>NC_037536.1:546770-558731 GCF_001531365.2 Cynara cardunculus var. scolymus | reverse complement strand
TTTCAACCCAAAACCACTCATCACGACCTTTCGTCAAAATAAACGGTTCAATTCAAAATTCCTCACTATAAATACCCCTTTCCCCCAAATCAAAAACCTTTACAATACTCCTACTCTCCGACGAACCTGCAACTTTCTAAACTTTCATACAAACCTGCAAAAATGTCTTCTTCCTCAGCATCCGCTCAATCCGTCAACGTCTCTAGTGACAATGAAGTGACTCAGGCCCAAGCGTTAACATCTCATGCACTTTCATTCGTTCAAAATTGATACGAGAAGGTTGTGCTTGTGAAGAAACCGAACAATTACTACTTTGTTCCTTCACCAACAGGTTTTCCTGAHTTCACTTTTCCCTTACTAGAAATTCTTCGAAACCATCCCCTGTTCTATGCACTATCAGCCACCAAACCGACTCTCGAGTCATATATAACCCAATTTCTTCTAAGCTCCTATATTACAACCCTATACAATACTGGCTTGAGCATCGTTGGATATGCCTCTCATCCTACCAATAAATCATTAGTGCCTATGGAACTAAATGTGGACAAACTACGAACAGCTCTTCATCTACCCACTCTGGAATCTCTTCATTTGGATGCTTTTGCTGCAACCCCAACATATGAGGAATTAATTCAATTCCTTGAATTCCATTCTTATGCGACCCAAATCGTCAAAAGAACACAGTTCAAGCGCAAAGACTTCCCCCTATCTTAATACCCTGTTCTCAATCGTGAACTGTTGCTTGACAGGGAAGGTAGGAAGCCACGACCAGACATCTCATGCTATGCTCTCTATTGTTTATGGCATCTATTTCAACCTACCACTCGACTACGCACAGCTCATTTTTGAAGATATGGTGGGCTTGATTAAGAAGAAATGMGCAACACAGAGGGGTGAAAAGTCCAAAGTCAATGCGCAGAAGAAGGCTAAGGAAGATCTCAACCATCCAAACCTCATTCTACAGAGGTTCTTTGGACTTGTCTTTGGGGATTTGATCGCAGAAAAGCTACCTTCTATCGAGCCTAACGCGAGGCTATATCCTTTCAAGGAGTTCCATTCAACTGAGCATGAGCAAGGGTACAGAAGCCCCAGACCGCTATCAAAAGCCATACTTAGATTTCTTAGTCATGAAGATAGGAAGGCATATAGACGTGGATTCAGGAGGCCAGAGCCGGTCCCTGAAACCCCTCCACGCATAGAAATCCCCCTAGGTGAGAGTGTACAAAAAATGAGGGTAGAGGGACGAACGAAGGAGCCAGAAGCGGCTAGAAAGGTGAGTGAGGAAGGACCTAGATTAGAAAGTCCCCCACCAAAGAAGCCAAAGAACACACAGAAGGGTGTCGACTCTTCTATGAAGAAAGTAGGGAAGAAGAGACCCGCAGAAGAAGAGGGTCCAAGTAGCCCTCTGCAGACGCCCAAAAAAAGAAATCAAAGAAGGCCCAACCCGTAGAGATTGTGGTCACAGAGGCAGTGGCACAAGAAAGCCCTGCAGAGGCTACTCCCAAGCGCAGAAGATTGTGCAAAGTGGTTCAAGAGGAATCCCCAACAGAACAAATCCAAGACGTTCTCTTCCATATTCAACAAGGATTCAAAGTGCCAATAGATGTGGCAGAGTTGGAGACAGAAGTCGTCTTAGACGACGAAGAAGAAGAAGAGATGGAGTTAGGATAGGGAGAAAAAGATACCAAAGGTACACATCCTAGCCCTTCTCCCAGTGCTACCCACGCTACTAGGGGCCCTGTTCTAGAGGGATCCCCTATTGAAAAAGTCGCGCACACGCCAAGCCCAAACCAAGCTAACCTCGCAAAGGACATTCTTTCGTCCTCTGTCGAATGCACTACCCGGTAACCTCAACTCACTCCAACATCCTCTCAAAAGGATGGTGGTTTTAATATAAGAGTCCAATCGCCCACAGACTCGTCACATCCCAAAGAGRCATCCRYTGCCTCTCCACACAAGAGTGACCAACCAGAATATGCTTCAGAGGCATATGTGAGAGTCACAGAGACTGAGGGTCTAGAATGCCCAAAGTCCACACTTGATCCCTCTGCCATGTTAGGCTCTGAACCTACAAGGCACGATATCGACACAACACTGGTAGGCTCTCCTCATAGAGAAGTCCGAGGATCCGGTGGAAGTTCCCGAGCAGACTACGAAAAACCAGTCGCTGAGGGCGTCTCTCACTCCGAGGCTACTAGGTCACCATGTGTTGGTGATCTAGGTTCCCAAGATGCCTACGTGACAAAGGGGGAGTTACAAACCTTTGCCACAGCGGTATTCCAAAAGATGGACGAGTTGAAAAGCTTGTTCATCTCTCGCTCTATGACAGAAGATCTTGCCCCCATCACAGAGGCTCTGAAGGAGTTGTCATCCACAACCGCAAAACTCAAGACGACTCTTGCAACCCTTCAGAGCTATGTCCTTCAAAAAGATGACCTCGCAGAAGCCTTTAGCTCTCTGTCACTCAACCCCTCTTCGATCCATAAGCTAAAGACAGAGCTATCAGAGGTGGCCGCCTATTTTGCTGTTGATTTCATCTCTGCCGGCTACACAGACTATTCCACATTCAAGGACGAGATCAAGAACATGTTCTCCTCTGCGGTCACCTACGGCATCGACACCAAATCCTCCAGAGCAAATATCAACCATCTAGCCACTCGCAGAGAGCTAGATGCGATGGTTGAAGCCCTAGGAGATATCGTGAGCAAACAAAGCCATCAGAGATTGCACTTCAAAGCTCGTGAAAGAGGGTGACTCCTTCATAAGCGAAATTTATCAAAGCATCTCAAAGTTGAAGTGGTCGATAGAGATTGACATAAGCCACGCCTCTGTGCTTGCTGAAGAGGTGATCAAGAAAATGAAGAAGGCGGCCACCAAAATTCTGAAGAGATTGGAAAAGGCTCCCCTTGATACTTGCAAGGCAAAAGCCACCAAACACCATGACGATAACCGTTTCCTAACACGACCTAAAAGTAAATTAATCTAAGTCGTTCGATCAAAACAGATTACAGACAAGAACACGTGATAAGCACGAGCAGCTAATAAACCTAGATTACAGACAAGAACACGTGATAAGCACGAGCAGCTAATAAACCTAAGTAAAACAGCTAAAGAAGATCTATACAGAAGACATGCTGCAGAACCTCTGTGAGACACGACAGAGGTTCTGTCGTCTTTGACTTGTAGCAATGTCTCTGCAGAGGACCAGTTTACAGAATCTCTGTGAGACACGACAGAGGTTCTGTCACTTGAGACTTGAACGCTTGAGCATCATCTGCTGTTGGTCATCTGTGGTCTTCTGTGACAGATCATCTTCTGTCAATACTCGCAGTTTACTTTTTCTATACTTTTACATTTAAGGAAATGAGAGCTAACAGTAGTTTTTACGGTTTTTACAAATTGGAGTGGTTTTCATTTGATCGCTCCTATATATATATATATATATAGTTAGTTAGTTAGTTACAGTCGGTTACAAGGACCGGTATCGTCCATCAAGATAATAGGAGGACTTGTATGTAATTAAGTCATAACTAAGATAATTAAATTAAACATTTATCACTAATATGAGATTAACATAAATATTAATATAAATAGTCTAGGCCATTAAGATAGAGCAATTTCCCAACAATTCGAAGAAGACTTTTTCTTGCCCCTTTTAGAAAGAATCAGGAAAAGAAGAGAAAGTGAGTTTGTATGTGTGACCTCCTTGCTAAAGTAGAAGCTGATTGTGGGATCAATTTGGTAGCTAATTGTTATTGCTGTTTTTCATTCTTAAAACTTGCATAAGGTGAGTTCTACTACAAAACAACCTTTGAATTTGATTATGAATACAGGTTTTCATGTTTTGAACTGTTGTTGTATGTATATCATATATTTGTTCTTATGCAAATGCATGGTCCGATGAGGGACTGTAATCGGACATAGTGTTGTTCGATGAGGGCCCCTTACCGGTCATGCCTTGACCAGTGAGAGAGTTATATGTTTATTGTATCCTCCGGTGAGGACTTTACTGTACGAAGTGTTGTTCGATGAAGGCCTTTATCGGACAAGAGTTGTCCGGTTTGTGCATTTTTTCGCCCAAAGTGTTGAACGGATTAATGTTTGAGATCTTATAGTGTTTACCGGATTGGGGTTTATCATTCAGTGCCTTGTTCGGTGAGTGTTGTTACTGGACACAGTGTTGATGGTGAGGTTGTTCGGACACAATGTTGATCGGTGAGGTTGGTACTGGACATATTGTTGACCGGTGAGTATGTTTATATTTTCCAAGTTTTATCCAGATAGTGTTATCCAATGAAAGGGGTTATCGACCATAGTGTTGGCCAATGAGAGGCAGTTATCGCCCACTCCCAGAGCTTGTCCAATAAAAATTGTTGTTTTCCAAAATGTTGTCTAACAGTTTCAAAACTGTTTTATGTTGAGAAGGGTAATCTGTATCTTTCAAATGTTGATTTAAATTGAGGAAATGTACTGTTGTTTCTTTCAAAACTCTTGATATGAGAAATCTGTTTTTGAAAGAATTATTAAGATGAGATTGAAAAGTGAATCTAAGAACTATGAGAGTTCTTGAGATAAAGTTTCTGATATGAAACTGTTCTGAGGCCATTATTGGCTAAAACTACAGATTTATCTATAGATTTGATGAGGAAACAAGGGTGACATATCAAGGAAAGGTGTACCATGAGATAAGGGTGGCATATCAAGGAGAGGTGTACCATTGGATAAATGTGGCATATCGAAGATATGTGTACATTTGGATAAGGGTGGCATTTGTGTGTGTGTGGTTACTATAGCTCTTGTTGTCACATCCATAAGATGCGATAATTCTGAGTGGACATTTCTTTGTGACATGAAGATTTGGAAATATTGCTCTTATTGAAATGATAACAATGATGTTATTGAGAAGGGAAAAATGACTTATAGCCGGACGCATTAATTGCCTGTGTTTCAAATGATTTTGTGATATATGATATCCTATTTTGAATATTCAAAAGAGTAGTGGTTTGAAATAAAACTGGGGGGTTGTTGGTTATTATTTAATTAGTTTTCATTTGAATATAAAATTGTTTTTATCTTAAAAGCTTTTGATAACCAAGAACTCTGGAGATTGGTATTTCTTGGTATGATTTGGAGGTTGAGACCGTAAGTTGTAGTCTGATAGGACTTGAGAGCTTTGAGAGTTGTGTTCTAGATGTCTGTGAGAACCTGAGTGGTTATACTTCTTACGTGGTAAGATCGTTTTATAACTTGCAGTTGTGGTTTTACTGAAGTTATATTTATTTAAAGTGATTGGGTATTCGAATGTGGTTTTTAAACAGGTTTTGGTGATCTTCACCCTGTAATTGCAAAGAAGGGGTTATCTCACTAGATCTCATGGTCTAACCCTCATTTTGTGTTTTAAAATACGCATTGTAAGTCAGATTGGATCTAAGGATAAGGGGAAGGAGAAAATATGATTATTTTTATATCGTGCTTAACTACTATTTTGAAGATCAGCCTGTTACTTGATGGATTTTTTAATACATGTTGTTTATACATGTAATGTATAAGAAGTTTATTTTGGAATTTTTGAGTTGTAAATTTTGTATTATAATTCCTTGTACTAGTGAAATCAAAGTGGTGTAATTGTATTTCTTAATATATGAAGTACATGTTTATATGCAAATATGAAAAATGGTGTGTTACATTTAAACTCTGAGTTAATTGAATTACTGAATTTGTTTGATGACTGTTACTGAGAGGAACCTTAATTATAAGAAAATAACAACCACAAGAACCATATCTATAATATTTCAAGTTCAGGACCGCTAGTTATAATTTTCATCATTACTATAGGGACTAAATCCGTAATTCAAGACTAAACTAAAATACATTTCTTTTTTAATAACAATTCACACACATAAAGGCTTCAATCAACCGGCCGACATCTTGGGTGCGCATAAGTTCCATCCTTGTCCATGTTTAACCCCTTGATTTGAATCTCTTACAATTTGCCCCTTCGTGGAATAAACTTGAGAATATCCCACATTACCACTACAATATTTTTTCAAATACTTTTTTTTATATATATTTTGTCCTTATTTTGCATCTCTTCACAAATAAGGTATTGATATTAGTATGGTAAAATAGCTAATAAGTTAACTATTGATTAATAAATTAGCAGATAAATTTATTAAGCTTGATAAAAATACAGTTAATAAGTTAAATGATAATATATAAAAAAGTTTAAAATGACAAGTTATATATATATATATATAAATATATATATATATATATATCCGAGATAGAAGTATGTTTCTTTTCTAGCCGTGTTCTTGCTTCGGTATGTGGCTCTTGGCACTACTAGTGTCCATCATGGCTCAAAGATCAATAGAGTTCTAGGTGATCCTTCTTCTGTTGTTAATCTCATTTCCCCTGTTCTTAATTTATCTATTAAGAAACAATCAATATAAGAACCTTTACGTATTATTTACGAGTTCCGTTGCATTAAGACGAGTAGTTGACTTGCATCAATAAAAGATGTGTTTTAGGTATCCAAAGATCCGTGAGGTTCTTTATCCTATAAACATAGTGAACAAAGGACACATGTATTAAAATTTCATTAGTGGATGTTCGTTGGAGTCCTTTCCTTCTTAGCTTCTTTTTTGGATAATCTTGAATGTAGCGATCAAGTTACACATACCTCAACTTATTTAACAAGTCCTGAAGTTAACAATCAAACAAACATCCAATATCTATAGGAAAACTCGAACCGAAGACCATTGGGTATGAAACAAACTCAAGATCTTACTAATTGAACGACGTCTGTAAGGGTTTCCCCCTTGAGTTAACAGTACACCAAAATGATGGCAGATACAGATCATGGTATGTTACTATCTTTAATAACAAACCAAACCAGTTATTCACTTTGAGTTAACACAACAATAGTACAGTTTTTTTTTAAGTATATGTCAAATCAAACATTAAATTTTCTAACACGATTGAATCGACATTGGTGAATAAAATACAAGTGGATCCAAACAAACTTTAACATGTGTCCATAAATTTAAATCCACCACATTGAAGTCACCCATCTAGAACACATATGATATATATACTCTCCTACCAAACTCCACTACTTTATATATATATAATATAACTATAATATACCAATAGAAACAAACCCAAAACAAGGTATCATCATCAAGAACAGCCATGGGAGGATCTGTGGTCAACCATCTATTTTTCACCGCCATTTTCATTCTGATCTCCACAACCACCTTCTGCAGATCCGTAAGTCCACCAAACCCACATCCATCTAACCATCGTTTGTTCTTTTTCAGACCTAACAGTTTGTGTTAATGGTTGCAGGAGGATGATCCAGACTGCATTTACAGCGTCTACATACGAACTGGTAGCATCTGGAAAGGTGGGTCGGACTCCATAATGAGCCTCACACTCTACGACGCCGCCGGCTACGGCATCAGGATCTCCGACATCGAGGCATGGGGCGGCTTAATGGGTTCCGGCTATGATTACTTCGAGAGAGGAAATCTGGATCTATTTAGTGGTCGAGGGCCGTGTTTGACTGGGCCGCCATGCGAGATGAATTTGACTTCCGATGGGACGGGGTCCGGCCATGGATGGTACTGTAACTACGTGGAGGTGACGGCCACCGGAGTTCACTCGCAGTGTGCACAGCAGCAGTTTGAGGTGGAGCAGTGGTTGGCCACCGATACTTCGCCGTATGAACTGACGGCGATCAGAAACTACTGTGAGTATTCTGCAACCCGCCGAAGAGCCGGCGCCGGCAACGTGATTCTGGAGTCTGGTTCTTCATATGTGGTTCGTATGGCAAAGTGAGTAGGATAATTACCATGTTGGAAAAGTTGAGTTGTTAATTATTGTGTTGTTTGCCAAAAAAATAAAATTGGATACAATATTCATTTCATAATAATTGTTTGAGATGTAAATTTAAAATATATAATTAATGTCATATATTTAATAAAGGAGAAACATTAAGTTTTTTATTTTTTTAATAAATAAATTATTAAAAAGATATTTTTCTTTTAAATTATGAATGATGGAAACTTTTAGAAATTGATTATGGAGGTCATTTTGATTGAAAAGGTTACCTCTAGTTGGCTAGGAATGTTTTAAAGTAAAAGTAAATATAAATTGGTTTTACTATTTCCAAATCCTACGTTATTAAAATTCGTGACATCCAGTGCCATCGTCCCATTATCATCCACTTTCTATCATCGCTCCGTTGTCATCTTTTTTCCATCACCACCCATCATTGCTTTTGCAACTGATCTATCTTTTTATAGCATTTTTGTCTTTCAATTTACCTTCTTTATCCGTCGACATGTACTTTTCTAAATTATTGTAACAAAAAGAGAATTGAAAGACAAAAGAAACAGACAAAAAGGAAAGACTGATGGTAGGGGCCAAACAACAGTGATGGATGGTATGGAGAAAGAACGGGAATGGGGTAATGAGAGGTGGCGAGAGAGAGCGATGTCGTTAGGTGCATTGGATTAGAAGGGCATAGAGTTTGGGAATGGTAAAATTGGAAAAAGTTTTTTTTTACACTTTAATACCCTCTTTAGTCGTTACATATATCTTTTTTTCAGTTAAAACGATGTAAATAACCAATTTCTAGAAGTTCAATTGTGTATTAAATCAAAAAAAATACCGGAGTACTTAATCATTCATAATGAGAAAGTTCAGTCATCTACTGAATAAAAAAAAATTAGAGACTTGATCATTAAAAACAAGAAAGTTCGTTAGAGTTTTTCTGAACTTCTTCCTTTTATAAAAAGGAAATTTCAAAATTAATGAAGTATCCTTCTGTATCAATAAGGCTCCACTATTCTATATTTGAATCTGTCAATCAATTGTTTTTATAAATTTAAATATAAAGTATTAATATGTTATTTTCATATGATGTAATTTTACTTGAGAAATGATTTTTCATTATTGGTGAAAGTAATAAAACGGGATTTTGTAATTGTAATAGTAAGAGAATAGATTTTATCATTGTAGATCATTACGTAAATCCAATAGAAGGCAATATGCAACCAAAAGGAGTCATGAAGATGGCAATTAAAGTGGGAGTTTGTAGGCATCACAATGATTCTTTCGACATGTCCCAGACCGAACCTTGGTTATTCACATTGACTCGTGAATAATTTACGAAAAACTTTGCGATGCATTTTGTTTCGTGGTTGATTTTGTTTTGAAAACAAAAAAAAGGCCAAGGAAATGTTTGACTAAATAAAACCCGAAACAAAAGACTTCAACATAATCGTTACAAGATTGTAAAAATCGATTTTGTATGCATAAATTTGTCGGGTATAATTTCTTTTTATAAAATAAAATGTTATAAAAATTAATATTTACAGAAAATACCTTGTAAAAGAGAACTTTTGTCATATGTCTCAAAGCATTGATAATCTCTTGTGGAGATAGTCTTGGCCAACCACATGGATGATCTTAGGGAGACAAGGTGATTTTCATAAATTTCAAGTCAGATTTAAAGCAAATTGCATGGATGTTTAAGCAGATGACTTAAAATTGTAAGAAGTGCCTCAATTAATTATAACGAATCAACATAGATGGAATTAAACATACCATTGGCATATAGATATCATGTATTCCATAAAAAATTGACAATTGTATAAGTGATACAATTGATGAATGGTTATCTATCTAAGGGGTTGTTCATGTGCGCCTTATTTGTTGTATAGAAAGTTGTTCGGATGTGGTTTCTTCCTTCAATCGAGTGCTTATTCGCTTAGTTGAAATACATACGTTATATACAATCATCTATTATTATTCCAAAATTACCCTTATATATTGAAACAAACTGCTAAAATGAAAAAAATGCAGCTTCTCTCAAACTTGTAATTTGTGTCCTCATAACTCACTTCTTACTATCATCCCTGGTTTCCATGTTGTCGTCCTGTCTTCATGATGAGGATGAACATGAATCAACTTCTCCAACCACTTTATCTAACTTCTATTTCTTAAGGAATATTTACACCTAGATCCATTAATCTTATGGTGTGATTTGTTATCTACAGGGAGAGATTCAAAAGCGATATCTAATGATTAAGTTCATCGGAAGAAGGGGTCTAAGACGAGGGAGGGTTAATCACAAAAGGGGTGGGACTGGTGGGTCCTCTTGTGGTTTTTTGATTAGATGTGCAGTTTGGTTTGTGTTTTGTTCCTCCTTTTTTCCTGCAAGTTCAAAGTTGAGAGGTAAGAAGTTGATTGGTGTTAAATTTATGACCATTGTTTTTGCTTTGGAAGGGCTTCTTTTGCCATTTTTACATCAACAAGACCACAATATTAAATATTCTCCTAGAAAGATTTGGTAGATAACACCTAAAAGAGAAATTACGCAAAATGACCACTTTATACATGGTACAGTATC
The DNA here is from genome assembly GCF_001531365.2 of Cynara cardunculus var. scolymus. Taxonomy (NCBI): domain Eukaryota; kingdom Viridiplantae; phylum Streptophyta; class Magnoliopsida; order Asterales; family Asteraceae; genus Cynara; species Cynara cardunculus. The sequence continues at coordinate 548,311 of NC_037536.1, read as the reverse complement.
AAAATGACCATTTTTTAGACTTTTCTCATAAAATGACCACAAAAATCGTCCCTGGAGGGTGATTTACTTTATTGGGGGCGATTTTGCGAATTTGTAATTTTGAGGTAGGGATGGGTCCCACATGTATATCATTTGGGGGACAAAAATCTTATTTTTTGGACATGTTCATCAAAATCGCCCCACACTATTGAAAATGGCCCCTGAAGGGCAATTTCGACCCTTATTCTGTCATATAGTGGAGACATTCTATGAGGCAACTTTTTGGTTGATTTAACACCTCAATGACGACGTGACTAAACATGGGGGGATTTTCATTGGTATTTTATCTTTTCTAGGACCAAATATAGTTCATATAATTGTAGTAACCCAAACATGGAAATGTAGTAATCCAAACAATTCTACTATCACAACCCTTAACCCTTAAACACAATCTACCATCACAACCCTTAATACAAATATATATTACATCAAAATGATAATGGTTTCATGTATGTTCAAAGTGGCAATTCATTCCAAACGATAAATGGTGCTAATAGAGTATATGTCATTAGGAGTGCCCAAACCTATATTACTTTTGTCTTCGCCAATAACACATTCTGGTTTGGTTAAGCGTGTTGCAAAAAAGTTAAGTTTACGTAGTCGTTTTAGGTTATTTTATAAAAATCCTTTGAGTTGTGAGTTATTTGATCTAGGTGACGAAGACTATGTGATGATGCTCCAAAACATTGTTCTTCAAGATTTATCGCAAATTTTGACACTCTTTGTTATCGATGTTGGTGGTGATGGTGGAGATCCATTAAATGCCGTAATCCATCATCCAAGTATGTTTTCCCTGGCGGTAGTGGTGCAAACCCATATGGTCCTTCTGGAATCAATCAAACATATAATTTTTACCCTGGTGGTAGTGGTGGAAATCTCTACGGTTCTACCATAATCAATCAATCAGGTTATTTCTTCCCTGATGCTAGTGGATTAAATCCATATTTTGTTGTCGAAATAAATCAACCGACTAGTTTCTTCCTCGGTGGTAGTGAGGGAAATGCATATTTTGCTGCAAGAATCAATCAAACCGCTAGTTTATTTGCTAGTTATAATGGCGCCCATACCTACAATGTTGCCAGAATCAATCAACATGGTGCTTTTGTGATGAATGAACTTGATAATTTTGTTCATGTGTCGAAGGTGCCGAGAGCAAGGAAACGTTATCAAACCCAACCGACTGAATTTTTTGAACCAACAAATGATTTTGATCATGATAGGTTTTTGGTTCTAAATTTGAACCAGTCTCCGATACACTCTTCGTACCAGTCTCCAAAACAGTTAACATTGTGGGAGGGAAATTTGGATAAAGACGTTTCTGTTAGCTCTCATTTCATTTCATGTAAAAGTATGGAAAAAGTAAACTGCAAGTTTTGACAGAAGATGATCTGTCACAGAAGATCACAGAGGACCAACTGCAGAAGATGCTCAAGCGAACAAGTCTCAAGGGACAGAACCTCTGTCGTGTCTCACAGAGGTTCTGGAAACTGGTCCTCTGCTTT
>NC_037536.1:544418-545395 GCF_001531365.2 Cynara cardunculus var. scolymus | reverse complement strand
GGCCCTCTGGCTCTAGTTGCAGAGGACGGGTGCTCTGGTAAGGGAAAGGAGGTAAAGGAGAAGAAGAAGAAAAAGGTGGTGCTGGTTGCAAAGAGTGACAACAGTTCTGAGGAAGAAGAGGTCTCCATGAAGGAGATGAGGAAGACTCTTGCCTTGATAACAAGAGAATTCAGGAAGGGTGGAGAAAGGAAGGGGTTCAAAATCTTCAATCGCAGAAGCTTCACAGAAGGAGAGAGGTCAGAGAAGAAAGAGAAGGAACTGAAGCCCTTTCAGAAGGTTGAAGAACAGAGGAATGAAGAGCCCAAAGATGGCTGCTTCAAGTGTGGCAAACCCGGCCACTATGCTGCAGATTGCTGGTCTAAAGAACCAAGGGCACCACAGAGAGGTCCAAGAGAAGCAGCCTTCTACAAAAAGAAAGTTGAATACTACCAACAGAAGTCCCTACTAGCTCAATCTAGTGAGCTAGTGACAGACGAATCCTCTGACGATGATGATCAGAAGGGTCTTCTTGCATGGGAAGACTCAGACACAGAGGATGAACTCTTCTGTGGAATGGCTAACGTTGAGACAGACTCCTCTGCAAGAAACGATCAAGAGGTCTCTACTTCCTCCTCTTTTAACTATTTTGATTTCTTCACAGAGATCCTTGAAAATATCGATACATGTCATTTGGAGCATCAAADTTTTAAAGAAAAACTTTCATTATGTGAAAAAGAAGTAATTCTGCTCACAGAAGAAAGAAAYCGRTTTTTCAAGATRTTCGAAGAAGAGCAAACCAAGTTTTTAAATCTTGAAAATTCTTCCAAATTAAARCTAGCCAAGCTTGAAAAGGATTTGAAAACAAAGGTRGAAGAGTTAAGACAGATGGAGCACGAGAAGTGCAATGTTACCTCTGTAAAGGAATTCTTTCAAAAGGAAAGGGAGTTTTTGCATCAAGACGTGCTTGACAGAGAGCTCAAAATAAAGAAATTTCAAGA
>NC_037536.1:535056-544318 GCF_001531365.2 Cynara cardunculus var. scolymus | reverse complement strand
GGGTACAGAAGCCCCAGACCTCTTTCAAGAGCCATGCTAAAATACCTTAGTCATGAAGATAGGAAATCATACAGACGTGGATTCAGGAGGCCAGAGCCGGTCCCTGAAACCCCTCCACGCATAGGAATCCCTTTAGGATAGAGAGTTGAAAAAATGAGGGTCGAGGGAAGACAGGAGGAGCCAGCAGAGGCTAGACAGGTGAGTGAGGAGAGACATAGAGTAGAAAGTACCCCACCTAAGAAGGCAAAGAAGACACAGAGGGGTGTTGATTCCTCTGTGAAGAAAGTAGGGAAGAAGAGACCCGCAAAAGAAGAGGGTCCAAGTAGTCCTCTGCAGAAACAAAAGAAAAAGAAATCGAAGAAGGCCCAACCCATAGAGGTTGTGGTCACAGAGGCTGTGGTACAAGAAAGCCCTGCAGAGGCTACTCAAAAGTGCAGAAGGTTGCGCAAAGTGGTGCACGAGGAGTCCCCAACAGAGCAGATTCAAGACGTTATCTTCCAAATTCAACAGAAGTTCAAAGCGCCTACGGAAGTAGCTGATTTGGGGACAGAGGTCGTCTTAGACGAAGAAGAAGAAGAAGAAGAAGAGTTGGAGCTAGAAGAGGGAGAAAAAGATACCCAAGGTACACATCCTAGCCCTCCTCCCTATGCTACCCACGTTACTAGGGACCCTGTTCTAGAGGGATCCCCTATTGAACAAAGCGTGCACACGCTCAGCCCAACCCAAGCTAACCTCGTAGAGAACATTCTTCTGTCCTCTATCGAATGCACTACCCGGGAACCACATCTTACTCCAACATCCTCTCAAAAGGATGGTGGTTTTAATATAAGAGTCCAATCGCCCAAGGACTCGTCACAACCCAAAGAGGCATCCGTTGCCTCTCCACACTTGAGTGACCAACCAAAATATGCTTCAGAAGCATATGTGAGAGTCACAAAGACTGAGGGTCTAGAACGCCCAAAGTCCACACTCGATCCCTCTGTCATGTTAGGCTCTGAACCTACAAGGCACGATATCGACAGAACACTGGTAGGCTCTCCTCACAGAGACGTCCGAGGATCCGGTGGAAGTCCCCGAGCAGACTTTGCAAAACCAGTCGTAGAGGGCGCCTCACACTCCAAGGCTACTAGGTCACCATGTGTTGGTGATCTAGGTTCCCAGGATGCCTACGTGACAAAGGGGGAGTTGCAAAGCTTTGCCACAGCGGTATTCCAAAAGATGGATGAGTTGAAAAGCTTGTTCATCTCTTGCTTAATGACAGAAGATCTTTCTCCCATCACAGAGGCTCTGAAGGAGTTGAGCTCTACAACTGCAGAACTCAAGGCAACTCTTTCAATCCTTCAGAGCTCTATTATACAAAAAGACGATCTCACCGACGCCTTCAGCGCTCTGTCCCTCAACCCTTCCTCAATCGACAAGCTCAAGTCAGAGTTAGCAGAGGTGGCCGCCCAATTTGCTGCTGATTTTGTCTCTGCGGGCTACACAGACTACTCAACATTCAAGGATGAAATCAAGCAAATGTTCTTTTCTGCAGTCACATACGGCGTGGATACCAAATCATCCAGGGAAAATATCAACCATCTAGCCACTCGCAGAGAGCTAGATGCGATGGTTGAAGCCCTAGGAGATATTGTGCGCAAACATACAGATCAACTTCTCGCAGAGGCCCGAGCCTCCAACAAAGCCATCAGAGAATGCACTTCAAAGCTAGTGAAAGAGGCTGACTCCTTCAGAGGTGAAATTTATCGAAGCATCTCAAAATTGAAGTGGTCGACAGAGACTGATATAAGCCACGCCTCTGTGCTTGCTGAAGAGGTGATTAAGAAAATGAAGAAGGCGGCTACCAAAATCTGAGGAGATTGGAGAAGGCTCCCCTTGAAACTTGCAAGCCAGAAGCCACCAAAAACCATGACGATCAAGGAGGTGATGACCATGATCCTCATGAGGGGGAGAAGAAGACAGAGAAGAAAGCTGAAGAGCCCAAGAAAACAACTTCTGCCAAACCACTCAAGATACTGGACTCTGCAGCAGCCCTGTTCTCGAAAGAAAAAGCACCAGAGCCTAAGGGGAAAGGCAAGGGCAAAGCTGTAGAGGAGACACCACAGAAGGGGTCGTCAAGCTCTGAGACGCCAGAGATAAACGAAGAAGAATATGACGACCTAGAGCTCGTTCAAGCGTTATAGGCTTCTTTGGCAGAGGCTCAAGCAAGAAAGGGCAGAGCCCGCATCCCCCTCCAAAGCTGGAGAAGGCTCATCCTCCAAGAAGGCAAAGGAGGAAACATCCACGGGTACGTTCGACGCTCTGCAAGGAACCGTCAAACCTATCCTAGCAGAGGGGTCCACCCAGAGGCCAATTCTAGAAGAAGAAGAAACCAGAGTACCAGAGTCCGCCACAGTGGGAAGGGTTTATGAGATCTTTGATTCAATGAGCAAAATCCCTATGCAGAAGGTACGCACAGAACCTGTTACCATTGTGGAGGAGATTCTGTGGTGGCGCTACTCTGCCGTAGACACAGAGCCCCCTTACGATCCAGAACTTACAGGTATACCCTCTGTAGCAGCGAAGTTTCACTTTTCAAAGCTTACAAAGCCTCGTGAGTAGGTCTTCTCAGAGAACGTGATAACCTTTCTTGAAACAATTTATCAAAGGACGATGCTGAAGAAGACCGTTCTCTACGCTCAATATGTGGTGAAGAGGGACGACGACAACCTATACACGTTCACAGATGCTGACCTCCATAACCTCTGTGCATTTGACTTGATCTTTCTGCACAAAATTCTTAACAAATACATGAAAAGGAGGTCAAGCTATTCTATATCGCTCAAAAGGCTAATCGAAGTTATGCGAGCTCAAGTGAAATACTACAGCCAGAAGGACTTTGATATAGCGATGAGGTTGGCCCAAACAGAATTGAAGATTTCCCCTCCGAAGAACAGGCCAGGTTGGCTACTTAGATGTCATCCCAACACTATTGTCCAAAATCCCATCTTTGGGTTTGTGTTCTTGGACAAGGATGACATTCTAAGGTTCTTTGATCCCACAGAGGCGAACAAATATGCGATAGAGACACTTGAGTGGGTGTTCAACCAAGTGGCTGCGGAAGTACATAGAGGGCATCTAAGGGCGGATGAAGTGTCTGGTATTCTGGAAGTGATTAAAATTCAAGTCTCCTTCAGGGAATGGATATTCAAGGTCCACAGAACCATCAAGACAGATCTGCAGTTTGCCGTAGACGACTATCCAAACTCTGTTGTGGACTAATCTTTTGTAATAGATAGGCCTGAGCAACAATTTTGTATTTCTTTCAATTTAATGTAATTCTTTTCAGAGGATGAGTTTTATCTCCTCTTGTAATTTCTTTCAATTAGTCATTTCTTGCATTTATTTGTCCATTTTTTACTTTTTTCATATTTAGGGGGAGATTGTTAGCTCCAATATTTGCTTAAGTATGAAAAAGATTTCTGCAAGTGTTGACAGAAGGGTTTCTTCCACAGAAGACAACAGAGGACCAACAATAGAAGCTGTTTGATCGTACAAGTCAAGATTGATAAAACCTCTGTTGTCTCTCACAGAGGTTCTGGAAAATGGTCCTCTGGCAATAAGAACCTACAAGTCTTCTACATCAGAGCCTCTGAGGTGGCTCACAGAGGGTCTGTGGATTCGTCTTCTGTGAAGAACCTGTTCTGCAGTTTTTTCAAAGGTTGTTAGCTGCACGTGCTTCTCACGTGTCTAGGTTTTTAATCGACTTTATTTGGACGGCTTGGATGATTTCACTTGTCTAGGTCATGTCAGAAAGGTCGTTAGGAACTAGTATAAATAGTAGCTTAGGCCTTTGTAATTCAGTGTGCTTCCTGTATTGTAATCGTCTTATTTTCAATTCAATTGAAAAACCTTTGAAGCTATTCTCTCGTGTTCATCATTCTCATATACTCTGTGTTCTTGATTCTTACTCTGTTTGTTCTTATATTGTTTCCGCTACACTTTGATTGTCTTAAAGATCATCCAGAGTATTTGATTGATATCAAAACTGAGTTTATAGGTCCTAACAATATTGCATATAAAGCATAAAGATCAGATAAAATTGATCAAAAAAATTTGGTTATAAGCACAATCAATAAGGAATGATGCGACAACGAACAGATTATTCGGTATATGAGAGAAATGAATGAAGATATGTAAGAACAAGTTTACAGATTTTAATTTTTTGAAAAATATGAAGTGTATATCAATTAAGGAAAAAAAATCAGAAAAATCAATATTTGAATACAAACGAGTATATTATCACCGAAAATGATTTTCGTATAAGAGACGTGATAATAACAGTTTGAAGAATAGCTGAAACAGGTATTGGAGTTATGTACGACGAGAAATTACACAAGTAAAATATCAGGAAATACCTGTTCAGAGAATATACTCGTTTCCAAAAAATTCACTTCCAGAAAACATTTATTTAAAACTTCTAGAGACTCCCCCTAGAAAGTTGATTTCAAAAATGTTTCAGTTAAGCTCAAAAATTAAAAAGGAAATATTTTAAGCACGGGTTCTAAACTGAGTGTTTAGAAACCACACTCGGTAAAGTACGGGTCCTGAACTGAATTGTTTAGAAGCCTTGTTTGGAATAAATTACAACTCCCCCTGCATTGGTGTACCACTGAAATGATATTCTGATCAGCACAAAATTGACACACCTGCAAAACCAGATTAAGTAGATTTTGGTACCCAAAAGAACTTGGGTCCTTCTTTGTTAGTATCGGGTTGGGGTATGTTGTAACTTCCAAACCATCTATTCTTATTAGATATATTCTTTTTAGTACTATGAACATGATGATAAGAAATAAAATATGATCCATACCAGTAATTGTGATCATACCTGTTCTTACCTTTCGAACTGTTCTGATATATCTGTTGTATGTACTCCATCTGTTATATATCTTCTTGTTCACAAAATCTGTTGATTTACATGTGGAGCACATGATCCTTTCCTTGCTAAGATTTATCAAGTCAGAATTGGATCTCATAAAATAAGGAAGATTATTAGTAGCAACAGGAGTACGAGTTGAAACAGATCCAAATTTACTAACCCAAATGCTTTTAATCTTAGAAGAATAATTGGGTGATCTGATAACATACCCTTGATAATACTGATTAGAAGAACGAAAATAGTTATTAGAAACAGTAGATTTAGGGCTGCTTGAATAACTATTCGATTTGGAACAGTCGTAGAAGCTAGTGTTACACTGTGATGGAGAACCAATTGAGCTTTGAGCACAAGAAAAGTCTTTGACTTTCTGTAAAAGCTGGTCTCTTTCAACAATAACTAAATCAAACTTATTTTTAAGTTCTGTTCTCATCTTCAGCTCAGTTTCAAGGCCTGTCTTCAGATCAGACAATTTCTTTGTAGTATCCAGGAGTTTACCTTCTAACTCCTTCTGAAGCATTCCAAACTTTTTCTTCTGATTTATTAGCTCTCGTTTCTCTTCATCTGAGCTGCTCTTGTCATTCTCCGAAGTGATGTCAAGCCACTTTTTCTTATTTGCAAGCTCTTTAGCAATTGCTGTATACTTCTTTGAAGTATTTCTTTTCTCAAGGGTAAATTGCTTCTCTCTCTTCATTTAAAGCCTTCTGCTTTAGATCAATACTTTCAGATAATTTCTGTAATCGACTTTGACATTCTTTTGAGATGTCTTTCTTTTCTTTATCATTCTTGGCTCGTTCCAAGATGATTAGCTGCTTAAAATCCGAGATTTGCTTTAACAACATTTTAGCATTCAGTTCAAGAGAGTTTATCTTATCTTCAAAAGGTATGCGTTTAGCACTGAATTTTCTTTCAAATTCAATAAATCTCCTCTTCTCTTTCTCAAATTCATTCTTTTCATCATTAAAATTCTTTTCCATTTGTAATATCTTTTCTTTCTCTAGATTCAGAAGCTTTCTTAGTTCAACCATGTCGCTTTCAGATTTATGAGTTAAGACCTCTGACTCTTTACTATTTCTCCCAAAAGAATTCMTTTCAGTTTGTAATTCATTCTGAACTTCTTGGAGTTTGTTGAAAAGATCTTTATTAGCTTTACTCCATATTTTCAATTCATTATCAAAATCTTTTCTAACATTATTCAAATAATTTTCAAGTTTATTAATTTGATACTTTGAATCACTCTTTTATGATCTTTTTGCAGATTTTCAATAAATTCTACATTAGCATGATTCTCAGAAAATATATTTATGTATTTTTCTTTATAGTTCACAATGCTCTTCTACAGTTCAGCAATCTAAGCTCTCATCTCTTGATTCTCCTTTTCTAGGATATCTGCCATTTAAAAAAAATAAGATTGATCAATTACAGGATCTAATGTGATGAAATCAACTAAAAAGAAATCAAAAACAGTTAAAATTGATCCCACAAAAAATGAAAGAAAAGAAAATAAACAAAAATTATGACAAAATCAAACCAATACCAAGTCTGTCAAGAAACACAAAGTATTACAGTATAAGGACAGACTACTTAGACCTAATTTGACAGGGCAGATAAACGAAGCAACTCAAAATGGTTACACCCAAAAGCTGGAAGCAACAAAAACACAGAATTGTAAATCACACAAATACTATATAACAACAAAGAGAGAAGTTGATGTTGTGTGCAAATGTCTTAAGCGATTTCTTGTGCAAATTGTTGACAAAATAAAACATATGCCCTTCCAAACAAAACAGAATCAAACAACAAGTTTGCTGTGCGACGTTTGCCAAAATAGATTCCGGTTAGAGTGATATTGTCTTCAACTGTATGAACGACACAACTGGTAAAATTGTCTTCAGCAGAAACAACTCCACTTTCTCATCTCCCAAATCACAATATTTACAAACCGATTCGATCAGTGTCGACAACAGCTTTGCCTCGGGTCCACCAGTAGGATCTGATTTACCACGTAAGTACTCATAAGCAATCAATTTCCGTATACAATCTAACACATGCTCAAGCCTTTAAAATGAGTTCTGATTCACCAACCCAAACATTATAGCTCGGAAATGAATGAGCAATACTTTCTATTTGCTCATAGACATCTTTGAGAGATTTAGAACCATCCAACAGAAAGCTTGTCAGCTCTAAACTTGCCCTCTCCCAGTCACTGTGCTACTTATACACCTCATCCTCTTTGGCTGCTATAATTCTTCTTAGCTTCTTATTTTCTTCAGACATGGAACATAATCGTCTGTTTTGTGTATCTGATGCATATGACACTTTCAAATCATCCTCGTTGACAATATTCTTATCAAGTGCAGAACTTGTGGTAGAATCATCAGCTAGACTTTGATGTTGCTGTAGCTCATCAGCTTTCACATGCCCAGCTTTAGTATCTTTCGATGAATTCTCTTTTCACATTGCTTGAAGAGTTCCTTTCGGCAACCAGAAACAACCTATGAGAAAAGCCAAACAATGAAAGAACCTGCCTAATCAACAACAGACAATGCTTAATCTTTCTGGATTTTCGGTTCCTGGATCTTTATTGCAATTAGTGACTTCTATTGCCAAAATTGCTCCTCCTCATRACATTCAAATCTCCCAGCAATATACACAACAAATTGATAATCCCTGCCTTCTGTGCAATCACAACAGCAATTACAACAACCAAACGATGTGCGTGCAATTAGCAAGAGCCCAGTTAGAAAATGAGCGATTTAGGATAGTCTGAGAACAAAGAAGGCAGTGACCAGAGAAAACCACAGTTGTGCAGCCTAAATAGGTAGTCTGTGTAAGAGATTAAAACCTAAGCTTTACAAGAAGATGAATCTGGTTGATTTGTTGCTAACCAAAAATGAAGCTTTGTTAATAAAAGCCTCTGCATTCACAACTCTGTAGACTTCTCTCTGGTCCTCGAAAGACACAACTCGATGACAGTCTAAGAGATGTTCTGAGCAATTTACACAKAAATTGAACGATTTAGCAGAACCTGGTGTGCTAAAGATAAATCTTGTTCGATAAAGACTAAATCGATTGAGCGATTTAGAAGATATCAGATCTTCTCTCGAGTATAATGAGCGATTTACTAATCCGGATGGTTACTTGATGAGATGAGCGATTTACCTGAGCGATTTAGAATCCGATTGAGTGAGGATTAACCCTAAATTGATCAAGCTTTCTACGATTTAACATTTAATCCGATCAAGCTGTCAGCGATTTACTCTCTAAATCGCTTATGAAGTGTGCGATTTAGACTTAGAAAAACAAAATGAACCTGTACAATGAAGAAGACTGAGCGACGAAGATGAGATGAAGACAGTGACCGAATGGGCCTGTGAGATGAAGATGGGTTGCTGAGTGATGAAAGCCTGTGCGATAAAGATGGGCTAAAAACAATCTGTTGGGCCTTCCTTTTGAACGATTTAGTAAAAACAAACACAAACACATAAAGTCAAAAAATAAAAAAATATGGATCAAAAACGGGTTTTTTTTCACAAAACTCTTAAGAACAAAAAAATTTATTTAAAAAAATCACTAGATCTTGAAAAACAATGATCAATACACAAATCTTTGTGTATAAAAAAAATTCACAGCAAGATTCCGCACAATTTGATCCCAAATTTAACACAAAAAATTTTAAACTTTTCGGATCAAACTTAAGAAAAAAAAATGAAGAACAATATGAACATCAAGAAATTCCAGAAAAAAAAATTAAAAAAAAATTCTTCAAATCATGTTGATTTCTTCTTCTGATTTCTTGCACTTCCTGCTCTGATACCAATTGTGAGTCCACAATCAATCAATCTTCATATAAACTCTTCATCAATGGCAGATTTGGATATGAACATTAAGCACATTCAAGATGAACTTTGAGAGAAAAAGTCAAACTTCAAAGATCTGGTCAATTCTTCTATTACGTATTATGAATTTTACAATTGAGCTCATACTTACAATTACAAGAACTCACCCTATTTATAGGGTCAAACAACAAAGTCCTAGTCAAAGTCAAACTTTACATACAAAGTCAAACTTTACATACAAAGTCAAACACGATGTCTATTTTAATTATAAACAATAGTAACTTTCAAGACGAATACAATTTTACACTGACTTTCAGTCCTAACAATATTTGTTTTTAGTTAACAATAAAATATATTCCATACACGATTTTTCCAAAAAAAATTAAAAAAAGATTTAAAAAAGATATATTAATGAAATTTATTTTTTAATTAAAAATAAAATGTATATTTTAACTTTAATTAAAATAAATTTAATTAGTAATCTTTTTAAATCTTTTTTAGTTTG
>NC_037536.1:485821-535026 GCF_001531365.2 Cynara cardunculus var. scolymus | reverse complement strand
CTTTTTTAATTTTTTCAGTTTGAAAAATCACTGACAAAATATATTTTATTTTTAATTGAAATAAATTTTATCAAAAATCTTTTTTAAATGTAAGTATTTTTTTTTTTTGTAAATGTAAGTACTTTTTGGTATATTTGTTTTATTTTATAAATCTAAGTACTCTTTTGGTTCAAAAAATGTTTAGGGACTTAATCGTTCAAAATATGAATGTTCATTGATTTTTTTTTTCGGGACTTTTTCCATTATTTTACCATATTAACCAGTTGTATAGGTCATAAAGATGTATCTAACAGGTTTAGTCTAATGAGTTATTTAACATGTTTTGAAATGTCCAAAGATTTATTTATTCCAAAAAATTGTCCAAAGACTTAATCATTCAAAACATTAAAGTCTATTGGGGCTTTTTTAGACTTTTCCCTTAAATATATCTTTTAATTTATACTGAATTGTGTGTACGCAGTTTATGCCGCAACATTACTCTTGTCAAGATGCGTGTAACAACCCACAATTTGTACCAACATATAATTTACAATCATCATAACCAGTATCCAAAACATAGAAGATTGTTTACATGACACGAGTAATTATGGGTTAACAAAAACTTTGACAATTACAAATATACAACTACATAACATTGTTTTAAGTTCTTCCCTTGCCTTTGTCTTGTGATGAATGGTGTCCTGCAAAATAGATTAGTCCAACAACAGTACATTAGACAAAAAGGTCTAGTGAGTGTACAAAACCCATACAAACAACTTACATTCCACATTAGAAGTTTAGAAACAGACCTGCACCGATATATATACATTTTATCTATATTCCCTTTATAGAGCCTCTCTTTCTCGCGGTTATACTGCCATTACCACTCTCTTGCGGTTACATCGCCATTACAACCCTCTCGCGGTTACACCGCCATTACATCCCTCTCGCGGTTACACCACCATTACATCCCTCTCGCGGTTACACCGCAATTATACCTTTATATGAAATTTACATCAAACCAAAACCAAAAGTGGAATCTGATCAATATCAACCGAATTTGGAATCCGGACAACACTACCCGGATATGAAATTCGGACAACCTAGCCGGATATGAAATCCGGACAACCTAGCCGGATATGAAATCTGGACAACACTTGTCAATTTAGAGAAGAATCCGGAAAATATTTGACCGGTTTAACAAATAAATCTGATGGCCTTTGAGCGGTTTAGCTCTAATCCAGGTGACTTTTGAGCAGTTTAGGAGAAATTCGATTGACACTTCGCCCGGTTTAGAAGATGTCCGGATGACACCTTGTCCAGTTTAGGGGATATCAGGATGACACCTCATCCGGTTTAGGGGATATCCGGATGACACCTCGTCCGGTTTAGGGGATATCCGGATGATATACTTTGTGATTCAATATAAGCAAGTTCTAAACAATAATCATACATATATGTAAAAATGATAATCAGTACACTTACCTTATATTATTGAGATTGTCTTCTATTCTTTGATCCGGTTAAGCGATTTACACAAATTTCTTTGTTTTAAGAAAATCCCCCAAAAACCAAAAAATCCTTTTCTTCCATATGTACTTGCTATATATAGCAAGTCCATAGCCGACTTTACTACTTACTCACACCGATACCACCCATGCTTGCATAACCATATGTATATATATAAGCACTTTCTAATTTATATCCAAATAATTACATCAAACATTACAATACTCCCTCCTTAAAAGAATTCCGTCCCAGAATTCTCTTAAGCAAACAGGTAGGGATATTTCATTCGCATTTTTGATTCTGATCCCCAGGTGGCGTTTGGTCCTTTATGATAACGCCACTGAACTTTTACCAACCTAATCTCTTTATTTGTCACTTTCTTTACTTTGAAGTCAGTAATGAGTTCAGGGGTTTCTTCAAAGCACAATTTCTCATCAATCTTAATTATAGGTAGAGGCACCGCTATATCTGGGCTTATTAGACACTTCCTCAAATTGGACACATGGAAGGTATCATGGATTCCGCTCAGCTCCAAAGAAAGTTCTAGCTTGTATGCCACTTCTCCAACCTTTCTAATAATAGGGAATGGTCCAATATATCTTAGACTCAACTTTCCCATTTTACCAAATCGCATCCTTCCCTTCCAAGGTGATACCTTTAACATCACTTTATCACCTTCTTGGAATTCAATTGGCTTCCAACGTTTATCGACATAACTTCTATGTCTATCTTGTGCCACCTTCATACATTCCCTTATTAGGCAAATTTTATCCGCTGTTTGCTAAACTAGCTCAGGTCCAACTAATTGTTTTTCGTCTATTTCATTCCAGCACAAAGGAGTTCGACATTTTAGTCCATACAGAACCTCGAAAGGTGCAGCTTGAATACTTGAATGGTAGCTATTGTTTTAAGCGAATTCTACTAGAACCAAATGACTATCCCATGATCCTCCAAAATCAATTATACATGCTCTAAGCATATCTTCTAAAGTTTGGATAGTTCGTTCACTATGTCCATCGGTTTGAGGGTGATAAGCTATACTTAGCTTAATCTGTGTACCCATTTCTCTTTGGAAGCTCTTCCAAAACATAGAAGTGAATCAACTATCTCTGTTAGAAACAATTGATAGAGGAACACCATGACGTGTTACTATCTCATCAATCTACAGTTTAGCCAATCTTTTCATCGAATATGATTCTTTCATTGGTAAGAAATGTACAGATTTAGATAACCGATCTACTATTACCCATATGGCATCATAACCTTTTGATGTTCTTAGCAGTTTGGTTATGAAATCCATAGTAATATGATCCCATTTCCAAACTGAAATTTCTAAGGATTGCAACTTACCATAAGGACGTTGGTAGATATGTTATCCATTGTTCAACATGTTTAGCTATATCCTTCTTCATACATGGCCACCAATAATGTTGCTTCAGATACCGATACATTTTATTTGTACCTGGATGAATTGCAAAACGTGATTTGTGAGCCTCACTCAAGATACGTTTCCTAAGACCACCATAGCATGGTACCCAAATTCTATTCTGGAAATTGCAAAATTCTCTACCATCTTTCACAAATTCAGATATTAATCCACCCAATCTTTCTTGTTTAATCTTATCCTCATTCATTGCCTCATGTTGAAATTCTTGTAATTCTTCCTGAATACTTGGTAGTAACTCAACTCGTAGAGCCATAGCCTTGATAGTTCCACTTTTCTCTTGTCGGCTTAAAGCATCAGCCACTACATTTGCCTTTCCTGGATGATACAAAATTTCACAATCATAATCACTAACCAATTCCAGCCATCGTCTCTGACGCATATTCAGATCTTTCTGATGAAACAGATGTTGTAAGCTCTTATGATCTGTGAAAATTTGACATTTCATTCCATATAGGTAGTGCCTCCATATTTTTAAAGCAAACACTACAGCGGCTAATTCCATATCATGACTAGGATATTGTCTTTCATGATCTTTTAACTGTCTCGAAGCATAAGCAATTACCCTTCCACGTTGCATCAGCACACAACCCAAACCCATCTTTGACGCATCACTATATACCACAAAATCTTCCATTCCTTCTGGCAAGGATAGAATTGGTGCACTGCATAACTTATCTTTTAACATCTGAAAGGCCTGAGCTTGTGCTTCATTCCATTCATATTTCACATTCTTCTTTGTCAGCTTTGTTAATGGAGWGGCTATATGAGAGAAATCTTGTATGAACTTGCGATAATACCCAGCCAATCCAAGAAAACTTCTGATTTCAGTTGGAGTCTTTGGGGCTTCCCATTTTCAATGACTTCAATCTTAAGAAGATCCACTTTAATGTCTTCTTTCGTAACCAAAATTCGCACTTCGACATCTTAGCATACAGTCTTTCTTGTTTCAACAATTCCAAAAGTAATCTCAAATGATGAGCATGCTCTTCTTCTGATCGAGAATATATCAAGATATCGTCAATGAAGACGATCACAAATTTATCAATATAAGGACGACATACCCGATTTATCATATCCATGAAGGCGGCAGACGCATTTGTGAATCCAAATGGCATAACCAGAAATTCATAATGACCATAACATGTACGAAATAGTAGCCCCAACCAATTGATCAAACAAATCATCAATTCTTGGAAGAGGATACTTATTTTTGATTGTTAACTTATTCAATTCCCGGTAATCAATGCACATTCTCATTGATCCATCCTTCTTCTTTACAAATAGTACTGGTGCACCCCATGGGGAAGTACTTGGTCGGATAAAATCTTTATCCAACAATTCTTTCAATTGTGACATTAACTCCTTTAATTTAGAAGGAGCTAATCTATATGGTGCACGTGCAACGGGTGCTACTCCAGGAAGTAATTCAATCTGAAATTCTATTGTTCGATCCGAAGGTAGACTTATCAAGTCTTCTGAAAATACTTCAGGAAATTCTCTCACGACTAGGATATCCTACATCTTTTTCTTTTCTTTCTTCATGTCAATGGCATAGGAAAGAAAACTAACAATTCCCTTTTGTACATACTTTCGAGCCTTTAAAACCAAGATAAGGCTGGAGTAACAATCCCGTCGGTCCCTGTAAATTACAACCTTTCCTTTTTCCGGTACGTCTATATGGATCATCTTTTCATTGCATATTATGTTAGCTTGATTTTTAGCTAACCAATCCATGACTATAATTATATCAAATTCTCTTAAAGGCAAAGGAAACAATTGTATAGGTACCTCATACCCTTCTATACTTATAGAACATTCATCTATCATTTCCTTAACCAATACTATCATTTGCTGTTTCCACAATTAAATTCTCATTCAATGCTTTAGATTCTAAAGGTGCACAGTTAACAAATGATGGTGATACGAAAGAACGATTTGCTCCAGAGTAAAATAAAAATTTGGCACATACTGAATTAACAAGGAATGTACCTGTCACCACTTCAGGATGTTCTTTCGCTTCGCCTCTCGTCATCTGAAAGGCTCTTCCTTTAGCATTTGACTCCCCATATCTTATCTCTCCTCGACCACTTAGATTAATACGATTTACTACTGACCCATGACCAGTTGAAACATAAGCAGATCCTCTGCCCCCTGAGTATCCAGATCCTCGGCCTCCCGCAAAACCAGACACTCGTCCCTTAGGTTACGGACAATCAACATTTACATGTTGAGAGGAATTACAAGTAAAACATCTTCGCACTATTGGACAGTCTCGAGCTATATGTCCCAATTCCTGGTATTTAAAACATACTCGTGACTCGGTATTGCAATTTCCTTGATGTATCTTATGACATCATGTACATGCCTTATCAGCAAACCTTAGAACTGGCCGATTAAAATTTTCCATAAACCTTGGTCTATGAAAATAAGTCATTGTAGTTTCCCCTTTTCTTTTATCCACAACCCTTTCTTGTGGTTGACGATTGATATCTTGTTCCAGTATCTCGGCAGCGTCAACTGTTGCTTGAAATGTTGTTGGATTTCTAGATATCACATACTTTCGAAGATTAGACTCCAAACCCCAAATGTACTTTCTTACTTTACTATTTTCAGATATAATGTAAGCTTCAGCGAACCGAGATTGTTCCATGAAAACTTCTGTATACTGACGAACTGGCATGTTTCCCTGTTCTAGATGAAGGAAATCATCTTCTAGTTTTCGTACTGCCGCTTCAGGACAATATTGCAACTTAAATTTTATCACAAATTCTTCCCATAACATGGTTTTCAGAATATTTGGATCTGAACTTGATAGAATCTCCCACAAGTATAAAGCACTCGACCTCAGACAAGATACAACAAACATAACTTTATCTTCCTCTGTGCTTTTGCTGATTTGCAAACTTAGTTCAATTTCCTTAAGCAAAACATGGCTTTAACAGGGTCATGCTCACCAGAAAATTTAGGAGGTTTACAGGCAAGAAACATTTTAATATCTCCTCCCTTATGAACTGAAGATGAAGTAAGGGGCACAGATGTATCTGTTGCCGGTGTACTAGCTCCGGTTTCTTCCTGATGGTCAGGATTTCTTATTTTTTCTAGGTTATTTTGTGCTGATCGTCCCAATAAATTCACCAAAATTTCTTGGAACTTTCCCAACTCAGCAGCCAACATTTCCTGAGTAATAAATCCAGGATCAGGTACATTATGTCCACCCTTGCTCTCCCTCTTCCACAGCTGGCCATTGAACTTTCTTGCACCGATAATTCTTGCTCCATACGAGTTTCTTGTCTAGTATTTCTCCCCCTTCCTCGACCCCTGCTTCGACTTCGCGTTTCTATAGTCATCATATTTTTCGGGTCTTTTTCTTGAATTAAATTTCCTCTTCCCCGACCTCTTCCATAACATGTAGAGGTCCTTCCTGATGGATTAGGATTATCTGCCATTTCTCAATGTACGTCTCTTTCTGTCACATTACACATATATGATTATTCATATATTCAAAATATGATAACACATTTATCCTCGAATTTATTCAAAATCTCATGATCACATTAGTCATACGTAATCTAACTTTATCATATCTATCCTCATAATAGGTTTAGCTATAACATATTCCCATTTTCATAGTCCCAGTGAAACCTATTTCATAACTTCCACACCTCCAGTTTAAGTCTAAGTATTAACGAATACCCAGATCCCTTAAACTAATTCTCTGATACCAACTGTAACAACCCACAATTTGTACCAACATATAATTTATAATCATCATAACCAATATCCAAAACATAGAGGATTGTTTACATGACACGAGTAATTATGGGTTAACAAAAACTTTGACTATTACAAATATACAACTACATAACATTGTTTTAAGTTTTTCCCTTGCCTTTGTCTTGTGATGAATGGTGTCCTGCAAAACAGATTAGTCCAACAACAGTACATTAGACCAAAAGGTCTAGTGAGTGTACAAAATCCATACAAACAACTTACATTCCACATTAGAAGTTTAAAAACAGACCTCCACCGATATATATACATTTTATCTACATTCTCTTTATAGAGCCTCTCTTTCTCGCAGTTACACAATCATTACATCTCTCTCGCGGTTACACCGCCATTTCATCGCTCTCGTGGTTACACCGCCATTACATCCCTCTCCCGATTACACCGCCATTATACCTCTCTCACGGTTACACCGCCATTACATCTCTCTCGCGGTTACACCGCCATTATACCTCTCTCGTGGTTACACTGCCATTATATATCTCTCGCGGTTATACCTCTCTCGTGGTTACACTGCCATTATACATCTCTCGCGGTTACACCGCCGTTATACCTTTATATGAAATTTACATCAAACCAAAACCAAAAGTGGAATCTTATCAATATCAACCAGATTTGGAATCCGGACAACACTACCCGGATATGAAATATGGACAACCTAGCCGGATATAAAATCCAGACAACCTAGCCGGATATGAAATCCGGACAACACTTGTCAATTTAGAGAAGAATCCGGAAAATATTTGATCGGTTTAACAAATAAACCGGATGGCCCTTGAGTGGTTTAGCTTTAATCCGGGTGACTTTTGAGCAGTTTAGGAGAAATCCGATTGACACTTCGTCCGATTTAGAAGATGTACAGATGACACCTTGTCAGGTTTAGGGGATATCCGGATGACACCTCATCGGGTTTAGGGGATATCCGGATGACACCTCGTCTGGTTTAGGGGATATCTGGATGATATACTTTGTGATTCAATATAAGCAAGTTCTAAACAATAATCATACATATATGTAAAAATGATAATCAGTACACTCAACTTATATTATTGAGATTGCTTTCTATTATTTGATCTGGTTGAGCGATTTACACAAATTTCTTTGTTTTAAGAAAAGCCCCCAAAAACCAAAAAGTCCCTTTCTTCCATATGCACTTGCTATATATAGCAAGTGCATAGCCGACTTTACTACTTACTCACACCCATACCACCCTTGCTTGCATAACGATATGTGTATATATATATATATATATATATATATATATATATATAAAAGCACTTTCTAATTTATATCCAAATAATTACATCAAACATTACAATGCGGTAAATATGTTTAAACTTTTTATTGTTTTATTTTACAACTTAACAATTAATTGAACTTTTTAATTTACATTGGATTGTGCATATGCAGTTTATGGTGCATTAGTACTTTTCGATGGATGCGGTAAATATGTTTAAGTTTTTAATGTTTTTACTTTATAAGTTAACAAATAATTTTTTTTTAAATTTACATTGGATTGTACGTACACAGTTTATGCCGTAGTAGTACTCTTCTCAAGATGCAAGTTTTTTGATGTTTGTATTTTACAAGGTAACAATCAAATAAACCTTTTAATTTATATTGGATTGTGCATACGCAGTTTATGCCGCGACAATACTCTTCTTAAGATGCATTAAATATGTTTAAGCTTTTTGATGTGTGTATGCAGTTTATATCGCAGCAGAACCTGCGGTGGATGTTGTACCATCTACATCATCAATGGTCCCGTATGTGCCGCATGAAGAAGTTTGTTTGCCCGATGCTCTAGAGAAGTAAGTGAGCAAGAAATTGTGGTGGACTAAATCTCCATTTATGGGTTTAAAGACAAAGAAACAGGACAAGAAAGACGTTGACCAGATGCTGTCATTGATGCCCACACCAACTGTATTGTCAGTTGTATGATGTTGATCAGTTACCCATGATGCGTTTATCGATGTTATCTTACAGGCGCCTGAAAAGGTTTTTTAGGGAATACTGTTGGGTAGAGATTAATTAGGGTTTTTGGTAAGCGAGGTATGGAAATTACATTCTTAATTAATCAAGTTGAAAAACGTACATATTTGACCTATAGACACATAATTAATCCATTGTTTTTCATTTATAGCATTTTGATGCATGAAACACATATTTACTCTAGAAGAGGCTATCAACTGATCATTGGAGCATCATGCGGCCATGTTTGATATCAAATCTTGGGAAACTGAATATTGGCCCCAACGAGCAAAAATTTACGGCAATGGTACGAAAGAGCCATTTCCAGCATGGTGTGACATCAGCCGGGTAGGTAGAATCTCGGAAAAAATTATTGTTATATATAGAAAATAATGTATTTATCAATTTTCAATTTGCAACTTATTTTTGCGGGTATTCATCCCTATAAACGTACCACAACTTCATTGGGTGACCGCAGGCTAGACTTGCGGTCATGGCATTTGACTATCTATGATACTTATCCTGTGGAAATGTTCAAAAAACAGATTGATGCTTCAATAATGGTTATAAAGAAGTACCTCCCCCAGTTCTTATTAGAGATAGGATTGGGGAGACATCCAAATTCACCAAATTACAGGTCGTTTACCCTGAAGACGTGCCCTACCAGAGTGGAACCCTCGGTGATTGTGGGGAGTATTATTATATGTTTGTTAAGAAGATGTCCCAAAGAGATGATGTATATTCTCCAGAGCCTACACCATATTATGCTATGTAATTTCGTCAACATTTGACATCTCTTTTGTTCGCCACACGTATAACTTAGTCGTATTAAAACGTATTAATTGGTTTAAATGATATTTTTTTGATTAATAATTGTGTAAATGACAACTATATTACAATACCAATTTAAATGATTAAATAGCTTAGTTATACTGACAAATTATAGATTTTCTCCAATTTAGATGAACAAAAACATCAAGATTACTAAAAAGGAAATCTAACTTATTGTCAACATCATCTTCAACCTACGAGCTTCTGAAACAACTTCAAAAAGGGATGCTTCAAGATTGTTTTTTATTTTTAATAACTCTGGAATAATTACCACATATCGAGGGCACATGGGTCGGCCAAGCCAATCAAAGAATTCAGAATTTCGTCCCTATAAAAAGTAAGGAATACATATGTATATATGTATATGTATATATATATATATATGAAAAAAGATATTACGCTAAGATTTCATAAATGAAACACTCACATGTAATGATCAACAAAAGAATCGACGACCTGGGTTGAAAGCGGTACATGAAAGTTTGGATAATTGCATCAAAGCCACAGTTGCAATGTCTCACCATTTCTGAGCTACTTAGATGAGAGTGGATGAAGAATTGATGATGGAACATGTTTGTGAAAGAAAACATGCTTATTTATAGGGAAAGCTACAAACTGAAAGCTATAAATTATAAAAGTTCAAGCTAGGAACATTGACCACAATAAATAATCCAAATACAACTACATTTTATCATGCAGATAGAGTTCTTTAGTTCCTTCTATCCATCTCGTGTATTTTTCATTGTCCTCTTCATTATATCTAATGTTTCTTTTAGTCTCCCTGACTGCAAGTCCAAACCTTGCATCATCATTCAATTTTTTTTTCTCTTTAACTTGTTTTCTTGTATCAGCAATCCAGTTCTGCTTATGCTTAATCTATTTTTTCACATCAGCAATCCATATTTTCCTCTTGTTCATCTCTTCTTCAATCTTCCGCACGAAGCTCCGCACACTTTTGAAGTAGCATAGGGATTTTGAGTTCCCATTCCTTGACATCCTACTGCAAATAATCGAGCATTTGTCAATGGTAGTCGACTTTTTGCCCATTCATCTCCCAGCCTTTCCGACTCCTCCTCTGTTGTTGGAAGTTTAAAACCAAAACTGGAAGAGATTCGATCAATTGTTATGAAGAAAAAAAAGGAAGGATAACAAGTAATAAGTCTTTCAATGTCTTCCATTAAATAGGGAAGGATAGTATGTAATAAATCTTTCAATCGCTTCTATTAAATAGAGAAGGATAGAGAATAACATTATGATATGATTGGTCCTTGGAACTATAGTAATTTACACATTGGTCCCTGTACTTATGACACGATTTGACAACACTATGACAGCTCCACTAGTAGGTGGCCGAGGTCAGGATTTTCAGATGAATCTTGAAGGATTTTCAGACGAATCTATGACAACTCTAGGGGTAGGTGGATGATTTCTGACCATAGGGGACGATTTGTTTACCATAGAGGGGCGAGGACAGGCTAAGCAAATGAATCTTGTAAGCTTTCAAGACGAATCTTGTAAGCTTTCGAGAAGAATATTCTGAGACACGTTTTAACAATTCTACAAAAACTTTATGTCAATATTTTACTACACTATGACAACTCTTGGGGTAAATGGGTGATTTTTGACCATAGGGGGCCATTTTTTTTTTACCATAGGGCGTCGTCATCGTCGTCTTTATCATCATCAGTACCGTCGTCGTCTTCATCATCATCATCAATACCGAGATCTTTTCCAGAATCCGGAAAGGAAGAAGGATCATCAGTTTCATCGTCATCATCATCATCTTCATCTTCTTTATCACCAACATCAGCTACAGAGGTGATAGGAAGGACTTCGTCTTGAGCATCAGCTCAGACGGCGTTATCAATTTCCTCAGCTTCAGCTTCATGGGAAGTGATGGCATCTACAACTTCAGCAGCAACTTCATTTGGTTCAGCTCTTTCATCTTGAGCATCGGCATCAGCTGGTGTTGTAGGGACAATAACAACAACAACTAAGTCTTTCTCCTTTTCTTTGTCATCAGTATAACGAGAGGTGAGATCATCAAGGCTTTTAGCTGCTATATACAATCGTTGTTCAAGCTCGGTCAAAGACTAAGTTTGAAGAAGAACAAGTTCGAGCACCTAATCCAACGATATGCAATAATTTGTTGTGAATGAGGGTGCAAGAATTGGCGCTGGACTTTGAAGAAGATCTAGTATTTGTTGCATCATCTCACCATGCCTGTTAAGCTGAGCATGTGCTTCATCATCTTTGCTATTGAGAGGAGAGATGGCCTCAGCATTAGTGCAGACATCGTCTTGCACCTCAGATAACCGTTCCTTCACATCATTGACTTCAACTTTGACGGCTGATAGGTCAGAAGATAATTCATCTATGAGAGGCACGTCTTTATGGATTTGCTTCATTTTTTCGAAGACATTGGCTACCTCCAAGAGTAAAAGCTTGACATCTTCAGCTATATTGTATTCTTCTTGCATGGCTGAAGGTTCTTCGTCGTAAAGACCTGAAAAAGAAGAAGGTTGAGCATAAGATAGCTCGGGGTTAGAAGAAATGAAGAGGTAGGTTGGTAGAGTACCTGAGGGGTCAACAACACCATCTGAAGGATTGATGCTAGTTCTCTCCTGGTTTCCTTCAAGAGGATAGGCTTCCGTTGACTGAGGTATCTTGAGAGGAGCGACCTTAGGTCCTGTGGTGATTGCTTCATCATCAGCAAGGACAAACATTGATGAATCACTAGCATGTGTCGAGACCAAAGAAGGAGGAGAAAAGAAGATGGCTGTGAGTGGTGGAAGTGGGTGTTAAGAAGTGGTTATGCTGATATTCATAGCTTTAGTGATTTGGTCACTGAGGTGGTTGGGAGAGGAGCCACATGTACGAAAGTGACTGGAGAAATCACTGAAGATCTAGGAGGGGTTATAACAGAAGTTGCCTCAGGGGTAAGGCTTGTTTCAATGACTGAGACCTTTTGAGAGGTAACAACCAGGGATGTGGGTATCCCCTTTTTGTCTTTCTTGGCCCTCGATGGAGAACAAAGAGTGGTTTGAGAGGAGGATCTTTTATAAGAGAGGGTAGTGGTGTTTGGGATAGACTGAGGGGGGTTTACCTTAGTCTTGACCACTAGAGCAAGGGAAGAAGAACACACAGGCATAGTTGTAGAAGATGAAAGAGTACTGCAAGAAGATGAGAAAATACTGCAATGTGCGCTGCGCGAGGTATCCAGAAGAGAGGAAAAGGCAACATCTTCAGGTTTAGACTTATAATCCAAGATTCTGGACCTAAGCCTGCAGATATCAAGGTTGCCGTCTGTGGAGTATTTGTTGCTAAAGATCTTAGCAAACAGCATACACAGAAATCTAGTGTAAGGCACCACCTTTTTCCCTTTGGCGCTTGTTCAGCTTCAACACCAGGTCTTCAAAGATAACGCCAGCAAAGTTGATTGGCCTATGGTGAAAAATAGAAACGCCAATGTTCAATGCAACTCTGGATGCTTGGTCTTGTCCACCGGTTTTGCCTCCCATGCACTGAATGAAATGGGAAAACAAATATTGCCATACCGCTGACATGCAGTTCTTCTTAATTTTTGAGAGCGATTTGAGGGGATCGCTGGAGTCCTTATTTGTTGGCCAGACATAGCCAATATCATCTAGACAAGAGATGATATCCTCAGTGGAAGGTTCACTGGCATAAGGACCCTTTGAATGCTGGAGAGCTGTCCTTAGTGTGGCTACACCAAAACTGACTGTCATTTTGTTAAAGGTGAAGGAGATTTTTTTCACCGGTTTACCAGTCTTGTCAGTTTCTTGCTTGACTTCAGCAGTAAGCCAGAACTACTGAAGGACTTTTTTCACCATGGCAGGTTCATGGGAGATAGTAAAGAAAATCGGAGAGTTCTTGAGGAATCTACTAGCATCCTCAAAATGCGATTTATTGGCGGGATTGTCCAGAAGCGCGACATGGTTGTTGGGCTTGAAAGACACTTCGTCAATAATGAAGTTTACGTCCTTGGTAGAGATTTTTGTAATATATAAGAGAAAACAGAAGATAACAGGTTTGACTGAAATCCAAGATAAAAGTGTAACTCCAAGTTTTGAATCGATAAAACTTCTTTTGAAAATCCACAATAAGATTTAGGGTTTTTCAAAAAGAATAAGTGTATAGAAGCTTTAGGTTATAACCAAGTATAAGAATGTGTTAATAATTTGTATGTTAGTTGTTTAAGAGAACAAGTTCTTAAATAACATAACAAGAGTTTCTTAGAAGAAGAACATATCAAAATAAGAAGGAAAGGATTATCAACATGTGATATTTAGAAGAAGAAGGTTGAAGGTTTTTTAGCGTTCTTTTGAGTTCTTGCTTGCAAAATTCTTAGAAGCAAAGGTTCGACAATAGTTTTTATAAGCGTAAGAAAAAATGAGAGAGAGGTCTCATATTTGTAGGTAGGAGGTGAGAGAAATGGAGAGAGGAGAGAGGAAAATATGAATTAAATGTTGTGCAATGATGAAAAAGTTAGCACATCGTCATCCACGATTGGATGAAATTACGAGGGGTCGCCTGTGTCAGAATGGTACACGTGTCTCAAAAAATCGTGTCATTAAAACGAAATGACG
Organism: Cynara cardunculus var. scolymus; assembly: GCF_001531365.2. Classification (NCBI taxonomy): domain Eukaryota; kingdom Viridiplantae; phylum Streptophyta; class Magnoliopsida; order Asterales; family Asteraceae; genus Cynara; species Cynara cardunculus. The sequence continues at coordinate 520,893 of NC_037536.1, read as the reverse complement.
TTAGAAGACGTTTCATTTTCTGTTTCCTTTTAAACAAAAAGTTTAAGTTTTTCAAAAACATATACTGAAGGATATGTGTTTATGAGTATATTTTTTTTAAAGATAAGGTTAAAAAAAATTCAATGATAAGAAGAATCACTGAAAGAATTTTAACTTTTAAAACATTTATCACTAACTAAGAAAAGGTTTAGTGATGGTTTTAGTTGTAAGATAAGGTATGTATATCTGAGAGAGATACACTTGCTTAAAATGTTCAGTGATAGAAGGAACACTGAAACAATCTTTTAAAACAGTTTGATCACTGAATATGGAAAGATTCAGTGATAGTTTTAAGTTTTGAAAAAAGAGATAAGTAGGCATACCTTAGAGAGAGAAGATATATTTACTCAAGAGTTCAGTATAGAGTAAGAACACTAAATCATTTCACTTACTAAGTAATGCTTATAGTTGAAGGAGTTAATCCTCAGCGTTCAACATTCCAAGTTCGCTGGTCAAGATGTTAAATCTTGTCTCATGAAGAGGCTTTGTAAAAAGGTCAGCGAGTTGGCACTCAGTTGGAATAAAGTGAAGTTCAAATATTACAATTCATAACATGATCACTGATAAAATAATATTTGATCTCAATATATTTGGTCTTGTACTGAAGAACATAATTGTTTGCAATAGCAATAGCACTGGGGCTATTGCAATAGATTGGGATCTTGGAAAGCTGTAGATCATAGTCGTTGAGCTAGTTTTTCATCCAAAGAACTTGGGCACAATAGCTTCCAACAACAACATATTCAGCTTTAGCAATTGATGTGGACACAAAATTTTGCTTTTCCTTGTCCAGCTTACCAACTTTCCAACTAGAAGCTGACAGTCTCTAGTGGTTCTTTTCCTATCAATTTTGCATTCTGCAAAATCACTATCCGAGTAACCTATTAGGTCAAAACCTGAAACCATGGGATACCAGAGACCCAATATAGGAGTTCCCTTCAGATATCTAAAATATGCGTTTTACAACAATCAGATGGGATTTCTTAGGTTTAGAATGATATCGTGCACATATATACAGGTGGAGTACATGATATCTAGACGACTTGTTGTGAGATACAACAGAGAGCCAATTATTCCTCTATAAACAGTAACATTTATAGGCTTTCCATTTGGATCCTTGTTCAGTGAGAAAGAAGGAGTCATTGGAGTCTTCATAGATGAGCTGTTGGATAGATCAAACTTTGTGAGTCTTAGTCTATGTGGCATGGCTTGTTGTTTACAAGGACCACGAGATAACAGGTAACTCTCGAGCCCTTGTTGATTATTTGTTTACCTTCTGGACTCTGTGTGAGTTAACAATGTTAATGAACTAGCTGTTTGTAAATTGAGAAAATTGTGTCTATTTATGCACCTTTGGGCTTTGGGCAAATAGGTTTGTATGTACTAGAGAGCTCTTCCCTTAGTTCTGGGTCGGATGATATTTCACTAGAAGCTACTATTTTGCTCCACCTTCAACATGTTATGGAACATGTATGATGACTTTGCTTTTCTTCAACTAGAAATAGTTTTAAGGAATCATCACATTGCTATAATATAAGTAGGCATGGCATCCATCATTGCATAGAATAAGCAACCTGGTCATTATATCACTATCATTTACATGAGTAGAGAGAAGTAGAAAACAAACCCATGTATTTGGACTGAATATGATGTTATTGAGAAGTATATATATACATATAAGATTTAAGAACTGGTGTTTTGTTTTCTTTTTGGCTTGTGATACTGTAACCTGGAATTTTTGGAATTGATAAATCACTTAAGTTAAGCCCTTTAAGGGAACCTACCAAGTTGAGCCTCTTATCCACATCCAAACCATGTGAGCTTCACCTGTGTTGAGTTGAAGCCTCACTCACTTGTCTTTGGCATCGATTTGTTGATTACTTGATTATTTGATTAGTTGATTACCTAGTTGATTTGTTAATGGTCTTGACCAGTCTTGATCAACTTTTGCCAAAATTGGTTTGTTTTGAAAAAGAACACTTTGTTGAGTTGCTCATTCTTCTTGTTAATAATTGTTATATTGTTTAGAATTATAGATGGAAAAACTTAGCATGTCTCAGTCTGGAAGTAATAGTCATCAAGCTCATCCTTTACAATTTAATCCTGCCGTAACTCAATCTGTTCCGGAAAGTACAAGGAAAAGGAAAAGGTTAGAATTTAGATCTCAAGTGTGGGACAATTTTGAGAAGATTTTAAACAAGGATGGGCTAGTCATTAAAGTTAAGTGTTTATATTGTTCAAAAGTATATGCAGCTGAGGCTAAAAAGCATGGTACTTCTTCTATAAATTGCCACATGCGCACTTGTTTAAAGATTCCACATACTAAGGAAACAAAGTAGTCCATCTTGCATTTCAATCTGCAAAATCTGATAATAGTGATGGTGCTTTGACATCTTAGGTTTTTAACCAAGAGGTTGTTCGAAAGATGTTAGCTAAAATTATTATAAAGGATGAACTTCTATTTAGGTTTGTTGAAGGGAGGGGTTTTAAACAGTTTGTTGAAGCTGTATGCCCTAGATTTAAGTCCCTTCTAGATGGACAGTTAATAGGGATATATTTAGTATTTACTTTGAATAGAAGGTGAACCTTAAAAAATTGTTTAAGTCAAGCACGCAGCTCATTAGTTTGACTACTGTTACTTAGACATCTTTTCAAAGAATCAATTATATGTGTGTCACTACCCATTTTATTGATGATGAATGGAAACTAAATAAGAAGGTCATCTCGTTTGTGTCTATACATTCACATAAAGGGGAAAATATAGCTAAGGCCATAGAGAGTTGTTTTCTTGATTGGGGAGTAAAAAATATTTTCACCATTACAGTTGATAATGCATCAAGCAATGATATTGTCATTGGGTTCATGAAGAAGAAGGTGCTGAATTGGGGTGGTTCTTATACTAGGTCAGAATACATACATATGAGATGCATTGCTCATATTCTAAATTTGGTTGTACAAGATGGATTGAAATTAGCAAATACATCGGTTAAGAAGATTAGGGATTGAATTAGATGAGTGAGGGGTTCTCCATCTAGGTTGAAGAAGTTTAGAGAACTTGCAGAATTGCTTGAAGTGGAAGAGAAAAGTTCCTTATGTCTTGATGTTCCAACTAGATGGAACTCCACCTATATGATGCTTCAAACCACAATATCTTACAAACAAGTTTTTGAAACGTATGAGAGTAGTGACACCGCGTTCACTTTGGATTTGAGTGATTCGGTGCCTTCGTATCTTGATTGGTTATCTATTGACAACTTGATCATATTTTTGAAGACATTTTATGAGATGACAATTAGAATTTCTGGCTCACTTTATGTCACGTCAAATTCTTTCTTAACCGAGAATTTAGATTTGAGTTGCATTATTGCCGATATGTTACAATCTAAGTCGAAAGTTGAAGAGGTATGTTTATCTTCATTTAATTTAACCTTTACTATTTACTTATATTTGGTTTCTTACTAACTATTTGTTTTTGATTTATGAACAGGAAATGGGTTCTAAAATGAAAGAGAAGTTTAGTAAATATTGGGGTGATTCAGATAAGATGAACTTCATTATATTTTTTGGCTGTATATTGGACCCTAAAGACAAGGTTGAGTACATGCAAGTCCATCTTAATCAAATGTATGGTGAGGATCAAGGTAAGTCATGTTTTGAAAAGGTAAAGTCTAAATTGAATATGTTATTTCAAGAGTATGTGTCAACATATTCCGAACCTCTACCACTATGATGCCTCCTCCACCCATTAAGTGTGAGAATGTTCCCATTGGAAGGGTACAATCTAGATTAAAGAGCCAACTAAAGAAACAAAAGATGGAAAGTAGGGCTTCACTCAACAAAAAGAGTGAACTTGAACTTTATCTAAGTGAGTCGACCATAGATGATACAAACGATTTTGATATTTTAAGATGGTGGAAGGTTAACAGTGAAAGGTTTCCTATCCTTTCAAAATTGGCTAGAGATGTACTTGTTGTTCCAATTTCAACTGTGGCATCTGAGTCGACTTTTAGTACTAGTGGTCGGGTCTTAGATAATTTTAGGAGATCTCTATCTCCTAAAATGATAGAAGCCCTTATATGCACACAAGACTGGTTAAGAGGCCCTAGTCAGCCAATTGCAGTTGAAGAAAACATAGATGATATTGAAAGTTTGAGAAAGGTACGACATTAATTATGTATTCAATATTTCAGTATTCCTTTTCAACTTGAATTTGTATATTTATATATTATGTACTTCTTTTAATTTGTTTATATAAAAATATAAATGCAGAAATGATGAATATGAGAATTGGAAGTTCAAGTTCTATTATTGACCATGAGGATTCTCTTCCAGTTCCAATAGTTGATGTAAATGATCTAGAGCTAGATGATGTATTGTAGAAGTGGCCACTTTGAAAGGTATTTCTTTGTAGAGATATATAATATGATATTTGTGGCCCTGAAACTAGAGAGAATGTGTTGTTTTGGTGCAAATCGTTGAAATGGTGATTTATGGTATGGGGGATGAAGTTAACTTAATACTTTCAGAGGTTTGTTGCTGTAATGTTGTTGGCATAGTCGATCAAAAGAAGTGAAGAAGTGATTATGTGAAGGTGCCGCACACCCACTTTCCCTTCTTTTTTATTAGAACTTGTAAGTTGTAAGGAACATGTTTTTGATTGCTGTTTATACTTTGTTGGATATCATATTCACATGAGATGAAAGGCCATATGATTGTATGAATATGATTGGACTTTGGAACTTGGGACTTGGAAGGAACATCTTTTTTATTGTTGTTGGACTTTGCTGTTTTTCATCTTTTTTAACTTGCTTTTGACTTTTGAATCTGATATGAGATTGTTTTTTTTTTGGGTTTTAAATCTGTTTTTGGATTTTGAACTTGCTGTTACTGTTGTACTTTACCCAAACCTGAACCGAACCTGATAAGCCCCGAACCCGAGGTGCCTCGAACTGTATGTTTTGGGTTAAGGTTTTGTAACCCGATACCCGATCGGGTTAACCCTTTTGGGGTCCGACCCGACCCGACACGTGCATAACCCTATTTTAGTCTAGCCACTGGTGCGAAGGTTTTGTCATAATCGATTTCTTCTTCTTGTCTATAACCCAGAGCAACAAGGAGAGCTTTGTTATGGGTTACAACACCTTGTGCATCTAACTTATTGCGATAAACCCATTTGGTGCCTATCACAGTTTTGTCAGATAGACGTGGGACAAGGTACCATACTTTGTTCCTATCAAACTCAAAGAGTTCATCTTGCATGGAAATGACCCAACTAGGGTCTAAGATAGCCTCATTGATTTTCTTGGGTTCAACTAGAGAAAGGAAGTTGACGAAGAGAAAGATATTACCAGGACCACGACGTGTCTGAATACTTGCACTTGGATCACCAAGAATTTGATGAATTGGATGGTCTTTCGTCCATTACTGAGCTGATAGAGGATTATCATCTGAGCATTGATGTTCAGGTAGAGAATATGAGGCTTCAACTACAGATTGTTCAGCAATAGGTTGAATTGCTAAAGGAGCCCCAATGAGAGATTCGGCGACTGATAGAGGTTCAGATGATGAAGGCATTTCATCCACTGATAGGTCAGTGTTTGAAGTGAGAGGAATGCAACTAATGGGCACTACAACGATCTCTGAAGAAGATTCACCTTGGTTATTAGTTTCAACTGGAATGATAAGCGGATCATCATCAGCTTCTGGAGTATCAGCATTGGGTAGATTGCTGAAGGAAGCTTCAGGTTGTCCAAAATTAGAGAACATCCAACATTCTAACTCTTCATCATCATCAATGATGGGTTTAGAGTTAGCTGATTGAGATTCATCAAAGGTGATGTGGATAGTTTCTTCTATGGTTTGTTGACATTTGTTGAATACTCTGAAGGCTTTGGATACTGAAAAATATCCAAGAAAGATTCCTTCATCAGCTTCGGGATTGAATTTTCCAAGTTGGTCACGGTTGTTGAGAATGTAACAGGTGCAACCAAATATGTGAAGAAAGGTGAGAGAAGGATTTCTGCTATGGAAGAGTTGGTAAACTGTCTTCTTGAATATCTTATCGATCAGTGACTAGTTTTGAGTAAAGCAAGCAGTGTTGACAGCTTCGGCCCAGAATTGATTAGGGAGATGAGATTTGATGAGCATGGATCGAGAAGCCTCGATGATTGTTCGATTTCTTCTTTCAACGACTCCATTTTCTTGTGGATTTTTCACATAAGAGAAGTTGTGAGAGATTCCCTTATTCTCAAAGAAGCTATCCACAGTACTGTTTTAAAATTCAGTTCCATGATCACTTCTGATATATCGTACCTTAATGTTGTTAAGTACTTCTATCAGTTTGATGAACGAATAATTTCTTCAGGTGCATCACTTTTGTATCTGAGAAAGAAGAACCAAGTGTACCTAAAATACTCATCAATAATGACAAGTGTATATTTCTTTCCAGCTATTGATTGCACGTTGACTAGACCAAAGAGATCCATATGTAATAACTGAAGTGGAGAGGTTACTGAATAGATTTGCTTAGACTTGAAGCTAGCCCTTGTCTATTTTCCTTTCTCACACGCTGAGCAAAAAGATTCCTTTGCAAAGGTGTATTGAGGAAGACCAGTAACGAGATCATTTCGAGACAGCTCACTAAGTGTCTTGAAGTTGAGATGAGAAAGGCGTTTGTGCCATAGCCAGTTGATGTCTAACGAGGCTTTAAAGAGAAAACAGTTGTTCTTAGTTAGAGGAGAATCCATGTTGACCTTATCATCCTTGTCGAAGACGTTGCACGAATTCTTAGAAAATTTTATTGTGAAATCTTTTTCACACAGCTGACTGATGCTAAGAAGATTGTGCTTCAGTCCTTCAGCATATGCAACATGTTTGAAAGTAGTTGCACCGTTGGTTAATACACCAAAGCCCTTGGTATATCCTTTTTCGTATCCTCCAAAGGTTACGGAAGGGCCTCTTTCATCCTTGTAGTCAATAAGCAATGATTTGTCTCCAATCGTGTGTCTCAAGCATCCACTATCAAGATACCAAATGCCTTTGACTTCCTGCACACGAAAACAAATTAAGATTGCTTTGGTACCTGTTGGTCCCGTTAGGGTCTACAAGATATTTAGAAACAATTTGTAGAAGGGGGAATGAATACAAACACAGTAAACTTTTCAAATTTAAAATATATATTGATAAAGAAGGATCAATACAGATTTTACAATATTGTATGCGAAATAAGATAAGGTAAAGATAACCTATCTAAACAATCTAAGTTATACACAAATGATCTTAGCAAAGAGAAAAGATTTACTGTTTGAGACTAAGAAGAAAATGAGTACTTTCTGGGTAAGAACTATTTAGAATACTTGAAAAGGGATTCTAACTTGCTTGAATATAAGCACAAGTGTTCTTAGATGTGTCTGTGTTCTTTCACGTATGCACGTTGTTGATCCCAGATCTCTCAATAATACTAATAATTAAGTTAAGAATAACCAAATTATAGTATTTGGATGAATAAAATAATGAACACTCAAGAACAATGTACGAACATTCAAAGGATAAACTTGAGTGCCAAAGATTTCACTTTATTCCAACGATTATAAAAAACGTAAAGTGTCTTAAATTACAATAGGTCTAACCACCTATTTATACTAGTAATCTAAGAAGATAACTATCTAGTGAGACTATTTAGCTAATCTTCTACTGACAGATAAAGCTTATCTAAAACTAGGATAAACATTAAAGCAAGATAAACTTTGTAGAATCCAGCTGTTGATTAGTCATCTCCAGCTGTCTTCCATGGGATATGAGTTCAACCTTATCTTCATATCTTCATTGCTTGCTTCTGGTCGAACTGGTGAAGGAAACTCAAAGTGTGAGTGCGCAGAGGGGTTATGGAGATGCACTTTCCATCGCATCTCTGGTCAGTTCATCGACCCTCTGGTTGTTCTTCAGACTTAGTCATTTTTCCTTGAAGTCTTCCATGGGCCTTCTGGTTCTTCATCGCTTGTTTGTCTTTTTTAGTTCATACATAATACTTATGGGGTCTAACAACCCCCCTAAGTAATGAAAGAACAAACATTAACTAATCTAGGAACATTCAAAGTATAAGTGAAGAACAAAGGCTATTCTGAAGAAAAACATCTTTTGCCAAATTTTTCATTGGAACAAATGATGAATTCTTACATTGATGAAATGGAAATTACAAGACAAAAAAAACATAAGACTACATTCAGGGTCTCCCCTATGATATATCCCAAAAGCGCAGGAGTAGTCCTCTGTATTCGACGACTGTAGATATCTCATGTATCAGTCTCTGTCCATCATCTGTTGGCACATGAGGTCTACGCAACCTGTCTTTGATGAAATAAGTAGTTCCGATGAAGCAAGCATCAGCCTTGTTGCTTCTACAAGGGTTCTGTTGCGTCTTTCAAAGACTCCATTTTGTTGTGGAGTTCTGGCTGCTGAAAAGTTTTGAGATATACCTTCATTCATGAGGTATTCATCAATTCTGGCATTCTTGAACTTTGTTCCATTATCGCTTCTCACTTTGATGAGTTTGCATTGTAGAAGAACTTGGAGCTTTTTCATCACTGCAATGAGGAGTTTAGGAACTTCTTATTTCTTCTTGACAAACTCAACCCATGTGTATCTTGAAAATTCATCAACATGTACTAGGATGTACTTCTTTCCAGAGAGGCTTTGAGTTGTGATAGGCCCGCAGAGATCGATGTGAAGCATATCCAGTGGTTTAGAGCACGAAGTTTCTAATTTGGACTTATGAGAAACCTGCTTTAACTTTCCCATCTCACAGGCTGAGCAAAGATGGTCTTTTTCAAAGTTTAGATCATGTATTCCTTTGACTAACTTATGTTTGGCTAATTTCTTCAAGACTTCAAAATTCAGATATGAGAACTTTTGATGCCATAGCCAATTTTTCTCACTCCTATGGGAAAGAAGGCATAGAGTGTCATGGCCCACAGAAGATGGAAGTCCAGAAGATAGAGGTTTCCTTCTCTTTTGACCTTGATGATGGTTTGTCCCACTTTCATTTCAATGATGCATAATCCTTTGCGAAAACGTACTTCCAGACCTTTGTCACAAAATTGACTTATGCTCAAGAGATTATGTTTTAAGCCTTCAACATAATCCACTTTTGCTATGGATATGTTTCCTTTGGTGAGAGTGTTGTATCCCTTGATTGTACCCTTGCTATTGTCTCCATAAGTCACAGATCCTCCAGATTTTTCGATGTAGGAGGAGTGTTGACTTTTATCACCAGTCATGTGCCTGAAGCAACCTGAATCCATGTACCATGGTTGCAAACGCTGGTCCTGCATGACAAATTAAGGTTTTTTAGGTACCCATTTCATAATGGGTCCTCTCTTGTTAGTTTGGGATTTAGCATCCTCATTTTCATCAACCTTCTTGGTTTTAGGCTATTTTTCTTTGCCCTTAGCCTTTGTAGGCTTGGGCTTCCTTTTCATTTTTTCTTGAGTTTTAATATTTTCATATCTATAAACATGCTTAAAAAAATGCATCGATGATCTAGCATATGATTCCTCAGTAATTGTAAAAGAGTTAAGCACTGACAGTTGTGAGTTTTGAAATAAGAGTGTTTAACAACTTTATTTTTATTTGAATATTTGGAAGTAGAAGCATTAATGAAATATTCTGGTCTAGCATTGGTTGTTTATACAAACTTCCTATCTAGCACAAAAGTTTTATTTGCAAGGGCAGGCTTGGTTTTTACTTTCTTTCTGAGGGGTTAATGGACCTTCTTCCCTTTAGCTGGATGAGATGAAATATGAATGTTAGAGTTTTCAGAAGTAGACCACTTTTGTTTATGTTCAGGAGTGAACTTTATGAATTTAGAGTGAGGGGTCTGGCCCTGTGAAGTTTCCTTGGCAGATTTGACTTTATTTTTCCTTTTCTAGATCTAAAAAAGTTTTAGCTTTTACACACATATATGTGAGGTTAGGATTCATTGGGATTTTTGGAACTTTCGTTTTCTTTTCCACAATTACTTCTGGCTTTTCACAAATTATTTCTTCTTCAGAATCTGAATCAAGAGAGTATCTAGCAGATTTCTCAAAATCGAAGTTTTCTTGATCATTTTTAGTAGATATGGGTTTTGAGGATGAAGGTTCAGAACTATCCTTGGTAGATCCATCACTTCTGATCTCATAGATGAATTTAGGTTACTTGAATCATTCATCGCTCCTTCAGATGATGTTGGTTCCTTACTTAGATGTTCAGTTCCATGAGTAGCACTTCCTGATGAATTTGTGGAAATGATAACCAGAGGCTCTGGTTTTAACTATGAGGTTACCATCGGCCTCTGGCTTCGAGGGAACTGAAGTTCCATCCTTTTCATCAGGATTTTTACTAGTGTTGCACTCATACACCACATATTGAAAATCTTGCCTTGAAAAAATTGTTTTCCCATTGACTTTGGCTCTTTTGAAAGAGGCTTTTGGTTTAGAAGTAAAGTTGGGTTTTTGAACACATTCAAGTTTAAAAGTGGATTCAGGAGTGGATTTCTTGTTTTCAATGAAAGAATCAAGATCATTGAATCATATTCCTTGGTAATCAGCCTGACCATTAAGTTTCTCATAAATATTTTGGGCATCTTTATATTTCTTCATCAGGAATTCATTGGTTTGAAGCTTCTGATGAAAAATATCTCTTTCCTTTTGAAAGAAGTCTTTAAGAGCTACTGAATTTAGTCTTTCTGCCTCAGATTCGTTCAAGGCTTTCATCTTTTTCTCTATATCTTTAGAGATCTTCTTGTTTAGATCCAAAAGATTTTCTTCCTCTAATCTCTTAAGAGATGCAATGCGTGTTTTTTCTTTTTCTAATTAAGTTTTTTCTTTAGTAAGAAGATTTGTCTCTCTTTTGTAGAAACTAACTTCTTTTTCTTCTTTCAATCTTTCAGATTTTTCAAAGTTTAAGTTTTCTTTTAATTTCAGGAAATCTTCTGAAATTTTTATGACCTTTAACTCCAGCTCTGATGAAGCAAAGTTGGTTTCATCAAGGGAAGAATTGCATACCTGGTCATCGGAGTCGGAAGAGGATTCTGCAGTGGACTTGGCCATAAGACATATGAGAGCCTTATCTTCTTCATCGGATGAGGAATCATACACCCATTTTTCTTTTTCTGCCATCATGCTTCTTTCTCTTGGATTGTATTTGTAATTATTCTTGTAGTAGTTCACATCCTTGATCAGACGTCCTTTGCAGTCCTTGGAGAAATGGCCTAGCTTTCCGCATTGGTAGCATCTTAGACCATCTTTTCTTCCTTCTCCTCCTTCTCTCCGTTCCTCTCTTTTGTCTTCTCTATCCTCTCTATCTTTTTTTCTTTCATCTCTCTGATGAAACTTGACTGTCTTCTGTCCATAGGTGGGTTGGAATCTCTCTTATGAAGTCTCTTCTTTTATCCTTTTCAAAGGGTCTCTTGACAAACTTTTTCTGAAACTGTTTAGTAATCAGTGCAAGAGATTTGGCAAAAGCTTTGAGATTATCATCAGAATATGAGGCTTTTTCTTCAGATTCAGATTCAATGATTAAGGCCTTCTTGCTCTTCTTTTTGTGGTATTCTTTGGAGGGGCCTCTTGAAACTTCCTTTTCTTCAGACACCAAGGCTAGAGGTCCTCCTGTAGATACCTTCATTTTCAGAATATCTTGCTCTTGAGCAGCAAGTGTTCCATAGACATCATGAAGTGACCAGCTGTCTAAGTCTTGATTTGCTTGTAAGGACATAGACAGTTCTGTCCATTCATCACCGAGACTCTTGAGAAATAAAACATTATTTTCCTCTTTAGTTCTTGCAATGTCGTTTCCACGACATTGATTTATCAAAGTGTTGAAGCGGTCATATGTCTTCTGAATTGGTTCGTCAGGCAATGTTTTTAAAATTTGTGTATTCATTCAGGCATTGTGCCCTTTGGTTCTTCTTGGTTTTGGCTCCTCCCTCCAGTTGGCTTGCTAGCTCATCCCATATTTCCTTGGCTATTGTACAAGCATCTAGAGAATGAAAAATCTCATTAGAAATGGCCATAATAAGTAATCTTTTTGCCTTCCTATCAGCTTCTACCCTTTCTATGTCATCTTCATCCCAATTACTTTCATCTTTTACCATGTAGTAGGCTGCTAGTTCTTCGGTTGTGCTTGTACCACGAACTCTTTGGACAAGGGTCTGGGGTATATAGGGACCTTCCATGACAGGTCTGAGGAGATTCCTGTCCATCCCCTTAAAGAAATTTACCATCCTTATCCTCCATTGAGGATACTCTTCTCGTTGAAGAATTGGAGGCTTGGTGAGAGAACCAACACTATATGCAAAATTCCAGTTGGCCATTTAAGAGATTTCGAAGAGAAAAATGAGAAGAAAAAAATGTTGGGAGGTTTGAATACTCAGATTGAAAATTAATCGTTTTGAATGAAAATCAATCAGTTTGCTCTGATACCAATTTTTGATCCTGGATCTCTCAATGTAACACAAAGATTTATGTTTGAGAACCAAAATCTATTGTATCAATAAAGAAAATGAAGAACAACTTTAATGATATTCAAGAAAGTATGAAGCTTTAAAGAAATTTCACTATAATAATGATAATGAGAAGGATTACTTTTGATACAAGACATATGAATGCTATTTATACTAGCAATCTAGTCTAAGAGATAACAATCTAGTATAAGATACCTATGAGATAAACAAGGAGAAGATATCTATCTACAAAGGTGGAGTTATCTCTAACTACCTGGCATAACAAAATTCTAGCTGGCGATGAGTCACCTCTAGCTGTCTCTAGGTAGTATGTTCAATCAGGATTCTTCACATATCTGCTTGACTAGAGTGTATCTTGATTGAACTGTGACACTCGACGATTCTTCTAGTTGTTGTAAACCAGAGGGGTAATGGAGATGCTAGTTCATCGACCTGATGAACTTCTTCATAAGTAGATGATTATCAGGTTAAAAGCATCAAGTCTTCATAGCACCTCTGGACCTTTCATAGCGAATCTGATTTGTCTTCAGCACTTAGAATCTTCTCAGCGTTTCCTTCCATCGGGTCTCTAGACTTCCATACTTGTACATTTTTCATTACTTTTACACATAGGAATTATGGGGTCTAATAGAATCTGCCTTTCAGAAGTCGCGACAGTCGTAGCAATTTCAGGAACTGCTGGATGTTGGTCCCTTGAGGGTCTACAAGATTAGTAAAACAGTTTGTAGAAGGGGGGATGTATACAAACACAATATTTTCAATTTTCAAATTTCAAATGTATATTGATAAAGAAGATCAATACAAATTTTACAAGACTGTTTGCGGAAAGATAAGGTAAGAAAACCTATCTAAACAATCTTTGGTTACACACAGATTCTTAGCAAATGAGAAAAGAAATGCTGTAAAGAAAAGTTCTTTTACTTAAGCTAAAAAATGCTCAAAGTAAGAATTAGGTTTAGAGAGTGAGTTGCGCGCACTCTGCATGGTTCTATTTATACCCATTGCATTAAATGTTCATTTAATGCAATATGGTAGGGTTAGAGTGCGTGTCAAGCTTTAAGAGGAAGGCTTGTCCTTTGCTACATTGAATAGTACAAAAAGGACTATTCATGAGCAGACATCCTCACCTAAAGTTGGTGGGCAATAGAGTCGACTAGTCGGCTCCGTACCGTACTAACATTTAGAAAGGGTATGGGTTTGTCCTTTGTGTGCATAAGGACAAGACAACAACAATCGTGCTTGGCAAGCTTCCTTTGATCGCTGAATGCTAGAATGACATGGAAGTCTCTTCAGCATTCGCCGAGGCTTGAGCAGTCTTTACACATATGTAGACAGGCCTGTAATCACTAAGTACCGCTTCAGATTACGTACTCACCAGTCTCTAATCTTCAGTTTTAGTCTTCGACATATGCTGAAGGTTCTTTGGTGTGAGGTTTTCTTCTTGAAGTATTCGTTGTCTCTGATTGAATTACTATACAAGTTCTTCAGCGATCACTAAACAAGTTCAGCGATGATTACTGAAAAGACAGAAACATAAATACAACGAATAAGTGAAAAGGTATAAGTCCCAATATTGATCAATCTTCCACTAATCTTCAAGAACAACAATGGTAGAATGTTTTCATGTATGAACACTTAGAGAAGGAGAGAGAGAAAGTCAACTCTTCAATTTATGGTCAAACTCTAATACGTATACCGAATGTTTACAATGAAGCTCTCTTCTAAAATTACAAACGCAAACACCCTTTATATAGGGTTAAACAACATAGACAAAGTCAAAGTCAAAGTCAAACAGTCTAATAAAAGTCAAACACGGTGACTTTTACACAATTATAGACAAAATTTAACTTTCAAGACAAATACAATTTTACACTGATTTTCAGTCCTAACATTCTCCCCCTTTGTTTTCAGACTTGAAAGAATTTCCGCACTTTGAGTCTCGTTTGAACTTTGACGCTTTAAGCACACTATGTCTTCTTTAAAACAATCTTCAACTTGAAACATCAGGCAATCATTTGTTGAGAAAGATTTTCTAACATTCTCCCCTAGAATGTAGAACCATGATGATCTTCTCTTTTAACAGTATAGAACAATATCAACAAAAATCTTTAAAAACAATGTACAAGATGTGATCTTCAAAGAATCTTCAGACAATAAATCACTAATTTTCTCTTTGATAAGAAAACTTTGTTGGTAAACTTTTGAAACGATGATCTTCTCATTCAAAAACTCTCAGTCATTTTAACACAGGAATAATCTTTCTGTAATTATCTCCAGTCGCACTTCTTTTGAGTCTTTTGCCATCATTGAAGTTACTCCCCCTTGATCTTTACATCAAATTCCCTTTATAATATTCGGAATTGGACATTTCATTCATTATTACATACTCCCCCTTATGATGAAATATGAATCATTCCATCATACACAAGAATGAATGAAATCCTTCGCGTATGCCGTCAATTCATGAAATTGTAAATAGATCTTTTCAAATCCACTTGATTAATCTTTTCAGATTAAGGGAATAGAAAGATAACAGCCAATTTCAACGTATGAAATTGTTTTCAATCTTATAAAAAGATTGGCATGTGAGTATAACAGATATACTCAGTACAATAGATGTATTGTATATATAAGATTTTTTGATGCTCATCTCATCAGGTCTTCCATTCAATCATCGATAACTTAAAATTAGCATATCTATGAATGTTTTGGCAAAATAACATATAAAATGCAAAATCTGTGTAGTGTAAAAAGATAAAGCAACGAATGCTTCTGTTTAGGCTCAAAAAGATAAACCGTGTGACTACCCAAATTTATCAGACTCAATTAGTGATCAAAAAGACTTGAAAGGGCGACATATATCCTTTTGATTCAATATCAACTTTCTCTGAATGAGAAATTGATAGAAGATGAGCTGCATGCCCCAAGTGTTATTGAAACACTTATTTGTTGATAGATAAATGAGTAGCTGGTGGGGTTGTGACAAGAATTGGCCTGAGCTTTGCCTTTTTCAATATTAGTCTTAAAAGAATTGAGAACTAATAGATTTTATGGTATGCCCGGATTTTAGAAGTTTGGAACATGATTCTTATGTTCTTTTAATCCTAACACAACTCTCGTCAATTCTTTTAATCTCACAACAACTACCCCTCTCATTTTCATTTTAGTCTCAGCACACAAACCCTTTTATATTTAAAGCTTACTCAGATATGGTTGTACTCTTGGGTAGGTCTGTCGGTTTTGACATTCCATAGAGATATTTCTGATGAGCATTCAGTCCCTCCTAAAATACTGTAAGCTTAGTTGATAACAATGATTGAGCAAAATTATTATTGCAAATAAGCACAATGATCAAATAAAAATTGATCAAGAAATTTGGCTTTAAGCACAATCAATAAGGAATGATGCAACAACGATAAGATTAAATGAATGAAGATCTGTAAGAACGAGTTTATAGATTCTGATAAAAAAATGTATCTCAATCAAGAAAAAGAATCAGAAAAATCAACATTTGAATACAAACGAGTGTATTATCACCGAAAATGATTTATATATAAGAGATGTGATGATAACGATTTGAAGGTATTGGAGTTATGATCGATGAGAAATTACACAAGTAAAATCTCAGGAAATACCTGTTTAGAAAATATACTCGTTTCCCAAAAAAATTTATTTTCCAGAGAAAAAAAAATTATTGAACTTTTTAGAGACTCCCCCTAGAAAGTTGATTTCAGTAATGTTTCAGTTTAGCTCAAAATAATAAAAATGAAAACTTGTTTAGCACGGGTCCTAAACTGGGTGTTAAGAAACCATAATCGGTTAAGCACGGGTCATGAACTGTGTTGTTCAGAAGCCTTAGTCGGTCAAGCACGGGTTCTGAATTGATATATTCAGAAGCCTTTTTGGAATAGATTACAACTCCCCCTGCATTGGTGTATCACTGAAATGATATTCTGATCAGCACAAAATTGACACACTTGCAAAACCAGATTAAGTAGATTTTGGTACCCAAATGAATTTGGGTCCTATTTTGTTAGTGTCAGGCTGGGGTATGTTGTAACTTCCAAACCATTTATTTCTATAAGATATTTTCTTTTCAGCACTATTAACAGGATGATTATATACATAATATGATCTATACCAGTTATTACAATCATACCTGTTCTTACGTTTCCAGTTGTTCTGATAACTGTTATCTCCATGCCACCTATTGAACTTTTTCTTATTGACAAATTCATCGGTTCTGCATGTTGAGCACATAATTCTTCTCTTGCTAAGCTGATCAGATCATTAGTGGATCTCATAATGCAAGGAAGCACAAAGTTAGTAACAACAGATGCATGAGATGAAACAGAATCAGATTTATTAACCCAAATGCTTTTAATCTTAGAAGATTTATTGAGTGATCCGATAACATACCCTTGATAAAAATGATTAGAAGAACGAGAATAGTTCTTAGAAACAGTTGATTTAGGGCTGCTTGAATAACTGTTCGATTTGGAATAGTCATAGAAGCTAGTTTTACACTGTGATGGAGAACCGATTGAGCTTTGTGCACAAGAAAAGTCTTTGACTTTCTGTAAAAGCTGGTCTCTTTCAACAGTAACTAAATCAAGCTTATTTTTAAGTTATGTTCACATCTTCAGCTCAGTTTCAAGGTCTGCTTTCAGATCAGACAATTTCTTTGTAGTGACCAGGAGTTTACCTTCTAACTCCTTTTTAAGCATTTCAAACATCTTCTTCTGATTATAAAACTCTCTTCGCTCTTCATCTAAGCTGGTTTTATCATTCTCAGAAGCGATGTCAAGCCACTTTTTCTTTTCAGCAAGCTCCTTAGCAATAGCTGTATATTTCTTTGAAGTATTTCTCTTCTCAAGAGCAAATTTCTTTTTCTCTTCATCTAAAGCCTTCAGCTTTAGAGCAATGCTTTCAGATAATTTTTGTATTTGGCTCTGACACTCTTCTGTAATGTCTTTCTTATCTTTATCATTCTTGGCCCGTTCCAAGATGATTAGATGCTCAAAATCAGATATTTGCTTTAACAACATTTTGGCGTTCAGCTCTAGAGAGTTTATCTTATTCTCATAAGATATACGTTCAGCTCCAAATGTTCTTTCTAGTTCAATCACTCTCTTCTTCTCTTTCTCAAACTTCTTTCTCTCAACATCTATACAATTCTCAACTTTTATAACCTTTTCTTTCTCTTCATTCAGTAACTTCCTAAACTCAATTAAATCACTTTCAGACTTATTAAAATTTTCAGTTAAGTCCTCCGTCTCTGTATTAACTTTCTCAGAACAATTCTTCACTTTTTGCAAATTTTGAAGTTTGTTAAATAATTTCTTATTTGCATCAACCCAAATCTTCAATTTTTCTTCACATTATGTCCTTACTTTATTCAAAATTCTCTTAAATTCGCAAGTCTTATCGGATAGACTTTTTTCATAATTTTCTCTTAAGGTTTTATTCTCACTTTGTAGCTCCTTGATAAATTATTTATCAACAAAGTTTTTATCAAACATATTAAAGTAATTTTCTTTATGATCCTCAATGCTCTTTTCCAACTTTGAAATCTGAGTTCTCAACTCTTTATTCTCCTTCTCTAGAATAGTTGCCATTAAGAAAAATTAAGATTGATCAACTATAGAATCTATGCAGTTCAAGAAAAATGATTAAAGAAATACAAAAAAAAATATTACACAATTACACTTCACACAATTTCTGAAAATTCAAACAAATGAAAAATACTCAAACTCACAAACAGATCAAACAATTCAAGTAGTGAAAAATGAATATGGCTAAAATGCAAAACTATGCTCAATGCTAATCCTTAATTCGCTCAAAGAGAGATCTAAAATGCTCACCTTATGGATCTAAACCACTCAAGCTTGAAAAAAAAATCACTCACCTCACAATATAAATCGCTCACCTCAAGTCTGCTCACTGCATGGAATTAAATCACAATCTAAATCGCTTAACAATATGAAGGAAATCGCTCACTGCTTGTGTAAACAGGTCATTGCATGATGACTAAATCGCTTCACTTGACCAAGCTAAAACTTCCCTAAACACCACCTAAATCGCTCAAGGTGAAGTATTAAACCTCTCACTTCACAATGTAAACCGCTCAATACTAAGCTCCTAAACTGCTCAATGAACAGCCTATATCTGCTCACTGCATGAAGTTAAACCGATCAAGAGGAGTTTTAAATCACTCAAAATACTGCTTTAATCCGCTTACCAAACTGCCTAACTCGCTCAAGGTTTAATCTGTTCAATAAGTGATTTAACTCACTCAACACACAACTGTAAAACGCTCAATACAAAGCCTTAAACACTGCCTAAATCGCTCAATGTGAAGAATAAATCGCTCAAATGACTAGACCTTAAATTTCTCACTAAACAGATTAATCCACTCAAGATAGTTCACTGCACACAAGTTGTAAACCGCTCAATGCATGTTATTAACTTGCTCACTACACTATCTAATCTACTCAATGAAGTGATCTAAACCGCTCAATACAGTATCTGAATACGGTCAAGTCCGTTCAAGGAGTAGGTTAAACCGCTCACCTAGAAATCTAAACTGCTCACAACAAAGTATTTAAATCGCACACCAAAACAGGTTTAATCGCTCACTGGAATCTGCTCAAGTCTAAATCGCTTAATACTAATTTCTAAACCTCTCACTGCATGAACTAGTCTGCTCAAAGCATGAACTAGTCCGCTCAAAGCATGAACTAGTCCGGTCAACACTGGTTCCTTATCCGGTCAACATCGCTCAAGCTATGCTGTAAATCGCTCATGCAGTAAATCGCTCAGGCTTGGAGCTTAATCCGCTTAAGTCCGCACAATACATGTCCTAAATCGATCAATATATGCTATTTAAATCGCTCAAGACTATTTCTTATCCGGTCAAGAAATCCGCTCAATACATAGCATTAAATCGTTCAACACTAGACCATAATCCGCTTAATACACTGCATTAAATCGCTCAAGCTTGCTTCTTATCCGCTCAAGACTAAGATATAAATCCGGTCATCATCCAGTCTGAACCACTCAATACTAGATTGCTTATTGCATGAAGAATAAATTGATCACTAAACAGTCTTATCCGGTCAAGAGGTATCCTAACAAGATTCAAACCCAAATGTAAATCAAACTTAGATAAAAACAACACACAAACACAAAAATTACAAAAATTCATACAAAATTTGAATCAAAATTGAACTTTTTGATGAATTTTCACATGAACATGAAGAACATCAAAAATTCATAAACTCTTCAAATCTCTAATATTGATGATCAAAAAGCAAAATCAAACGAATAACAATGAATCAATATGTAAAAACATACACAACGATCATCATTTTAACAATCAAATGTCCAAAAATCAAAGATTTGAGAAAAAAATTATGAAGAAATAGATGAACATTCAAAAACATGAAGAACTTCAAGAAAAAAAATTATGAATTTATAGTAAGTTTGTGCAATCCTTGATGACTTCTTCAATCAGATTTCCTGCAAATCTTCTCTGATACCAATTATAAGTCCCAATATTGATCAATCTTCCACTAATCTTCAAGAACAACAATGGCAGAATGTTTTCATGTAAGAACACTTGGAGAAGGAGAGAGAGAAAGTCAACTCTTCAATATATGGTCAAACTCTAATACGTATACTAAATGTTTACAATGAAGCTCTCTTCTAAAATTACAAAGGCAAACACCCTTTATATAGGGTCAAACAACATAGACAAAGTCAAAGTCAAACAGTCTAAAAAAAGTAAAAAACAGTGACTTTTATACAATTATAGACAATATTAACTTTCAAAAAGAATACAATTTTATACTGATTTTCAGTCCTAATAAAAGAGATTATCATCAAATCACTAAGAGAGATGATCAACAATCTCCCCCTATTTGATGATAACAAGACAACATAAAGAAAGTTGTCTTATCAAATAACAGTAAGGAAAAGTTACATATAAAGTACATGTCCCTTTTTACTATTTTGGGATCTTTTTCAGTGAGTCAGTCTTTGCTTGAGAATTTTCCTTAAGTCATATCTAAGAGAAAATTACAAGTATGGAAACTGAACCTAAAAGCTTATTTACTAACTTATAGATAGTCAGTGAATGTAAAAAGTAACACTGGAACTCATAGACTTGAGTCCCTATTACTTTTTTCAGGGATCTTTTTCAGTGAAGTAAAAGAAATACTCGTTTTATTATCATTGGTAATATTACAAGTAGTTTAGTACATGTCTAATGCTTACAGATTAGAAGATTAATCACTGAAAGTAGACATAGTACAAAAGATTTACAAGGAAAAGTGGACTGTTATTATAAAGAGAAACCATTCTAGAATACTTAGATCTATGTAGCTAGGTACATCTTCACCAAGGTTTCTTCGACGTAGGCATTCCCTTCGTATCTTCAGATCTACGACTTTTCCAGGCATGCTATCATCTATCCAGAGCAAGAGGTAAACCTGATGACCCATTGGACATAAATGTAGCTCTGACATTCTCTGAAATCTTACTTCACCTTTATAGTCAAGGAATATAACTCCTAACTCTGGATTGAAATGCACAGCATTGGGTGTATAGGGACCTTAAGGGTTGAGGAACGTTAAACAATACCTTCAGGTTCCCTTATTCAGCGACCGCCTTGCCTTTTGACTGGTGGTCCTGGTTTCTTGATGGACCAGACTCTCCTTCCTTTTGCTCCTCCTGGGATGCAGAATCCCTGAGGGTGACACCCTTGGTGGCGGTTGTTGGCTTTTGATACTTGATGGTAAAGTCATCTTCATCATCATCTTCATCGTCACCATCTAGGTCACTTTCGGGGTTTGGGATGGTTGGTTCGTCATCTTCATCATCATCATCTTCATCTTCATCATCATCATCACCAGCAGCAGCGATGATGTTAGGAGCATCATACCTAGGGATGGCATCGACTGCCTCAGTTGAAACAGCTTTGGTGGTCGGGATTACAGGAGCAGCAACCGCTTCAGCTCTAGGAACTTCAGCTTCAGCTTCAACTGGAACTGATGCTGGAGCAGCAACAGGATCAGGAGCAGCAGCAGCATCAGATGGTCCAGCAGCGTTGGACCTCATCTCCCCCTCTCTGGCTAAGACTTGAGAGTATAAGCCAGAGAGAAGCGTTGACACTGGAGAACCATCATATCCTCTAGCCTTGACAGAGCACTGGCTAGAGTTGTCGTTGCCTCACGAGTCTCATTAAGCTGAGCGTGATCATCAGCAGAAACAGAAGGTGAGATCACTGGAGCTGGTTGACAGACATCATCCAAGATCTATTGAAGAAGTCCCATCCGCTGATGGGCGAGAGCCTGAGCAACCTCAGCCCTGCTGGAGAGAACAACAATGGCGTCAGTGTTGGCTCGAACAACTTCTTGAAGTTGTTCGAGCCAGGAGGTGACTCTGAACTTCTTGAACATCCGCTTGGATAACTGAGAGGTTCGTATCAAGTTCAGCCTGGCAGGACATCTGTTGGTGGACTTCAATGTTCCTGCAAAGAACTGAATCAATGGCTGGGAGGAGAAGTTTGATGTCAGAAGCCATATCATAGTCATCATCAATCTCTTCATCCCCTACATCTTCTTTCTCGCCCCCGTCATCTTCCTCTTCCTCTTCAACATCAAGCTGATGAGTAGATAAAGGACCTGCTAGAGAGGAAGTGTGAGCAACAAAAGGCTCAAGGTTAGTAGAAATGAAAGGGTAGGAGGATGAAATATCTAAGGGGCCATCAATGACATCCAAAGGATTGTCACTGGCATGAGAAAATATGTCGTCAAGAGGATGGACATCTGTATCATGAGGAGCATCGAGAGGAGCAACCTCACATCCAGTTTTGTGTGTTTCAGTATCAGGAAGGACGGTCGCTGAACACATGTAAAGACCAAAGAAGGAGGAGAAGAGAAGACGGTTGAGAAGAGACGTGGGTGTTCAGCGGTGGCGGCGCTGATATTCACACCTTCAGTGATTTGAGTCACTAAGGCGGTTGGGGTAGGTATCACTGATACAATAGTGATGGGAGGAATCACTAAAGAGCTAGGAGGGTTAGCTAAAATTGCCTCGAGGGTAAGGCTAGTATCAATAACTGAAACCTGTCGAGAGGCTTCAGCTAGAGACGTGGCTATCCCCTTTTTAGACTTATTGGCTCTATAAGGAGAACCAAGAATTGGTTGAGAGGATCGTTTTGAAGAGGTTTTGGTGGCTGGGCTAGACTCGGGGGGGGGGTTACCCTTGTCCTGGCCACCTGAGGAAAGGAGGTAGTGATGGACACAATAGAAGTTAGTGCCACATCACTGTCCCTCAGCTTATGATCCAGTATCCTGGATCCAAGCTTGGAAACCAGGAGGTTACCTTTCGTGGAGTAATGATCTCCAAAGATCTTTGCAAAGACCATCGAAAGAAACTTGGTGTAAGACACCACCTTTTCTCGCTGGCACTTGTTCAGCTTGAGCACCAGGTCATCAAAAATGACCACAACATAGTTTATATTGCGATGCTGAATCGCAGATACGCCTATCGTCAAGGTGATCCTAGAGGGCTGGTCCTGGCCTCCAGTCTTTTTACCCATGCACTGGATGAAGTGAGAGAACAGGTATCGCCAGATAGTTGACATCTTGTTCTTCTCGATCTTCGATAAGGACTTGATGGGTGCATAGAAGTCCTTCTTCATTGGCCATTGATAGCCAATGGCATCGAGACACTCGATGATCTCGGTCGTTATGGGTTCGCTGTCGTAGGGGTCTTTAGGAAGACGAAGAGCCGTCGTCAAGGTGTTCACGCCAAAATTCACTTCCATGTAGTTGAAGGTGAAATTGACCTGTTCAACTTGTCGTCAAGGCTTGACCTCGACGTCCATGACCTTAGCAGTGAATCAGAACTGCTGGAGAAGTTCTTTGACCATGATGGGTTCATGTTTGAGAGCAAAACCAAGCGACGACTGTTTGAGAAAGTCGGCCGCTTCTTGGTAGTCTGCCTTGAATGAGGGGATATCCAACAGGGCAATGTGGTTGTTGGCCTTGAAGGATACCTCATCTAGAGAGAAGCTAACGTTCTTGGTAGCCATCTTTTTTAAATAAAAATAAGATAAAACAAATTGTTAGATTAACCATGATTTGTTTGGGAGAAGAATATAGGTAGGTTTTTGAGTCAATAAAACTTCTTTTGAAAAATCGTTTAAAGAAGATTTAGAGTTTTTCAAGTAGAATGTGTTTACATAAACAAGATTATAACCAAGTAAGAGTTGATTAAATAATCTTTGTAGTTTAATATTTCAAGAGAACAAGTGTCGTGAAATTATTAAACTGATTTGTTATAATAGAATATAAAGAAAAGAAGATATTGACCTTAGAAGGTTAGAGAGAAAAGGTCGAAAGGTCTTGAAGATTTGTAAAAGTTCTTGCTTTTGGAATTCTTGCAAAGGTTCGACTTAGAATTTTGAAAGCGTAAAGAGAAAAGTGGAGAAGAAGTCTCATATTTATAGGTAGGAGGAGAGAGAAGGAATATGAGAGAGAGAAAAGATGACGGTTGGGGAAAGGGGCCATGATGAAATATGGCACGTTCTCATCCATGATTGGATGACATTAAATGAGGTAGGGCGTAATGACAGTACATTTTTGCGCGTCTCTAAGCGTTGCGCATAGTAAATAGGCGCATAGTAAAAAGAGAATGTCGTCATAAAGATGGTTCATTAACTATTTTATTTTAAAAATTAAGAGTCATCCAATGTTTAATTAAACATTGAAAAGACCGTTTAAAACATTTTCATCACTGAAGAAGGAAAGCTTCAGTGAGGGTTTTAAGACATCAGTGTCAGTGATAAGAGAATCACTAAACCTAGCATTTAAAAACATTTTAATCACTGATCAAAAAGATTCAGTGATCATTTTTTATTTTTAAGAGAATAAGTATAAATATATACTTATAGATATGGTCAGTGATAAGAAGATCACTGAAACAAACTTTTAAAACTTTAGCCACTGAAGAAGAAAAGCTTCATTGAAGGTTTTAAGTTGAAGAAAAGAGAAGAATAATCATACCAAAGTGAGAATAGATATATTTACTCAAAAGTTCAGTGTCAGAGATAGAGCACTGAATTATTTCACTTATTGGGTAATGTTTAATAGCTGAAGATTAGTCATCAGTGTTTAACATTCCCAATTCCCTGATCAAGATGTTGAATCTTGTCTCATCAAGAGGCTTGGTGAAAAGGTCAGGGAGTTGATACTTAGTTGGAATGAAGTGAAGTTCAATATCACCGTTCATAACATGATCTCTAATAAAATGATATTGGATCTCAATATGTTTGGTCTTGGAGTGAAGTACAGGGTTGTTTGCAATTGCAATAGCACTAGTGCTATTGCAATAGATATAAACCTTTGAAAACTGAAGATCGTAGTCCATCAGCTGGTTTTTCATCCAAAGAATTTGGGCACAACAACTTCCAGCGGCTATGTATTCAGCTTCAGTGGTTGATGTGCACACTGAGTTTTGTTTTTTGCTTGTCCAGCTCACCAACTTTCTACCTAGAAGATGACAGCCTCCAGTGGTGCTTTTCCTATCAATTTTGCAACCTGCAAAATCACTATCCGAATAACCTATTAGGTCAAAAACTAAACATTTAGGGTACCAAAGACCCATGTTAGGAGTTCCCTTAAGATATATGAATATGCGTTTGACAGCAATCAGATGGGATTCCTTTGGTTCAGCTTGATATCTTGCACATAAGCATGTGGAGTACATGATATCGGGTCGACTAGCTGTTAGATATGTTGATCCCTGATCTCTCAATAACACTTATAATCTAGTTAATAATAACCAAATTATAGTGATTTAATGAACAAAATGAAGAACACTCAAGAAGAAATTATGAACATCTAAGAACAATCTTGAGCATCAAAGATTTCACTTTGAATATAAGAAAATGTAAAAGCTTAAAAGCCTAACAAGCCACTCTTTACAATAGGCCTAATCACATATTTATACTAATCAGCTAATAAGAAGATAACTATATAATGAGACTTTTTAGCTAATCTTCCTATTAACAGATAACATTTATCTACTCTATTGATAAGCTTAAATATTAGAGATAAACTTGAATTCTAGCTATTGACATGTCATCTCCAGCTGTCATTCATAATGTGATGAATCATCCTTATCTTTAAATCTTCATCGCATTCTCCTGGATGATTAGCTGGAGAATTCTCTAAGTATTGATGACCAGATGATCGATGAGGATGCTCTTTCCATCGCATCCCAGGTTGCCCATCGGTCCTCTGGTTGTACTCCAGACTTAGCCGTTTCTGCCTTGATGTCTTCATCGATCTTCGGATTCTTCATCACTTATTGTTTTTCATTACTTTTTACATTATGAGTTATGGGGTTTAACAATCTCTCCCTAAGTAATGAAATAACAAACATATACTAATCTAGATACATTTGTGAAGAACAGAGACTAAACTAATAGAAAAACATCAAATCTCCAATTTTCATTGGCTGATGAAATTCTTACAATACTAGAATCAAAATACATTAAGGCAAAAAAAAAAACAACTTATCATAAGATACCTTGATATATTTATCTGAAGCGTATGAGCAGTCTTCGATACCCGATGACTGTCGATATCTCATGGATAAGCTAACTCCCTTCTTCTCTTGGCACGTGGTTTCTGTCCAGTCTCTCTCTGATGACTTTCTGAAACCATTCAAGTGTATCCGATGAATAATTGAAGGCCTCAATTGGTCTAAGGAACTTTTTAACTCCAAACTCATTCTTGTAAACAAGTCCAAGTTCGGGTTGAGTTAGGACTGAGGTAGATCTTGTCTCCTGCGGGCCTTGGAAGTCTTCGTTTGGAGGGGCACAGGAGAGTCTCTCAATGCCTATCCGAAGAGCAATTTCAAAATCACTCTTGGCTCTCTGGTTCACTAGAGTTTCCATAGTTTTTACCACCGCTTGGTTTTCCATTCCAAATCTGATGTCGTGGTCTTGCCTTTGAGCCATGTATGCATATAACTCAATCAAGTCATATGGGTTGAGGTTAATCAGGTCGTTCTCATTGAACATGCAAACTTGCCCATGTGCGCTCTCCATAATGAACTCGATGTGTCGGATGGCTCGGTTGGCAAATGTCCTTATTTTCATATCAATGACCCTCCTTATCCCATCATTCGAGAAGACAGCCTGGGGTGCTTGTGTGGTCTGTCTAATGAATCTATGGTGTAGGAGGTCCATGGACTCAGGCGATAAGATTGGAGGATTGATTGTCAAACTATTATTGCGGTCTTGGTATAGGTGTTGATGTATGTTCTCTAGCAAAATTGGTTCCCTGGGCGGCAAATTAGGACATCTCCGTATTGCCTCCATGCTCTATATAATTTAGTCAACCAAGCTCTGAGGAGGTTGCCTTGATGAAGAGGGAGTATCCGCATGCACCACGGGTGTTTGGGTTGAGGGTTGTGTATGGGTTGGTGTTGGTTCAGGTTGGGTTGGTTGGGGTTCATTGGGTTCGACTTGGGTGGTTTCTGGTGTATGGGATTCGGTTGGGGTTTTTGGTTGATGGGGTGATGAAGGTTGAAGTATCATTGGTTCTGGATGTGTGGATAAGGTGAAGGGTTGAATGGTGCTTGGTGTTGGTGAAGGGGTTAATGGTAGGTTTGATGTGGGTGTTGAAGAAAGAGGTTGGTTAAGTTGTGTTGGTGGGGTGGTTGGTTCTTCATCGGTTGAAGAGCTCAACACGATGGGCTCTGGGGTTGCAGCAAAGGGAACATGTGCATGTACATCTTCAGAGGCAGAGCTTCTGTTTCCCTTGCTTGGGTTTCTTCTGTTGAGGGTGATGGTTGTGCAGCGGATTCTGTTTATTGTGTAGCCACGGTCTCTGTTGTGTCTTCCTCATGAGGTCCAAGACCTTGATCATCGGGGTCTTGGTCGTCATGCCTAGGCCTCTTGTGTAGGCGGCTGCTTGAGCAGGAGGCTCTGGTCCTCTTATTCTTCTTGTCTTTCCTGAAGGACGTAAGATACGCCATCAGGGCTTCTTGTCTTCAACTCGTCTCCAGTGTTTGGAGCAGAGAGGTGGTACGCCTTTGTTTATCGGCCAGGTTTTGGGAGAGAACCGTTGTTGGACAGGTGGCCTGATGAACAAATTTGGCATTGATCTCGTTGAAAGAAGAGACCAGCGCCCTCGACAGAGCTTGCAAGTCAGCTCTTGTGGTGAACTCTGTGGTGGAGGATGAGGCTGATAGTGGCATGGAGGTGGTGGTGGATGTATATGGGGGGATGGGAAGGTTGGTGATAAGGTCTCTCACATCTGCAGTGAAAGAGGAGGAGACTTCATCAAAGGATGGGCCTACAGAGGCAGGTGATGGTTGAGGATTAGGCTGGGGGATTTGGGCGAGCATAGCTGCGGGGAGTTGGGTGAGGGTGTCTTAGATGGAGGCCACTTGTTGGGTAATATTGGCTAGGGTATCATCGATAAAGGTGGTGGTTGGTTGTGGGCTTTGGTGAGGGATTTGGGAGGTGATGGTTGTAGGTAGGGAGTGAAGGTTTCGAAGGATAGATTGGAGTTGGGTGATAATGTAGGTAAGGTTCTCATCGGCCTTAGTTGCCTGGGCCGTAAGGGTTGCGATGGACTGGATGATGAGTTGGTTTTGTTGGGTGGCTAGGGAGGAAATGGTGTTATGGTGTTGGGTAATTGTTTGTTGGAGCATTTGTAATCGGGTGGTGTTGGCTTGTGTCTGGGTTTCGATTTGGGTGAAGTGGTGTTGTGGGATTGCAAGAGATTGTTGGAGGTCAGAGGTATTGGTGGAGGGTTGGTTGTTTACAATCCCTTGCATGATGAGTTTAAGGTTTTCCAAGGACCGCATCACCGTATCGACAAAGGCTTGGAACTCAACCTTTGTGACCAGATCAGCATGGATGGTAACCCCTGCAGCAACAGATGCTGCAGGTTGTGCCTCTGCTCCTGAGGCGCCTTCTTAGCCTTGTGAGAAAGTGGGCCGTGAAGGACTTCCATCATGTCCTTGATAGCCCTCAAGTGAGGAGCTATATTGCGATGTTGCGACATCCGCGTCTTCTTCCTCGGCTTCAGAGGCTGAGTAAGTGAAACGAATGTGTGTCCCCTTCGGTAGATCAAATATCGAAGGGGGAGGTGCATGAAGGGAAGATCGCTCTGAACGATCATTGGGTTCAATGTCAGAAGAAACACATGCTTCTGTGTGTGTGCTGGGATGTGTCGAGCCCTGAGGCGAAGGGGCTCTTATGTCTTCATCACCTCTTTGTTGAGAGAGGGGTGATGGAAAATATGGTTCCTTGGCTGATACATCTCCCAGAGGCCCGAAGAATGGCCTCTGGATGGCTTGCTGGGGTTGGGATTGGACTGGGTCGTCCTGTTTCAATACCCCTTTGGCTTTGATCGCCAGGGGTAGTGGATGTGGTTGCCCTTTGGGAAATGGGTTGAGGAGTTTTATGTGTAGGGCCGGGGGAGGCATGATGAGTAGCATCGTCATCATTATCATCATCATCCGTTGATGATGACTCATGTGCCCCCTCGCTGGATTCATGGGAGGCTCTAATTGCTCTGGGGCAGCTGTCCTCGGTTCATGGGACAGCATGGAGCGTTCATACTTCTGGCGTATCTCAGATGTCGATGGTATGACATTAAGCATAGCCCTGGGGAAGGGATGGTTGATGGTATAACCTTCCTTTGAGAGGGTTGGGCGATGACCATGCATCCTGTAGACGGGCGTGAATGGCTCCTCGGTTGGTAGGCCATGCTTCCTCGTTCCGTCCCCGATGAAAAGGGCGAGGAAGCGAGGAAAGAGAACCGCAGAGAGAGGCTTACCAGCGGCTTGGAGTTTAGACTTCTTGACCACCGCCGAAAGTATTTCGCTGTAGATGTGGAAGGCATAGTCGAGATTTAGATTGAAGAACAGGCCGTACATGATTGTCATGATGTTTATATTTCCTTGGTCCAAGGAGCCCAGTTTGCATGTAAGGGCTCTGTTGAGAATGGAGAAAAACATATTCCACATCGGTGGAAGGAATTGATGTTTGAAATTCGAGACGTTGCGTAGGTCACGGTTGTAACCTACCATCTTCACGAACCGGAAAATGTCGTCGGTGGTTGGTGGTTCGTCAAATTATGCAATTCCAAGTTCCTTGCGCGTGGGAATGCACAATATCCGGGAAAGCTTAGCCCGCGATATTTTGAGGGAGCAAATCATATCGTTAGGGGCGTCCATGTCCCCCATTATACCGTGGCTAGCTTCATCAAACTCACAAGTTTGCCAATACTGTTGAACGTACTTTATGGGTACGCCTATATCAGCAAGAGTGAGAGCTGGAAGAAGAATACTGTGTTCGAAAAACTCAATAATAATGGCAAAATGTTCGCAAACAAAGTGGTTCGGAGTTCGATAGCGTGATTGTTCGGCCTCATTGGTAGGAAGATGATAGCACGGCTGTCGGTTCCGGTAGACTGGATTCTGCTATCGTTATTGTTTGATTCATGGCAGGTGGAGGATGCCATTGTTGCAGGTTTGAGGAAGTTGCAGGTTTGTATTTCGTCAGAATGTTGTTTCAGGTTTATGTAAGCGTAAAAAGGAATGTGGAGGAAGAAGAAAGGTATATATAGGCGGGAATATGGTGAGGGGGTGGAAGGGAAACGTTTCTTGATTATTAAAATACAATAATCATGAAAAGTTTTGGCGGTTTGGGTTGTAAAGATTTGATTTGAAGAACATGAGCCGTTTTGATAGTACGTGCATTTAATATAGTAGGACACGTGTCAAAACGGGGTAAGAGAGGGGGAAAGGTTAAAAGGTATGTTGGGAACAGGCTGTTGAGGGTGTCAGGCGCGTGGTTATGATGACGTTAGAAATTATTTGAATAAAAAATATTCAAAATAATAACTTGATGAATACGTAACCCAAAAATAATTTGAATTTAAAAATCCCATTGAATTGTAAGATTAATACTAATTACGAAGTTTTGGTCTTCTAAAAACCCATGTTGTATAGTTTTTAGTCACAAAAGCTGCAATTTTGTATAATCTTGAAAAATGAGTTTCAATTTAGATGAGTTTTTGTATAAAAATTATTGTCATGGAACCAGAGGGGCTCTGGTTGGTCATGACCCATTTGGGGAGGGACCAGAGGAGCTTTGGTTTAACATCTATGAAGGAGTTCATTGATGTAATGTGGGATTGCATGTTATAGAAGCCTTAGATTTCAAACCAGAGGTTCTAGATAAACATTGTTAATCCATTATGTAGAACTAGAGGAGTTCTGGTTAGAGACATATGTAGCATTTGGGTGATCAGAGGCTCTGCATAGTAGGGCCAGAGACTCTGGATAAAAAATGCATGTTGAAAGAAATGAAATGTGATGATGAATATTTTGCTCCTTCTCAAATGATGCAACTGTATTGAATTCGAAGGAATCAAAAACTCCCCCTCAAACAAATAATAATGAGGAATTAGGGATACCAGAGGCTCTGGTCTATACACCCAGAGGCTTTCATTGTGAGGGATGATGAAAGTATGAAAGGTAGTTAAGTGGAAGTGGAGAAAGGGTAGAGGAGCTCTGGTTGTGAAGCAAAGAAAATGAGTGATGGAAAATGGTGAAGTGTATGTGAAATGCTATGATGGATGAGCTTTTGAGACCAGAGTAGCTCTGGTTCCAAAAATTGTGAATCCAGAGGCTCTGGTCTTTAGAACCAGAGGCTCTGGTTATGAAAGCAAAGGAATGAATGAATTCTTAAGTCCAAGTTGAGACACTATAGGATGCAGACTCAAAGAATTGGATTCTAGAGGCTCTGGTGAGTAAGAGAATAATTGGTAGAAATTACGAAGTATTTGCTTTGGCCCAGAGGGGTTCTGGTTCCAAAGGTGATAGAGATTGTTTGCCAAAAATTGTTCGTAGTAAGTCTAAATAGCCAGAGGCTCTGATCTTTATAACCAGAGGCTCTAGTTTAGTATACTTGAAGTTTTTGGCTAAAACTTGATATATCACTTATGGGCATAACCATGAGAAATTGAAGATCTTTGGTTATACGCTAATGAATGCCTTTAAGTGGTGAGATTCAACATACCCATCTTGCTGACTAGGAATAATTTTTTTTTTCTCATCAAGAGCTTTTGTGAAAATGTCAGCAAGTTGAATCTCAGTTGGAACAAAATACATTTCTATATTACCTTTTTCAACATTGTCTTTCAGAAAATGGTACCTTACATCGATGTGCTTGGTCCTGGAATGTTGCACTGGATTTGCAAAGATTGCTATGACACTCTTGGAGTCACAGAGGATAGGGATTTTGTCATATTGGAAACCATAGTCCTTAAGCTGAGTCTTCATCCAGAGAACTTGTGAACAACAACTAGCAGCAGCATTATATTCTGCTTTTGCTGTGGATGTTGAAACATAATTTTGTTTTCTGGATGTCCAACTTACTAGCTTATCCCCCAAGAGTTGACAGCTTCCAGACGTGCTCTTTCTGTCAAGCTTGCAACCTGCATGATCTGCATCTGTGTAGGCTATTAGATCAAAACCAGAGTTATTTGGATACCAGAGACCCAATGATGGGGTTCCCTTAAGGTATCGAAAGATCCTTTTGACTGTAGAGAGATGCGATTCTTTAAGATTTGATTGATATCTTGCACAAAGACATGTGGCAAATATTATATCTGGTCTACTAGCATTTAGATACAGAAGTGATTCGATCATGCCTCTGTAGGTTTGGTTTGCCTGATGAATCAGCAAAAAGCTTAGCTCATGTAGCCATAGGTGTTTTCATCGATGATGAATTTGAGAGAGAGTATTTTCTTCAGAAGGTCAGTCACATATTTGGACTGATTGATGAAAATTCCTTCTGAAGTTTGTTTTATTTGAAGGCCAAGGAAGAAGCTTAGTTCTCCTATCATATCATATCAAATTTACTTTTCATCAACTCTGAGAATTTTTCGCAATGTTTTGTATTTGTAGAACCAACTATGATGTCGTCCACATATATTTGAACTAGTAAGATGTCACCTTTATGCTTTTTGAGAAAAAGGGTTGTACCGATTATACCTTTTTTGAAACCGTTGTTGATGAAAAAGGTAGATAGAGTTTCATACCAGACTCTGGGTGCTTGCTTCAACCCATAGAGGGCTTTATCCAGAAAGTAGACATAGTCTGGATGTCTTGGATCTTCAAACCCAGGAGGCTGCTGCACGTAGACTTCTACTTGAAGTT
Organism: Cynara cardunculus var. scolymus; assembly: GCF_001531365.2. NCBI lineage: Eukaryota > Viridiplantae > Streptophyta > Magnoliopsida > Asterales > Asteraceae > Cynara > Cynara cardunculus. The sequence continues at coordinate 488,093 of NC_037536.1, read as the reverse complement.
TTTCATTGAGGAAGACAGACTTGACATCCATCTGATAGACCTTAAAGCCTTTGTGAGTGGCATAGGCTAGGAACATTCTGATGGCTTCAAGTCTTGCAACGGGAGCGAATGTTTCATCGTAATCAATCCCTTCTTCCTGGCGGTAGCCATTGGCAACAAGCCTGGCTTTGTTCCTTATTACGATGCCATCTTCGTCCTTCTTGTTCCGGAAGACCCATTTGGTGCCTATGGCCGTCTTCCCTTTGGGTAGAGGCATAAGGGACCATACTTTGTTTCGTTCAAACTAGAGTAATTCTTCTTGCATTGCATCTATCCAGTTTGGATCTTGTAGGGCTTCTGAAATCTTCTTAGGTTCTATCATGCTTAGAAAGTTGGCAAAGAGGCATTCATTTGCTATGGCGGATCTCGTCTTGACATCAGAGGTTAGATCACCAATGATTTGGTGGTGTGGATGATCTTTTGTCCACTTGGTGCTTGATTGAGGTTCTAGAGCAACAGGATGCAGTTCTTCATCGACTGATGGAACTGCCTGCTCCCCCTCGACGAGATCATCTCAAGAGTTAGATTCTGGATCTTGATCATGATCTGAAGACACAGAAGAAGTATATGGTGAAGTAACATGAGTTTCTATAAGAGTTGCACCTTTAGCATTGGAGACTTCATGATCTTCATTGATTCTGGAGTTAGATTTTGCGGTGGACACATTTCCAGAGATTACTTCTTCATCGAAGATGTCTTCAAATAATTGAGCTAGCTCTGATTCATTGGGTTTGTCAAGTGATGAATCAGATGCTCTTCTTTGAAGTTTGAGTTCTGAACTGTTGTGTCCAGAAGTCATCGTTGTGGAATCATCAAAGGACACATTGATGCCTTCGATGACGATCTTTGTCCTTTTGATGTAGACTCAGTAGGCTTTGGCGGTTTGAGAGTAGCCCAGAAAGATTCCTTCATCAGCTTTCTTGTCAAACTTGCCAAGATATTCTCTATCGTTGAGTACAAAGCATTTGCACCCAAAGATATGAAAATATTTGACATTTGGTCTTCTATGGTTGATTAGCTCATAAGGTGTCTTCTAGTGTCTCTTGTTAATAATTGATCGATTTTGGGTGAAGCACGCAGTTGAAACAGCTTCAGCCCAAAATGTGATGGGTAACTCCGATGAAGCAAGCATGGTCCTTGCTGCTTCCACTAAGGTTTGATTCCTTCGCTCTACCACTCAATTTTGTTGTGGAGTTCTTGCGGATGAAAAATTTTGTGTAATGCCTTCACTGAAGAGGTAGTCATCAATTTTAGCATTTCTGAATTCGGTTCCATTGTCGTTTCTAACCTTCACTAGTTTTTGTTGTAGAAGGACTTGAAGCCTTTTCATCACTCCAATGAGTAGGTCTGGAACGTTTGATTTCTGCTTTACAAATTCAACCCAAGTGTATCGGGAGTATTCATCGACCAATACTAACATATACTTCTTGCCGGAGAGACTTTGTGTTGAAATAGGCCCACAGAGGTCTATATGAATCATGTCCAAGGGCTTGGTGCAGGAGGTTTCTGATTTGGTTTTATGTGAGGCCCTTTTGAGCTTTCCCATCTCACATGCAGAGCAAAGATGATCTTTTTCGAATTTGAGATCCGGAATTCCCTTGACCAACTTCTGTGTGGCTAATTTTTGTAGTACATCAAAGTTAAGATGTGAGAAGTTTTGATGCCATAGCCAATTTTCATCGCTCTTATGGGAAACAAGACAAAGTGTGTCTTGTCCTTTTGAGGACTAAAAATCTAGAAGATAGAGATTTCCTTCTCTCTTTGCTTTGATGATTGTTTGTCCGGGCATTGTTTCTATTATACAGAAACCTTTGCAAAACCTGACTTCAAGACCCTTGTCGCAGAACTGGCTTATGCTTAACAGGTTGTGCTTCAATCTTTCGACATAAGCCACTTTACTGATGGAGATTTTGCCTTTGATGAGTGTGCCATATCCTTTGATAGTGCCCTTGCTGTTGTCTCCAAAAGTCACAGATCCTCCAAATTTTTCGATGAAGGAGGATAGTTGACTTTTATCACCAGTCATGTGCCTGGAGCAACCGGAGTCCATATATCATGGTTGCACATGCTGGTCCTGCAAGACAAATTAAGGGGTTTTAGGTACCCATTTCATAATGGGTCCTCGTTTGTTAGTAGGGGATTTCACACTCTTCTCATTGCCCTTAGCCTTTGTAGGCTTGGGTTTATTTGCCTTTCCCTTGCCCTTGGGTTTGGGCTTTTTCACGTTTTCATT
>NC_037536.1:475525-485721 GCF_001531365.2 Cynara cardunculus var. scolymus | reverse complement strand
GGGGTTGTGCCAGTAGCAGGAACTCTTGGAATTAAGTTCATTGGCACATAAGGAGGATTGTAGAGAAATTCACATATCCTTGGGTGAATTCCCTCCAAAAAGCTAATCATTCGCACCTTCCATTGTGGATACTCCTCACGGATAAGCGTGGGAGGTTTTGATTGAGAACCAGTGCTCATGAATGAAGTATTAGCCAAATTCGCCATTGAAATTAGAAGGAGAAAAACAGGAATAAGATGAAACTGATTTAATCGAGTGAAACAGGGTAAAATGAAGAAGACTGGTGTTCTATAAAATGCAGATTAATACCAAAAATAGAATTAATCGAATGAGAATCCAATTCCTGCTCTGATACCAATTGTTAGGACCTGTAAATTCAGCTTTGGTATTTGAACTCTTACTCTGAATGATCTCTAGGACGATTACAGTGCAACAGAAACAATGATAAGAACAAAACGGAGTAATTAACCAAGAACACACAAATTAATATGAAGAAGATGAACACAATAGAATAGCTTCAAAGGATTTTCAATTGATTGAAAAAATAGACGATTACAATACGGAAGCACACTGAATACAAAGGCCTAAGCTGCTATTTATACTAGACCCTAACGACTTTTCTGGCAAGATCTAAAAAGAGAAATAGTAGAACAAGATCTTCACAGAAGACGAATCCGCAGACCCTCTGTGAGCCATCTTAGAGGCTCTGCTATAGTAGACTTGTATGATCTTATTGTCAGAGGACCATTTTCCAGAACCTCTGTGAGAGACATCAGAGGTTCTGTTGAACTTTACTTGCACGATGAAACAGCTTTTGTTGCTAGTCCTCTGATGTTTTCTGTGGAAGAAACCCTTCTGTCAACACTTGCAGAAAACTTTTTCATACTTTTACATTAAGTAAATATTAGAGCTAACAGATCCAGATATTGAGAGAACGTTTCACCATAGAAGAAGGGCTCAAAGGGCATTTCAGGCTCTACTCCCTCCCAACATGGAGTTACCTCCTCCCATCATTCCGGAAATACCATATTTGGAAAACCAACCGCCAATTTTTGGGCAAATACCACCGTTCCCAAATTTTCAACAAAGACACCAAGGACACCCACATAGTGATAATGATAATAATTTGGACACAAAATCGGACCATAATGAGTAAGAAAGGGTACAGACTCCGAACATCATTAATCTGACAAATTCCAAAAATGGAAGGATCATGGATTATGCTATCCCGGATTTTGAGCAATTAAATTCTGGGATAGTTAGACCACATATGACCGCTCTCTATTTCGAACTAAAACCGATAATGTTTCACTTAAAATCTCACTTAAAATCTTTTATGGAAATCACAGATGCCTTCCTGATCCCGGGAGTGTCTAATGACGCTCTCAGACTTACTTTATTTCCATTTTCATTATGGGATCGGGCAAAAACATGGTTTAACTCTTTAACACTGGGATCTGTGCTGTCATGGAGTAACATGGCGGAAATTGTTTTGCGAAAATATTTTCCACCAACAAGGAACGCTAAGTCCAGAAACGAAATCTGTCTTTTTAAACAACTGGATGATGAAGCTGTTCCTGACGATTGGGAAAGGTTCAAAGAGTTGTTGAGTAAATGCCCACACCATGGCATTTCGTACTGTATTCAACTTGAGGCATTTTACAATGGGTTAAGTCCCATGGAAAAGCAAATGCTCGACGCGACTGCAGGCGGAGCCTTTACAGCCAGTACCTATAATGAGGGATATGAGATCCTAGAAAAGATATCAGCAAACAATGGGCATTGGGCTGACCTACGTGCCCAGCCACAGAAAAAGACTGCTGGAATACATGAGGTGGATGCATATACTGCATTAACAACTCAGCTCACCTCCATGACCAATTTATTGAAAAATTTAACTACTGGTCAGGGGGTACAACAAGCTGCTAACACATCTGTTCCAACAGTCCTATCTGTGCAATGTGTTTGCTGTGGTGGGGATCATTCATATGAACATTGTACTCATAATTCTGAATCAGTAAATTATGTTCAAAACAGATCTAATCCTTACTCTAACTCATACAATGCCAGTTGGAGACAGCACCCGAACTTTTCTTGAACAGTCCTAGTCTTAATCCACCAGTCCATAAGTCACAAGGAACTTCTAATTTCCAACCACATCATCATGCAAACAGTTCTAACTCTCAGAATCACCAACAAAGATTTCAGAATTCTCAACCACATTTTCAGACCAAACCTCCTCCACAGGCAGAATCATCATCTTCTTTGGAAGCAATGATCAAAGGGCTTTTAGCACATGCTTAAGCCCAAAATCAAGCCTTGATTAATCAACAAAGTGCTGCCATCATGAATGTAGAGACTCAGGTCAGTCAACTTGCACCTAACCAGAGTAGTCGAGCCCTTGGGACCTTGCCCAGTAATACAGAAGTCCCTAGAGATCTAGGAAAGAAGCATGTGAAAGTAGTGACTCTTAGAAGTGGAAAGGAGTTGAGAGAGAAAGTGAAAAAAGATAATATGCCTAGACTGTCAGAAACTAGTGATTTGGTATCGGTCCTTCTTAAAGAAGGACCGGTCCCACCTCTAGAAAAGCAAACATCTGAGACCACCATTCTTGTTCCCCCTAGATCAGACTTCCCTTTACTTTTTCCAGAGGAAACTCCAAAGAAGTCAGAAGGGACTGAGGTTGTAGAGACCCCTAAGCTTGACACTAAGATTCCACCAGAACCACCAAAGAGCACCACAAAGACTTGGGGCATTCAAGATCCATCTTGCTCAACACCTCCAAACAAGAATGTGATAAAAACCAATCCCTCCTTATGTTCCTTACCTCCAAAGGTTGAGGAATCAAAAAGAGGAATTGCATTTTAAGAAATTATTGGATGTGTTTAAAGAATTGCACATCAACATACCCCTTGTTGAGGCAATTGAGCAAATGCCTAGTTATGCTAAGTTTCTGAAGGACATCTTAAACAAGAAGAAAAAGTTGACTGAGTATGAGACTGTAGCTCTTACCGAAGGATGTAGTGCACTTTTGACCAATAGCATACCCCCTAAGCTTAAAGATCCAGGAAGTTTTACCATTCCTTGTTCAATAGGAGGGAAGGAGATAGGGAAAGCCCTATGTGACTTAGGAGCTAGTATTAACCTCATGCCTTTGTCTGTCGTTAACACCTTAGACATAGGAGAGGCTAGACCCACCACAGTCACACTCCAGCTAGCAAATAAGTCATACCTAAGGGAAAGATAGAAGATGTGTTGGTATAGGTTGATAAGTTCATATTTCTGGCAGATTTTATCATATTAGACTTTGAGGCTGATAAGAACATTCCGATTATTTTAGGTAGACCTTTCTTAGCCACCGGAAGAACTTTGATAGATGTCTAGAAAGGAGAGTTAACCATGAGACTTCAAGACCAAAAGGTCACATTTAATGTCTTCAACTCCTTAAAATACCCTGATTATTTGGAAGAGTGTTCAGGCATAGCTGAAATAGAAGAAGAAGTTGTTGAGGAAGGAATTCATGAAAACCTTAAGTTGGAAGATGAGAGTGTAGAGGAAATAGAAGAAGAGATTGTTGAGAAAGTAGGCAATAGGAAATGATTTTGTGCCAGTAGAGGTGTCAGCTTTTGAACTTTTGGAAAATAATGAGCAAAAAGACTTCACCCGATCCATAGTATCACCACCAAACCTGGAGTTAAACCAACTCCCATCCCATCTGAAATATGCTTTTCTAGGAGAAGAAGGCAAATTTCCTGTCATTATCTCTCATCTACCCTAGACTTGCACCAAGAGAAGAAACTTGTGGATATGTTGAAAATGCACAAAAAGGCTTTAGGATGGACCATTGATGACCTTAAAGGGATTAGTCCCTCAATTTGTCAACATAAGATCATCTTAGAAGACAAAAATTTCACATCCATAGAACCTCAAAGAAGGCTGAATCCTGTCATGAAAGAGGTAGTAAAAAAGGAGATTTTGAAATGGTTAGATGCAGGAATTATCTTCCCGATAGCTAGTAGTTCTTGGGTTAGTCTGGTCCAGTGTGTTCCCAAGAAAGGAGGGTTCACAGTCATCACAAATGAAAAAAATGAACTCATCCCTACCAGAGTTGTCTCCGGTTGGAGAATATGCATGGACTATAGGAGACTGAACAAGGCTACTCACAAAGACCATTTTCTGCTACCTTTCATTGATCAAATGTTGGACAGATTAACCGGCAAAGAGTACTACTGTTTCTTAGATGGTTATTCAGGTTACAATCAAATAGCTATTTCTCCCGAGGATCAGGAAAAAACCACTTTCACCTGTCCTTATGGCACCTTTGCTTTCAGAAGAATGTCATTTGGACTGTGTAATGCTCCTGCCACCTTTCAGAGATGCATGATGTCCATATTTTCTTATATGCTTGAAAAATCCATTGAAATCTTTATGGATGATTTTATGTATATGGTTCATCTTTTGATAACTGTTTGGATAATTTGAAAAAGAGTCTTGAAAGGTGTGAGGAAACTGATTTGGTCCTCAACTGGGAGAAGTGTCATTTCATGGTTAAGGAAGGAATTGTTCTGGAACATTTAATCTCTAAAAAAGGAGTGGAGGTAGATAAAGCAAAACTCGAGGTTATTGAAAAACTACCAGAACATACCACTGTTAAAGGAATCAGGAATTTTTTGGATCATGCGGGATTTTACAAAAGGTTCATAAAGGATTTTTCAAAAATTTCAAAACCTTTATGTTTACTCCTATAACATGACCAAAAATTTGATTTTAATAATGAATGTAGAAATGCATTCAAAACTTTGAAGAAAGCTCTGATTACTTCACCAGTGGTAGTTGCTCCGGACTGGAACAAACCTTTTGAGATCATGTGTGATGCGAGCGATTGGGCGGTTGGTGCTGTTTTAGGTCAGATAAGAGAGAAAGTGTTTCATTCAATTTATTATGCAAGTAAGATTTTGATTGAGGCACAGATAAACTACACCACCACAGAAAAAGAAACATTGGCCGTAGTATTTGCATTTGAGAGATTTAGATCATACTTGATAAGCACCAAAGTGATTGTGCATACAAATCATGCAGCCATTAAATATCTGATCTCAAAGAAAGATGCAAAGCCTAGGTTGATAAGGTGGGTGTTGTTATTGCAAGAATTTGATTTGGAAATACGTGATAGGAAGGGTGTGGAAAATCAGGTAGCAGACCATTTATCTAGGTTAGAGAAACCTGAGATAGGGGGAGGTGATATCATAGAGACCTTCCCGGATGAGAGAATTTTGATGGTGCAACAACAAAAGGCACCTTGGTTTGCGGATATAGCAAATGTCTTAGCTTGTGGCATCAAACCGTCTGAATACACAAGCCACATGCTTAAGAAATTTTTTCGTGATGTCAAATCTTATTTTTGGGATGACGCATTTTTATTCAAACTTGGTGCAGATCAACTTTTGAGAAGGTGTATTCCTAAATCTGAGGTGGCAAAATTTTTGTATCAATGTCATCAAGTTCCTTATGGAGGACATTTTGGAGGACAGGGAACTGCTGCCAAGGTCCTACAGTCTGGTTTCTATTGGCCTACTCTCTTCAAGGATTCCCATAACTTTGCACAAAGATGCAATGAATACCAAAGGAGTGGTTCCATTTCTAAAACAAATAAAATGCCACTACATGGGATCCTAGAAGTTGAGTTATTTGATGTTTGGGGAATAGATTTTATGGGTCCTTTCCCCCCATCAAATAACTGTCAATACCTTCTGGTTGCTGTAGATTATGTCTCAAAATGGTTAGAAGTTGTCGCATGTGTTTCAAATGATGCCAAGACTGTGGTTAAGTTCCTTCAAAAGCAAAGTTTTACACGGTTTGGTACCCCCAGAGCCTTAATAAGTGATGAGGGTACCCACTTTATAAATAATTTGTTAAGTGGAGTTCTTGCAAAATATAATGTTAACCACAAAATAGCCACAGCTTATCACCCACAGACAAATGGTTTAGCAGAGTTGTCCAATAGAGAAATAAAAAGTATTTTGGAAAAGGTTGTCAAGCCTAATAGGAAGGATTGGGCATTTAAACTAGATGATGCTTTATGGGCATATATAACCGCTTTCAAAACCCCAATTGGTATGTCCCCATACAAGCTAGTCTATGGCAAGGCCTGTCATCTTCCGTTAGAGCTTGAACATAAAGCTTATTGGGTCATAAAAGAATTAAATTTTTCTTTAAAAGTAGCTGGTTTGAAAAGGAAGCTGCAACTCTGTGAGCTAGATGAACATAGGCTATTGTCCTATGAAAATGCCAAGCTCTATAAAGAGAAAACAAAAAGTTGGCATGACAAGAGAATACGACATAGAGAGTTGAGAGAAGGCCATCATGTGCTTTTATTTAATTCTAGACTGAAGTTATTCCCTGGAAAACTTAAGTCTAGATGGTCTGGGCCTTTTCTTGTTTTTAAAGTGTACCCTTATGGAGCAGTGGATTTGGTAAACCTAGAAGATAACTCTATTTTCAAGGTAAATGGCCAACGGGTGAAAGTGTACCATGATCCGACAGTAGTCTCAGAACAGCACTCTGAGAGCTGTACTGCCTTTGCTAAAAATCTCAAAATCCCCATTGGACTTCTTAAAAGTCCAACTTTGTTTGTAAATAAGTTTTAATTTCATAGGTTGTTTATGTTTTAAAGTTTTTAAGGTTTAGTGTGATTTTGAATAAAAATAGGTGAACTGCTCATAATGCTGTAGCATTCTAGGCCTGTAGCTTTTTGTGTGAAATGGGAAAAGTGGGTTGAGACTTATTTTTAAATTTTTCTTGAAAAAGATTGTTTTTGTGGTGTTTGGGAAGTTTGGCGCCTGGTTTTTGAAAAGAAAAGAGAGGAAGAGAGATGGGTTAAGGATAAAAACAAAGTATTGGTCTAGGGTAGTACAAAGGAGTACAAGGTACATTACATCACCTCTTACACCATCATCACCTACCTTTTCAGTCAAGGGTGAAATTATCACTTATCAAAATAGTTGGGGTCTAAATGTCACATAGTGAAAGGTTGGGGTTTGAGGGTTGTGTCTCAATTAATGAGGGTGCTTTAATTTTTAATGAGCTTGTACTTGGTTTGTGAAAACCGCCAGCCATAACCCCCTAAACCTACTAATTGCCTCTTAAACCATCATTAACTGTCACCTTTTTTTAAACCACCCTTTCAATCACCCCCACTCTTCCCTCCTTTACTCTCCCCATCACTCTAAGAAATCACTACCATCATCGCCCTAAACCATCACCATTGCCGTAGCCTGCTGTCACCACCAACACCCCCTTCCATCTTTCCTCTCCATCTTCCTTCATTTTCTATCTCCACCATAGCTAGAGTCAAGAGAACTGTTGTCCGAACTCCACCAAGGGCACCTGTTCGAAGAAGTAATCGTAGGAGGGCTGCTATTCTACCATCAAATGAAGAACCAGAATTGGTAGAACTTAGTGAAAACAGTAGTTCCCCATCATTGAGTGAAGAAGAGGCTATTTCTACCCCTCCACAGCCGGTTGTCCCTTCATCTTCCTCCATGGCAGAACCTCCTGTGCAAGAACCAAGCCAAAGAAGGGTTCAAATCAATGATCTCAATGAGCCTCCTGTGGATGAACCAGAGCATGACATTGAGGTAATATTTAACCCTACTGTCATTGTGGAAGATTATGTAACATCTGATTCTGAAGATGATGCCACTAAGGCATTGGATGTGGGAAGAGTCTATTTGTTTCCTTGGAATGATAAGACCACTCATGCCCCTATTCAAGAACATGTTGAGGCCATACCTCAAACCAAGGACTTTGAGGTCATTGATGATATCTTGGCCAAAATGGGGGTGGACCCTTCTAAACAGGGGACTGAAGAACAAACCTCTATGGATGCTTTGTTAGAGGCTGTTGAGACTATGGCCTCTCCTAGTCCCACTCAAAAGGAGCCTCCATCTAAAAAGAGGAAGGCTTTGGGAAAGAAGGCAACCAAGAAGACCTCTCAAACCACTGGTCCTGCCCTAAAAAAGAAGAAGGTGGCTGCTATTGCCAAAGGCAAAACAGTAGCCTTGGAGGACTCTCCTAGAAGAACCACAAGACAGTCATAGAATGCTGCAGCATCCACACAGCATCCTGCTGCCACTTCCTCCACTCCAACAATCACAAAAAGATCCATACTACCTTTGGAGGGTTTCAGTTCTGTCAAAGCCAAGGCTCTATTTGAGAAATTCAAAGATAAGACTGCCTGGCCCAATAAAGATTTTGATCACAGAAGTGTGGAGGAATGCCCTTTTATCAAGGAGGTAATTAGTAGCTTGGGACGGAAAAGCTTCTGTGAGGTACATAACTCTTATAATCTCTCACTCATTAGAGAGTTTTATGCTGAGGTTGCTGCTAGCAATTCTTGTATAATCAAGGTTAGAGGTGTACGCTTGTCCTTTGATGATGAGACATTGAACAATAGGTCTCACCACTCACTTCAATTCAGACTTTGAGACCCTTAAGCACACTGCCTCTGAGTCCAAGCTTAATAAAATATGTGAGGCAGTGGCAAGACCAGGCACCACATGGGAGCATCATTCAAAATTTTCACTTAGGGTCTTCAAGGCTGCCAATTTGACCCCAAATGCTAATGTATGGGTCAATTTTGTCAAGCACTCTCTGCATCCTACAACCCATGACAGTTCCCTTAATGTTGAAATAATGGTCTTGCTGTATTGAATTCTAAAGGGGAAAACTATTAATGTGGGTGAGATATTACACAAGGCTATTGTGTATTGTGCTAACAGGACCCAAGGGAAGTTGTATCTCCCTGGGGTCATTGATTGGTTGATGAAGAGTGAGGGAGTACCTGTTTTCAAGGAAGATGTCACCATCAAAGAAGGAGCAGAGAGGTCTATCATAGACTTAAAGGTTGTGTCAAGACTGAGGGAGAGGACAAGCAGAAGTATGGGACCTGTGGATTTGATGGGAATGATTCAGAACTTGCTATCTCAAAACAGCCACCTGTTAGACAACATGTTGAAGCAAAGATCTGAGTCCTTGGAAAAGATGGATGAGATGAAGGCTGAAGTGAGGAAGCTGTTAAAACCCAGATCTGACAGTAGAACAATTTAATCAGGAAATTCAAGAGAGATTTGTAGAAAAATGATGAAAGGTTGAGTTGTGCGGGGTGTTGGTGAGGGGGTTAAGGGTAGGTTTACATTTGGTGTAGGAGAAAAGGGTTGATGTGTTTGTGGAGTGGTTGGTTCTTCATCGGTTAAGGAACTTAACACGATGGGTTCTGGGGTTGTAGCCATTGGAACATAGATATGTGGTTGATCATCAGAGGGCAAGGCCTCTGGTTCCCTTGATTGGGTTTCTTGAGGTTAAGGTTGGTGTGGTGCTGGTTGCTGTGGTGCAGCGGATGTTGAAGTGTATGCAGCCGCCGCCTCTTTCTCCCCCTCGAGGGCCAAGGCCACTTGATCCTCGGGGTCTTGGTCGTCGTGGCGCCTTCTTTTGCTTGGGCAGCTGCTTGAGCAAGAGGCTCGAGACCTCTTCTTCTTTTTGTTCTTCCTGAGGGATATAAGATACTCCCTCAGGGCTATCTTTCTGGTGGTCTCCTTCATTGAACGAAGGAGAGTTGATGTACGTCATTGTTCATCGACCATCGTTTTAGTGAGATCCCTTGTTGGTTGGATGGCTCGATGAACAAACTTTGCGCTGGGTGGCGAGGGATGAGATGGTGTTATGATGTTGGGTGATGGTTTGTTGAAGAATTTGGAGGCGGGAAGAGTTGGTTTGGGTTTGGGTATCGATCTGGTTTAGATGTCGTTGAAGGATGGCAAGGGATTGGTGGAGGTCAGAGGTATCGGGTGAGGGTTGTTTTTCCACCAGCCCTTGTATTAGAAGTTTAAGGTCATCCAAGGACCGCGTCACTTTGTCAACATAGGCTTGGAACTCAGCCTTAGTGACTAGATCTGCTAGTTGGGTAACCCCTACAGCAACAGATGCTGTAGGTTGGGCCTCTGTTCCTGAGGCGCCTTCTTGGCCTTGTGTGAAGGTAGGCCTTGAAGGACTTCCATCATGTCCTTGATAGCCTTCAAGAGAAGAGCTATCTTGTGATGTTGGGACATCCTCTTCCTCTTCCTCAGCTTCAGAGGCTGAGTAAGTGAATCGAATGTGTGTTCCCTTCGATAGATCAAATATCGAGGGAAGGGGTGCAC
>NC_037536.1:474378-475425 GCF_001531365.2 Cynara cardunculus var. scolymus | reverse complement strand
CAAGGGTATTAGCATCCCAGATATTTCTATGGTACCCAAGAGTGTTCTTCGTATGGAGGGTAAACAGTCATTATCAAAACCAAGATAGAGTAAACTCATTCTAATAATAAATTGACATAAACGCATTCTTCAAAAGGTGCCATGCATTGAAATTGGATGATGAGTACAAAACAGGGTTTCTAGCAATCGGAACAAAAGAGTGAGTATCCTATTCTGAATTCTACTTTTTAGAATAACATCCAACCTATAGCTCTTCCTAATGCCAGCACCATCATGCTACAAACAAACAGCCATCTGTACAACCTCCTAATTTCACGCCGGGTTGCAGCAGTAGCCTCTCTGTTCCTTATCAGGCTCTCATGATGTGCTTCCATTACATCAGACAAGTTATTGAGGATGTGATGTTGATAACTCAATCGAGTCTTGTGTACTTGTGTGTCCGCTGCAATCCTTCTTACCCACTCTCTTTCCGTTGGATTCATTCCTTGAGGTTAAGATGCAGGTATTTCGGTCACAATCTAAGTCATTCTGCTCCCTTCAAGGGGGCGGGAGGATTCCCCTGCGACCCTCTGAGAATTCTCAAATGTCACCCTCTGTGGCAGTGGGACTCTCTTCCTGGGTGTGACCCTGGTTCTTGGACCGTGATAGGTTTGTGGCGGAATGTCAGGTACTGGCTCCATCGGGGGTAGGTAGGACACTTGTGGTGTGTCAGCAGCATCACTTGAAGCCATATCCTGGTCATACGGGTCCACCTCTTCGTTGCGGTTCAAGTTCCTTCTGGAGCGACCGACTACGTATCCGGATTCGTCGACGGAATATTCACTCGGATCAGAAGACAGTTTTAGAGATCTGCGACATGGCAACTTTGGTTACTAAAGTGCATCCTCTAGCATAAGCTTAGTGATTCAATAGAAGCTTCTGGTCGTGAGACCAGAGCTTCTGTTGCAATATCAACACTTAGAAAATTCTAAGAAATCCTTCCATCGGTCCTCTGGTTCTTCTATTCGTCCTTACCAGAGCTTCTGGTTGCGAGACCAGAGCCTCTGT
>NC_037536.1:470076-473553 GCF_001531365.2 Cynara cardunculus var. scolymus | reverse complement strand
CTAGAGCCTCTGTAGCAATATCTATACTTAGAGAAATTCTAAGAATCCTTCCATCGGTCTTCTGGTTCTTCTATTTGTCCTTACCAGAGCTTCTGGTTGCGAGTCCAGAGCCTCTGTAGCAATATCTATACTTAGAGAAATTCTAAGAATCATTCCATCGATCCTCTGGTTCATCTATTCGTCCTCACCAGAGCTTCTGGTTGCGAGTCCAAAGCCTCTGTAGCAATATATATACTTAGAGAAATTCTAAGAATCCTTCCATCGATCATCTGGTTCTTTATCGGCTCTTGGTCAGCGCCTCTGGTCCTACATGGACACTCAATAAGAATCGAGCACTCCAATTTCCATAACCTCTGGTCTTCATGACCAGCGCCTCTGGTCCAATAAGGACACTTGGCTAGAGTTAAGTATTCTATCTTCCATCGCCTCTGATCTTCTTGACCAGCGCCTCTGGTTCTTTACGGACACTTAGCGAGAAATCGACCATTCTAATTTCCTTTGCCTCTGGTCTTCTTGACCAGCGCCTCTGGTCCTACACGGACACTTAGCGAGAAATCGAGCATTCTAATTTCCTTTGCCTCTGGTCCTACACGGACACTTAGCGAGAAATCGAGCATTCTAATTTCCTTTGCCTCTGGTCCTAGGAAACGGATAATCATAAAAAGTGCAACAAAACTCATGTATTTCACAATAATTTCATTTGCTGGAGCATACCTTTGTTCAGATCGATTAAGTTTTTTTTCTCATTACATATAAATTAAGCATAGGTGATCAGGTTATGCTTAAGCGATATGTAACAATATGACCCATTTTAAAACACATAAATTTCAGATTTCTTGAAATCTATTTGGAAAATTTTTAGTTATAGTCGATGGTTTCTAAAGAAAACCAGCATTCTCTATAACTGAGGCTCTGATACCAAATCTGTCACACCGCGCTAAAGCGGAAACACGAGATGCAAACAGACAAGCGAGTCATAGCAACAGTTCATAAATAACACTATTTCAAGTTGTTCAAAAATAAAACGGTTCATCGATATAACAGAAATTTCAAATTTACACAGCGTTAGCAAAACACTTCAAAATCCTGACTTAATCGATCTTGGCCCAAGTATGCTCCTTTAAAATCCAAACCACTCACTTAGAACCTGAAAAGCATGGAATAAAAACAAGGTCAACTACAAAGAGTTGGTGAGTTCACGGGTTTTCACATGCATAAAACATTTCAATGCATAAACCAAGTAATAGCAAACTTATGCGAATTCTTTGCACTTAATAAATGTAATTCCCTCGCGATGTAACACTTGAGACGCTACTGAGCCTTACCTGACCAATATGCCCCATTAATTTTCGAACAACCAGAAGTAGCCCGTTCACTACTTAGGTCCCACGGTTCGATAAAGCATTAATTCAGCGGTAGTCCAAATTCCACATGATTAGGCTAGAAAACATAGGTAATTGTGCATCCATTTCTGGGTGGGACTGTTAACACAATAGCGGTTATCCACAATACCACGGCCCGGGAATGTACCAGAGTTAACAAGTAGCGTGTACGGACAGGGACTTTCATTTGGAAACATATACTCTCAAGCGCATCAATTTAGCATTCATTCCAAGTACAAAAACAGTTGTCAAAACAAAACATAATGAACCCGGCTAAGCAGTTCCTTAGCCCAAGAGGTTCCAAGTAAAACTTGACTAAGCAGTTCCTTAGCCCAAGAGGTTCCAAGTAAAACTTGACTAAGCAGTTCCTTAGCCCAAGAGGTTCCAAGTAAAACTTGAGTAAGCAGTTCCTTAGCCCAAGAGGTTCCAAGTAAAACTTGACTAAGCAGTTCCTTAGCCCAATGGTTTCGAGCAAAGCATCGACTAAACAGTTCTTTAGTCCCAATATTTCAAATACATAAAGATACAAAGTTTGCTCAATTTCATGCTTTTCCCCCAGAAAATATAAAAAGCATTAAAAGTGGGGCCGTGAGAACTCACCTGTTTTGCGATTATCCAAATGATTCCTTTAAGGACTTGCTATGCTCGCTCGCACTTCCTGACAGACCAACCAGCGCTATATTACTTACAGTTTTCCTTGGCTAAGGTAGAGCAATATTGTTCTAAATGCAAGGTCATCAATTGTTTTTATAAAATAAAGCCGATTTAATTATTCATTAAAAACGAACCTTCCAAAAATCCAAATAATGACATCATTAAATGTCATCCCAAAACAAATGATGRSAGYCGCCAATTACCAAAACCAAGAGATTTTGAGTGGGTTTAACACTCTTTTCAAGAATAATCCACAATTCTTGAGCCACACGCCTTCATCATCGATTGCATGTAGCTCGATATTTCCAAGAATTAAAAAGAATTTAACACAAAACTATCATCTTTGAACAACTTCCAGAAAACAAAATAAGTTATGATTCCAACAAGTTTTCAAGAGGATAAACCCGGTTAAAGTTGCATGCAAGACCTATCATCCGAAAATGTGATCGGACCTCACATGCAAGGAATTTTTCTTTCTTTCTTGGAGATTAAAGAACTTGGGTCACGGATTATCATCCCAACGAAGACACATGCAGGTCTTTGATGAATAATCTCTCCTCTTTAAATCYCATAAATCTTAGACAAAGAGTCGAGTAGGGAGAAAGATAAAGACTTTCGGACATTATAAAGAGAAGTAAACAGCTCAAAAACATACCTTTTCTTGACTACGAACTTGTCTCAAGAATAGCGGAAATCTTGAGTTTTGCTTGGAGATGGAATCGGTTGGAAAGTGATGGGGTTAGAGAGAGAGAGAGATGAAACAGCTGGAAGTTTGGAAAGTGAAGAACTTTTAAAAGGGAAGGGGTATTTATATGTGGATTCAATGAAAAGAATGGGCTGACCTCTAAAGGCCCAAGCCCAAAAAGACTTTTATTTACAAACTAAAAGACCCCAATAAATACAACAAACTAAACAATTTTGACAAAAGATTTTTTAAAACTCCACTCTTTCAAAATAATAAATGGCAACCAAAAATAAAAGATTGGAACTTTGGAAATTTGAATTTTAAGAAGAACGAAACGAAAATATCGACTTTATTKTTATGTGAAAATATTTCAAAACTATTTGGCATTGCACGAACTATCTTGGTTAGCTACCCGCCAAAACGTGACCTAACAAACTAATCTTGGAAGATGAGCAAGATGATCTCAGATCATCGAAGCTAAATCCTTGAAAGACTTAGTTTTCAATAAAGGTTCTAAAATGGGATACTAACCTGAAATTCCAAAAATGCAGAGTTGTCACAAGTTCTCGATTCTTTGGAGACTAATATTGAAAAAGGCAAAGCCCAGGCCAATTCTTGTCACAACCCCACCAGCTACTCATTTATCTCTCAACAGATAAATGTTTCAATAACATTTGGGGCACGCAGCTCATCATCTATCAATTTCTCATTCGGAGAAAGTTGATGTTGAAATCAGAAGGATATATGTCCCCCCTT
>NC_037536.1:464161-469531 GCF_001531365.2 Cynara cardunculus var. scolymus | reverse complement strand
TTCATCATAAGGGGGAGTATGTAATAATGAATGAAATATTCATTTCCGAACTTTTTAAAGGGAATCTGATGCAAAGATCAAGGGGGAGTAACTTTGATAATGGCAAAAGACTCAAAAGAAGTGCGATTGGAGATAATTACAGAAAGATTATTCATGTGCTATAACGACTGAGAGATGTTGAATATGAAGATCATCTTTATAATAGTTTACTGAAGATTAATTCTGAAGATTCTTTGAAGATCAAATCTTATACATTGTTTTTGATAATCACTGTTCTACATTGTCAAAAGAGAAGATCACTACGGTTTTACATTCGAGGGGGAGAATGCTAGAAGATCTTTCTCAACAGTTGATCGTTTGAAGATTTCATGTTGAATAATTCTTTTAAAGAAGACATAATGTGCTTAAAGTTTCAAGTTCAAACAGGACTCAAAGCGCATAATTTCTTTCAAGTCAGAATACAAAGGGGGAGAATGTTAGGACTGAAAATCAGTATTAAATTGTATTCGTCTTGAAAGTTAAATATTGTCTATAATTGTAAAAGTCATCGTGTTTGACTTTTCTTAGGCAGGTTTGACTTTGACTATGTTTAGTAGTTTGACCATATAAATAGGAGTTTGTCTTGTAATTGTAAGAAGAGAGAGCTCATTTGTAAAACACATTACGTAATAGAGAATTTGACTGAATATTGAATGTTTGACCTTTTCTCTCAAAGTATATCTTGTGTTCTTGAATGTTAGATMTGAGATTCTACCATAGTTATGAAGATTGAAGATTGATCATCAAAAGTGGGACTATCATGTTTCAATGGACAAAGTGATGAACACTCAAGAATAAATTATAAACAATAAAGAACAATCTTGAGTGTCAAAGATTTCACTTTATTTAAAAGAAAAACGTAAAAGCAACATTTAATACAATAGGCCTAATCATCTATTTATACTAGTAAGCTAATTAGAAGATAACTGTCTAGTGAGACTTTTTAGCTAGTCTTCTATTAACAGATAATGTTTATCTAAACTATGAATAAGCTATAATATTAAGATAAACACGAAGTCCAGCTGTTGACTTGTCATCTCCAGCTTTCTTTCATGGAATGATGAATCAACCTTATCTTCATATCTTCATCGTATGCCTCTGGTTGAATTGCTGAAAAAAAACTCTAAGTGTTGTTGATCAGAGGAGTGATGAAGATGCTCTTTCCATCGCATCTCTGGTTGTTCATAGACCCTCTGGTTGTTCTCCAGACTTAGTCAATTCTGCCTTGATGTCTTCATTGGTCTTCTAGTTCTTCATCACTTATTGTTTTTCATTACTTTTACACTTTATGGATTATGGGGTCTAACAATCTCCCCCTAAGTAATGAAAGAACATAAACTAATCTATGAACAGAATTGAAGAACATAGACTAATCTAAAGAAAAACATCAAATTCCAAATTTTCATTAGATGATGAATTCTTACAATACKGGAAACAAAAGACATCATTTTTAAGGCAAAAATTTACAACTCATCATGATCTACCTTGAGATATATCCCAGAAGCGCAGAAGCAGTCTTCGATAGCCGATGACTGTTGATATCTCATGAATGAGTTGATTCCCATCTTCTCTTGGCACATGAGATCTACCAAGTCTTTCTCTGATGACCCTCTGAAACCTTTCAAGTGTATCAGTTGAATACTTGAAGGCTTCAGTCAATCTGAAGAATTTCTTTACCCTGAACTCATTCTTGAAGACAAGTCCAAGCTCGGGTTGAGTTAAGACCGAGGAAGATCTTTTCTCCTGCAGGCCAGGGAAGTCTTCATTTGGTGGAGCGCAGGAGAGTGTTTCGATGCCTAAGCGAAGAGCAATTTCAAAATCACTCTTGGCTTGATGCTTTACCAGGGTCTCCATTGTCTTCACAACCGCTCTGTTCGCCATCCCAAATTTGATGCCATGATCCTGCCGCTGAGCCGTGTATGCATAAAGTTCAATCAAGTCGTAGGGATTGAGGTTGATCATGTCATTGTCATTGAATACGTTGATTTGACCATGTGCTCTTTCCACTGTGTACTCGATGTATCTTATGGCTCTGTTGGCGAAGGTCCTCACTTTTAGATCCATAACCCTCCTTATCCCATCGTTTGAGAAGACAGCCTGTGGTGCTTGGGTGGTCTGTCTAATAAACCTATGGTGTAGGAGGTCCATGGACTCTGGTGATAGAACCGGAGGATTGAGGGTCAAACTTTCATCGCGGTCGTGATACAAGTATTGATGAATATTTTCCATCATTATGGGTTCCCTGGGTGGAAACTCTGGACGTCTCCGCAGCGACTCAATGTTCTGAATAATCTCATCGACTAGGCTCTACGGAGGTCGCCTAGACGAAGAGGGAATATCCGCTTGCACCATGGTTGGCTGGGTTGAGGATTGTGTATGGGTTGGTGAAGGTATGGTTTCTTGTTGGGTTGGTTCAGCTTGGGTTGGTTCAGGTTCATTGGGTTCAGAATGGGTGGTTTCTGGTTCATGGGGTTCTATTTGGGTTTGAGATTGTTGGGGTGAGGAAGGTTGGATTATTGTTGGTCCTGGTTGTATGGATAAGGTGGTGAAGGGTTCTGTGGTGTGAGGGGTTGGTGAAGGAGTTAGTGGTAGATTTGGTGTGAGTGATGGAGTAAGAGGTTGGTTTGTTTCTGTTGGTGGGGTGGTTGGATCTTCATCGGTTGAGGAACTCAGCACGATGAGTTCTTGGATAGTAGCAAGGGGAACATGTACATTTTGTACATCTTCAGAGGGCTGAGCCTCTGGTTCCCTCGCTTGGGTTCCTTCGGTTATGGGTGGTGGTACTTGTGTTTGTGGTGGTGGTGGTGATGGTGCAGCAGATTCCATTTGTTGGGCAGCCGCAGCCTGATCCTCCCCCTTATGAGGTCCAAGACCTTGATCATCGGGGTCTGGGTCCTCATGTCGCGGCGTCTTTTGTGGGCGGCTGCTGGAGCACGAAGCTTTGCTCCTCTTCTTCTTTTTCTCCTTCCTGAAGGATGCAAGATACGCCTTCAAGGATGCTTGTCTTCGGCTCTCCTCCATCGTTTGAAGGAGAGTGGTGGTGCGCCTTTGTTCATCTGCAAGGTTCTGGGAGAGAACCCTGGTCGGATGAATAGCTCGATGGACGAATTTTGTACTTATCTCATTGAAGGATGAGACAAGTGCCTTGAACAGAGCCCTCAGATAGGCTCTGGTAGCGAACTCCGTGCTTGATGATGAGGCTTGTGGTGGCACGGAGGTGGTCGTGGATGTAGATGGAGGAATGGGAAGGTTGGCTATGAGATCTCTCACCTCTGTAGTGAAGGAGGTGAAGGCTGCATTGAAGGATGGGCCTGCAGAAGGAGGTTGGGGTGGAGTAGGCTAGGGGATTTGGGCTAGTATTGTGGCGGGAAGTTGGGTGAGGGTGGTTTGTATGGTGGCCATTTGGTGGGTAAGGGAGGTAAGGGTCTCATCGATTGATGAAGTGGTTTGAGGTGTGGCTTGTTGAGGAATTTGGGAGATGGTGGTTGGTAGGGTGTTAAGGTTTTGGAGGATGGTGTTTAGCTGGGTGGTTATGTAGGTGAGGTTCTCATCGGCCTCAGTTGCCTGGGTCGTGAGGGTGGCAATGGAGTGGATGAGGATTTGGTTTCTTTGGGTGGCAAGGGATGATGCGGTGTTGTGGTGTTGGGTGATGGTTTGCTGGAGCATTTGGAGACGTGTGATACTGTCTCAGGTTTGGGTTTCAAGTTGGGAGAGGTGTCGTTGAAAGATAGCAAGGGATTGTTGAAGGTCGGTGTTATCGGTTGAGGGTGGGTTATCAACAATCCCTTGAATGATGAGTTTAAGGTCTTCCAAGGAACGCTGAACTGAATCAACAAAGGCTTGGAACTTGGCCTTTGTGACTAGGTCGGCAATGGGGGTAACCCCTGCAGCAACGGATGCTGTAGGTTGAGCCTCTGCTCCTGAGGCGCCTTCATGGCATTGTGAAAATGTGGGCCGTGAAGGACTTCCATCATGTCCTTGATAGCCCTCAAATGAGGAGCTATCTCGTGATGTTGCTGCATCGGCTTCCTCTTCCTCGGCTTCAAAGACCGGGTAAGTGAAGCGAATGTGTGTCCCCTTCGGTAGATCAAATATCGAAGGGGGATGTGCAGGAAAGGAAGATCGCTCTGAACGATCTTGGGGTGTATCAATGTCAGAAGCAACACATGCTTCTGTGTGTGTGATTGGTTGTGTCGAGCCTTGAGGCGAAGGGGCTCTTATTTCTTCATCACCTCTCTGTTGGGAGAGGGGTGATGGAATATGGGGTTCCTCAGCTGATTCATCTCTAGAGGCCCGAAGAATGGCCTCTGGATGGCTGGCTTGGGTAAGGATTGGACTGGGTCGTCCTTGTTCAATACCCCTTTGGCTTTGATCGCCAGGGGTTGATGTGATGGTTGCCCTTTGGGAAGTGGGTGGGGGAATTATTTGAGTAGGGTCGGGGGAGGCACAATAAGGGGCATTATCATCATCATCTTCATCATCCGATGAAGATGTCTCTTGTGCTCCCTCGCTTGATTGTGGGGATGGCTCTAGTCGCTCTGGGGTAGCTGTCCTCGGTTTCTGGGACAGCATAGAGCGTTCATAGGTTTGGCGGATCTCAGATGTCGATGGAACGACATTGAGCATGGCCCTTGAGAGTGGGCGATTAATGGTGTAACCCTCCTTCGATAGGGTGGGTCGATGGTCGTGCATTTTGTAGACTGGAGTGAATGGCTCTTCAGCCGGTAGACCATGTTTCCTCATTGCATCCCCTATGAAGAGGGCGAGGAAACGAGGGAATAAAACATCAGATAAGGGCTTGCCAGCGGCTTGGAGGTTGCATTTCTTGACTACCACCGAGTGGATCTCATTGTAGATGAGAAAGGCGTAGTCAAGGTTGAGGTTGAAGAACAGCCCGTACATGATCGTCATGATATTGATGTTCCCTTTAGCCCACGGAATTTGAGCGAGCAAATCATCGTTTGGGGCATCCATGTCCCCCATTATTCCATGGCTGTCGGGGTGGAATTCACATGTTTGCCAGTACTGTTGGACGTACTTTAGGGGTACGCCGGTGTCAGCAAGAGTCAATACGGGAAGGAGAATACAGTTCTTGAAGAATTCGATCATGACGGCAAACCGGTCGTCGAACAGTGTGTTTCTCAGTTCAATGGCGTGGTTGTCTGGCTTCATTGGTAGGAAAATGATTGCGCAGCTATCGGCGCCGGTGGATTGAACTCGACTGTCATTGTTATTTGACTCGTGGGAGGCGAAGGAGGCCATTGTTGAGGAAGTTGCAGGTTTTTGTTCGTCAAATGCTATTTGCAGGTTTTGGTAAGCGTAAAGAGGTAA
>NC_037536.1:461896-463926 GCF_001531365.2 Cynara cardunculus var. scolymus | reverse complement strand
TATACATTGATGAGGTAGTGACACGACATGGTGTTCCTCTGTCAATTGTTTCTGATAGGGATAGTCGGTTCACATCCATGTTTTGGAAGAGTTTCCAAAGAGAAATGGGTTCTCAAATTAAGTTAAGTACAACTCATCACTCTCAGACTGGTGGACAAAGTGAACGAACTATCCAAACTTTAGAAGATATGCTGAGAGCATGTGTTATTGATTTCGGAGGATCATGGGATAGTCATTTGGCTTTGGTGGAATTWGCGTACAACAATAGCTACCATTCAAGTATTCAAGCAGCACCTTTCGAGGTACTGTACGGACGAAAATGTCAAACTCCATTGTGTTGGAATGAAGTAGGTGAAAAACAGTTGGTTGGGCCTGAGTTAGTTCAGCAAACTGCAGATAAAATTGGAATAATACGGAAACGAATGAAAGCGGCACAAGATAGACAAAGAAGTTGTGCAGATAAACGTCGGAAGCCGATTCAATTCCAAGAAGGTGATAGAGTGATGTTAAAAGTATCAGCTTGGAAAGGAATGGTACGTTTTGGAAAAAGAGGAAAATTAAGTCCAAGATATGTTGGACCATTCCCTATTATTGGAAGGGTTGGGGAAGTGGCTTACAAATTAGAACTTCCTTTGGAATTAAATGGGATTCATAACATGTTTCATGTGTCGAATTTGAGGAAGTGCCTAACAAGTCCAGATGTGGTAGTACCATTACCTGAAATAAAGGTGGATGAAAAGTTATGCTTTGAAGAAACCCCTTAACAGATTACTGACTTGAAAACAAAGAAGTTGCGAAATAAAGAGATTGGATTAGTAAAGGTTCAGTGGCGTTATCACAAAGGACCAGACGCCACCTGTGAATCAGAACCAAAGATGCAGATGAAGTATCCCTACCTTTTTGCTTAAATGGAATTCTGGGACGGAATTCTTTTAAGGAGGGAATGTTGTAATATTCGGGTTACAAGTTTTGATTTGAGATTTTGGAATATATATCTATACTACATATATAAGCATTTAAGTCATTGTCTTAATTACAACTCTTAAAGCATAGAGTACAACCATTTTATGCAAGAAATTTAAAAAACTCTTAATTACAAATTTTTATACACAATGTACAAGCCATTTATGTAATATCTCACAACCCACAACCCCAAATGTTAATTAGGTCAAACCCACCTTTTTCTTATCAGACTTTTAAAAATTCTCTTTTGGGCCGATATCTCCTTCTTCAGAATTCTATCTCTGCAACTAAAACCACAAGATCAAAAGCTTTCTTCTTCTTTCTTCTTCTGTCATTTTTGTCACATACGAATCAAAACATTTTGGGATAGATAGCCGGTAACTTTCTTCTTTACAGACCTCGTTTAACATAACAATGATGGTTTTGATGTATCACCTCGAGCAGATGTGCTATTTCATGAATCAAGGGGATTTGATGTATCACAACCTCATCGATACATATAACTCCCTCCTCCCTGTTGATTTAATCTCACAAGTTCTTCAAAACCCTAGAACTTGGAGGTATGCTTTCAAAACAATATTGTTTTCTATTTCAATTTTGATTTTTCCAACCATATGAGATTTTAATTTCCTTTCTCTTATTTTTGGTTTAACCGATTGATGAAGCAAGGCTATTTACAACTTTGAGGTAAGAATCCTCAAGAATCCTCTTTTATGTCATATATTATGTCATATGTATTTGTGAAGTTTGGTTGATAATGTTTTCATATATTATGTCATATGTATTTGTGAAGTTTGGTTATAAACCGCTGCCATCCTCATTTTGTTTTTGATTTCATCTAATAGACATACACACACATCTGGCAACTCATTTTGTTTTTGATTTCATTTTGTTGTTGTGTGCCCAGTGTGTGTGTTTAGATACAACAACTGTTACATGTTCATGTAATAATACTGCTTATTTTGGTTCATTCTTATTCTAAATTGTATGTGTTCTAAACATGTTCTAAACCCCTGTGCCAACACTACATACAACTATCTTCATAAATTGTTCACACATACTTGAAC
>NC_037536.1:459561-461546 GCF_001531365.2 Cynara cardunculus var. scolymus | reverse complement strand
GAAAGTATATGTTTACCTTATTTGATGTGTGTGTGTATGTTTATAGACCAGTAGCAACATACACACAACAACTGTTCCATGTGTGTGTATGTTTAGATACAGCAGCAACCATAGGTGAAATGTGTGTGTATGTATTGTACTCCAAATAGAAACAAGTATAGGTGAAATATGTGTGTTTGTTTAGATACAACAGCAACCTGTTTTCATTTATGCTTTCTCTCTSTGTGTGTGTATTGGCATAAATATTTGAGACAGTTGGTGCTGGCATGTGCATAACACACATACACACACCATGAATGGTGTTGGCATGTGCATAACACACACACACACACATACACACAGAGACAGACACACACACACAGAATGGTTGGGTGTTGTTTTATGACCCTGTGGATACTAGAATCATGTTAAATCATGTATTGTTAAATCATGTTTTTGGGCCTTATGATATTTTGTTTTGTTTAGCCGTATGCATTGCAAAACAGAACCTGGTTCTGGCACTTTTCRGRACATGGTTCTGCATAAACAAACCCCTAAGAAACAGTCATATCTATTAGTCATACTTGCTGATTCTATAATAAACAAACCCCTAAGAAACAGTCATACCTGTTGATTCTGTAATTTTATAGCACTAACCTTACTCTTATCTCTCAATCTATTCATGTTCTGTAATTGTGTAGCACTATTGTTACCATAGCATTAATCTGCATCAAAGCAACTCAATGTTGTTCCCAAGATCAATACTCAAGAATTTCACCAAAACAATACTCTATGTTCTTCATTTTTGAAATGCTTAGACTCTTTGCAAATGAATCAACAGTAGTAAACAGCCCCATAAGAATGTGTGTGTGCATATGTATTTGTCAAGTTTTTTTCTTTCAAGATGCTATTCTATTTTGGACTGCATTCTGTGATGGCCTTATATAGTACATATCAAGTGCTATGGTGATGGCCTTATGGTAATAAGAAACAGAAGTTGAACTTAAACATAAGTGTTATTCTGTTTTGGACTATCTATAAGAAACAGAAGTTGGTTAAAAAGATCCGAGTTAAATCATATATTGAAAATATAAAAAGGAAAAAAATATCTGAGTTTTGGTGTACTAATGATGATGGCCTTATATTTAGTAAAGCTCTAATTTGATGATCCATTTCTGCTGATGGCTTTCTTGAATCTTGGGTGGTGGTTATTATCCATGTGGGATTGAGAAGATGATGATGCTGACTGTTGTGTGTGTGTGTGTATTGTACTTTAAATAGAAAATAACAACCCACCCTGTTCAAGTCATCTCTAAAACCATTAGATTCTATCTTTTTTGGTTCTCTTATGTGAATATGTGATGATCCTCTATATACACACACACATATATATTAATCTGTCTTTCAAGCATTTCCACATGAGAATATTGTGTATATATAGCATCTTATTTTACAATGGACCAAAGTTAACAGCTTTTTTTGTGTTCTTGAATCGTTTTGTAGGTTCTCGAATATAATCCATCTCAATCCATCGCTTCCATTCATCTTCCTTCAACCTTCGATCCATCTTCCAGGTAATTACTCATATGGATGCATGTACTTCTTCATGTTCTTATGCACCTTATTCATGATCTGATCTATAACCATTCCCTGCCTGCTGTTTGACATACCTAATTAACCATTCCATGCCTAATTATACTTATTTGATGTGTGTGTGTGTATGTCAGTGTGTGTATGTTTATAGACCAGTAGCAACATACACACAGCAACTGTTCCATGTGTGTATATGTTTAGATACAGCAGCAACCATAGGTGAAATGTGTGTATGTATTGTACTCCAAATAGAAACAAGTATAGGTGAAACAAACTTGGCTTCTATTTAGTATTTAACCCAAACTTGTATTGTTCGCATATCTTGACTTCTATTTAGTATTTACCCAAACTTCCTTTCACATTGTTTTGAAACAAACTTGGCTGTTTCCATCATGAGAATAGAAAATCAATAT
>NC_037536.1:459138-459461 GCF_001531365.2 Cynara cardunculus var. scolymus | reverse complement strand
GCTAAGGCTTCAGAAACCTTAGTCGGCTCAATTTTACTCAAGAATGTAGAATACAAACATTCATTAGCAGTCGCGGACCGTGTACGAATAGGTGCTGATGGATCACCAATTACTTGATGTATAGGATGATCTCGGGTCCACTTCATGCTTTGAGGTAAGGGAGTATAGGAACTTTGATATAAATTTTGATCAATGTAAGAACTTGGGGAGTTTATATGAGTAAGTTCAGGTGAAGGTTCAATATTAGAATTGACAGCAGGTTGAATATCTGATTGAGGTAAATTAGTAGCATCTTGTTCAGCCAACACCTCTTGCACTTCAGA
>NC_037536.1:455047-456573 GCF_001531365.2 Cynara cardunculus var. scolymus | reverse complement strand
TCATTAACTAAAACTAATGATTTATATTTTTCTTTTAATTCAGATAACTCGGAATTTAAAGCATTGGATTTTTCTTTAGATATTTTTGACTCAGATTGCAAAGACTTAGCCCAATTCAAAATTCCAGCATTTTCAATATATACTTTAGTATATCTTTCTTTTAGCGCTTTTAATTGATCTTCAAAATTATTTGAACGCAATTTTTCAGATTTTAACTCTTGCTGGAAATTTTGAATTTTTCAGATGTTAATAGCAAAGTGGCCTAGCTTACCACAGTTATAGCATTTGGTGTTCTCATCAGCTACACCTTTGMTAAATTTCTTCCCTTCTTCCGACTTTCTCTCATATTTCTTCTCGAATCTCTTTTCTTCATATTTCTTCTTCTCGCCAAATTTGTCTTTGTAATCATACTTTGAGCCTGACGATAATCTCTGATTGTTCGAGTGTGGCCTTTTGGAGAACTTTTTCTGGAATGCTTTGGTCAGCATTGCCATTGCTTGCTTTATTTCTGACATTTCAGAATCAGATTCTGAGCTGTTACTGTCTTCTGACTCAGACTCACTTGATTGACTAACTTCTTTAACTTTCTTTCCAGATCTGCTTTTTTATTTCTTCTCCTTTCTCTCAGATACGAGAGCCAAAGGATCAGCAACTTCCTTCTCTTTCTTCTTTGCATTACGGATCTCCAAAACATCCTGCTCGTTCTGTTTCAGAGTTTCATATATTTCATGAATATCAATATCAGATAATTGTTTGTTAAATCTGATATGATTAGCAAATGGTTTCCACTCTGATTGGAGATTGTTAAGGAAATTAACATTTATCTCTATAGTAATTTTGGAAATTCCGTTCTTTGTCAGCTAGTTTAGCAGTCTGGCAAGTCTGTTATAGACATCATCAAGGCTTTCTCCTTCTTTAGCCTTGAATTCTTCATATGCAGAAATACAATTTGTAATCTTCAGTTGAGTTCCAACTTTCGAACCCATCATCATCTTTTCTATCTGAACCCACATGTTGTGACCAGATGATTTATAGCTATCAATACTGGTGTAGATATCATTAGTCAGTGCTTACATCATGTAAGATTTGCAAAGCACATCAGCATGGGCTCTTTCTTTCTCTTTAGCTGAATATTGATGTTTCAGTTTAGGTAATTTATGTGCAGGTATGCCTGCAACTAAATCAGCTTCTACCACTAGAAAGAATTCAGCTGGTCCTTCCAATAGAGATTGCATGATCAGTTCTCCTTCTTTCATCCTTTCACTAAAGTTCAAAAATCTGTCTCTCTATTGATTATAGTCACCACGAAAAAGAACTGATGGCTTGGTATCAGTACCAATAGCCATTGCTTCTTTTGAACTCATMTTTTCAGTTTGTATGAAAAATAGGATCAACTGCAGTTCAAAGTTTGAATTTAAAAGATCAGTTTACAAAAAAATATATCTGATAAAGTGTAAACTTGAATAAGCACACATTCAACACTTAGACAATTAAGCACAAGCACTTGTCCGGATTAGTAATCCGCA
>NC_037536.1:445225-454847 GCF_001531365.2 Cynara cardunculus var. scolymus | reverse complement strand
TCAAACAATTAAACCGATCAAAGTCAAACACCGTCCAAGATATATACGATTGTAGAAATAAACCGCTCAAAAGTCCAAGACTTACCAAGCGGATTCTAAACYGCACACACTTACCACACGGATTGTTTTAAACCGTTCAATATCCGACAAGTTACAAATTTCTTACCAGTCGGATACTTTTAAACCGCACACTAAACCTTTCAAGAGTTACACGGTTTATCAACTGGATTCTTTAAACCGCACAAAGCATCAACTAATCCGCACAAAGCATCAACGGTTTGTCAGGCGGATTAGCTAAACCGGTCAATGTATCCGCCCAAATGATGTCCGGTATATCCTAAATCAAAACAACTCGAAGCACACGGATGTTAAAYCGCACAAGCTTTAAGCGGACAAAGATTCAAGCAAAAACACAAATTTTACACTTTTTACCAAAAAATTGGATCAAAAAATGAAAAATTATGAGTTTTGAAGAACTTTTTCCAGAAAACTGAAAATCGATTTTCGACTATTTCAGCCTTAAAACTTGTTTAAAATGAAAAATGGTGTGAATCAAGATTGTTTGAAATACAAAATCGAATCTAACAATACAAATCTTTACAAATAACACCCAAAAATTGAACGATTTTGGCTCAAAAATACCAATCCGGACGAAAAAAGTTCAAGAACAGTGAAGAACAAATCAAAAAAATTCTAAAAAATCGTGCAGAAATTTGTGTAAAATGGATATATCTTAAAATCAAACTGCTGCAGCTTGCTTTGATACCAATTGATAGTCCCAGAAATCATACAAACATTAAGCAATCTTCAAGAATCATGATGAACATCAAAGATGGAAAGAATATGAACAAAGGATGATTAGATTGATAGAGAGAGAATATTACCGCACTAATCTTGATAAATCTGTTAATGACGATTGTTAATGACAATTACAAGGAAATCATTATTTATACTAGGAAATTGTAAAGGCTAAACTATTATAAAACAATTACACTAATGAGAAACTTGAATACAACATTAAAGCACTAACTTGAACCCAACAGAGATTTTTTCATTTATCTAGAAGTTTGATGAGATTCCTCTTCAGTTGACGAGATTGCTCATGATTAAGCAGTATCCCATAGAGAGAACTTAGAGAGAGGGAGCACATATCGTTGGACATTTTGAGACACATAAAATATGTATCCCAAGATTCTAGAAAACATGCAGAAACTTCGTCAAAGTTTTAGAATTGAAATATTCCCTTCCAACAGTCCTCAAGTTGATAAGAATACAATTAAATCGTTGATGTACTTCAGACAATGTTTCATTCTTTCCACAGAGAAAGATTTCATATTGTCTTACTAGATTGATTTTCCTCGACTCTTGTACTTGAGAAGTGCCTTCATATTGAACACAAAGAGAGTCCCACATGGATTTTGAGGTTCTAAACTTCATAACAGAATGATAAACCTCGTCATGAAGAGACAAGGCTATTATAGATCTCACACGAGTATCTATAGCCACTTTTTTCTTGTCTTCATCACTCTATTAATAAGGGAGCTTTGGAATCTGTCGTTCAGGAATCGCGGCAGTCGTAGTTATTTCAGGAGCAGCCGAAGATATAACGTATGGAACATAAGGTTCATTCTCTATATAGTGTGGAATCTTAGAGACTGAAGAGAGACATCCGATTTTTCCAGAGACTGAAGTTGTCTCTTATAAATCAAGGAGGTTTGGCATGAGAGCCATTGTTGTGAAAGTTTGTGTTGGTGTTTTGTAAAGCCATTTGTAAAGTAGTAAATTATCTAGAGATAAAGAAGAGATAATAAAATACAGATAAACAACTAAACAAGACGAGAAGAAAACACTGCTCTGATACCACTTGTTGGTCCCAACCCGATCTATAAGAGTTTAGAGGCGAACAATTTGTACAGGGAGGGGAATGAAAACAAACACAAAAAATTTCACTTTTAAAAAATATATATTGATATAGAAGGATCAATACATATTTTTACAGATTATTTGCGGAAATAGAAAAGGTAAAGAAAACCTATCAAAAACAATCTAGAATTACATACAGATACACTTAGCAAATATAAGAAATTTTCCGAATAAGATAAAGACCTAAAGGTGTTCTTCTTGGGTAAGAACCTTAGAATTAGAGAGAAAATCTAACTTGCTTGAAGATAAGCATATGTGTTCTGTTGTAGTAGTGTAGTGGTGCATGAGTGAGGAGAGCAGTCAACTATTTATACCCATTGCATTAAATGCAATTAAGAAGGGTTAGAACACGCGTCAAACTTTTAAAGGAAAGCTTGTCCTTTAGAACAATGAATAGTACTATGTCTATTCATGAGCATACATCCTTTCATTGAGTTGGTGGGCACTAAAATCAACTAGTCGTCTCCGTGCAGTACTATACTCTTGAGAGGGTATGGGTTTGTCCTTTGTGTGTGGAAAGACAAGACAAAAACAATCGTGCATGACAAGCTTCATTTTGATCACTGAATGCTGGAATAAAACTGGAGGTCTCTTCAGCATTCACTGAGGCTTGTGCAGTCTTCACACATATGTTGACCAGATTGTAATCGCTGACTACCGCTTCAGATCATGAATGCACCAATCACTATTCTTTAGTTTTAGTCTTCGACATTCACTGAAGGTTCTTGGGTTTGAGTTTTGTCTTCTTGAAATATCGTTGTCACTGTAGGATTACAATACATGTTTTAGCAATCACTGAACAGACTCAGTGATGATCGCTGGAACTGAAAAGACAGAAACATAATACTTCAAAAGGTAAAAGGGATAATCATCAAATCAATGAGAGAAAGGATTCAACAGGTGAAATGTACAACAATTTGGTATCTAATGTTTATGCAAGTTTGATGTCTATATAATTTTAATTTATTGATTACAAATGCTATTTTAGTTATAATATTTATTAATATTCTATTATACTTATATTAGTTCATATATGATATATATATATATATATATGTATAAATAATAAAACATAAAAAATGACACACACACACACACACATATATATATTATGATTCAAGAAAATAAAAAAGAAATACATAACTGAAGATGAAATTTGACTAACACATAGTAGAAATTTAATTGTATGTATATTGTTTGTTCAAATGTGTTATAAAATTAATATAACAAAATTTATACGTATAATTTGTATAAACTAATAAAAGTAAGGATATTATTAAAAAGGTATATAAGTTAAAGAATATGAAATATACTTTTAATAATTTATTTGATGCATATAATGCGTCATTGAAATTGAATTACTACACTTTACAACAAGTTTTACACCATTTTGTAAAGAAATTGTACAAATGATCGGATATGGACTAACATCATTTGAACAGTTTTACAAACTCTAAAATGTATTTGCGTTTTTTTTTTCACCCCAAGGCATCAAAAAGCTTTGAGCCGGCCTGGCTGGACAACCCTGGTATGGCCAACAACAACAACCACCTTGGGTATTTACAACATACCCCTACCCCTCCATGCCATATCATGTACCATCCTTATCAGCTGGTCTTCTTGGGCTTGGTCCATGTTCAGTACACGGTCTTACCTACGCTAGCAACAACGTACATGCGATGTTTGCTCCTAACCCAACTCTCATGCAACCAATTGATCTTTTAGGGCTATTCCAGACTTTGAACCTCTAACCCTCGGATGGTAATTGGTATATGAACACCAGTGTTCTTCACATCACATGAACCAACCAGGTATGCTCCCATATACTTTCAATTGGTATATTATTAATTTTGATTTCATTGTTGGTGATGGTAAAACAATTATTGTTTATGGTTCTATCATCTCCTACCCAAAAAGATATCCCCCATTGACCCTAGACATTGTTCTATATGCACCTCAAATTATAAATAAATTGATACATCTTCGACCATTTACTCGGGATAATAATGTCTCGGTCAAATTTGACCCATTTGGTTTCTCTCTAAAAGATTTTTGGACGGGAACAGTTATCATGCGATGCGATAGTGTCGAGGACCTTTATCCCTTGTCATTCAAAAATCAAACCACTTACTCTTTTTCAGGTGTCATGACGTCTTCTTTCTTTTGGCCATTTAGGACATCTTGGCTTCAACATTATTTGTCATCTCAAGAGTCGTAGTTTCATTTTCTGTGACCAAGATAAGTGTCCCAGTTTGTTCCATGCTTGTCAATTTAGCAAATATTATCGTCTCTCTTTTTTCCCATCCCCTAATATTACACATTCACTGTTTGATATCATCCACATAGACTTTTGGACCTCTCCTATTATTAGTCCTAGTGGAGTACATTACTTTTTTCTTTTATTAGTTGATTTTTCAAAATTTCTTTGAGACTTCTCCCTTAAACAAAAGACTCAAGTGTATGCCATGTTTGTGTAGTTTCATGCTTATGTACAAACACAGTTTGGGGTTTCTATTAAATATCTTTGATGTGAGAATGAGACCGAGTATGTTAATTATCCCCTCCAATCCTACTTCTCCTCCAATGGCATATTTTTTGCTTCGCTTGTCCTTACACCTCATCCCAAAATGGAAAAGTCGAACGTAAAATCAGAATCACAAACAACATAAGTCACACGCTGCTTTTCCATGCCTCCACCTATCATTTTGCGTTGAAGCCTTGCATATGGCTACCTACCTACAAAATATCTTTCCTTCTCGTCTTTTAGGTATTCAAACCCCAACACATATTCTCTACAATAAATATCCTACTTATTTACATATATGTGTTTTTGGTTCCCTATCCTATCATAATCTCTCATCCACCTCCAAACACAAGATTAGCCTTCGGTCTACTCGTTGTATTTTTTAGGTTTCCCTCCAAAATATAGGGGTTATTGTTGCCTTGATCCATCTACTCACAAAATTTTCTTAGCTCGACATGTCACATTTCATGAGTAAACCTTCCCTTATTCCAACATACGTGAGTCCTTTTCCTTCCAATATGAGTTTCTCTCTGATGATGACCCATCTCCTCTCATAGTCCAAGCATTCCTTCCCACTTAAGTACAACATCGCCCCCCTGATACTACATCACTCATTCGGCAAACACATCCCACAGCTCCCTCCCTCCTCCTTTCCTTTCTTCTACACAAACCACCTTTCACCCAACCATCTCCTTCTCCTCAGATTCAACCTTTCAACATACCACACTGCCCCCTTAACAACCCATACAATGCAAACAAAAGCCAAAGATTGGATTTCTAAAACTAAAATCCCCTTCAACCTCAACATCAATACGAAACCAGTGACCATTTCACCAGTACCTAAGTCTCATCTTATTTTCTTACAAGATGAAAATTGAATAGTTGCAATGGATGATGAATTTAGTGTTATAATCATAGATAAGACATGGGACTCGGTACCTAAGTCCACTAATGTAAATGCCATATGATGCATGTGGCTATTTAAGCATAAACTTCATTATAACGGATCTTTAGAGTGCCATAAGGCTCATTTGGTTGTTAATGGCAAGTCTCAATAGGTTGTTGTTGACTGCGGAGATGTTCAGTCCAATTATGAAACCTTCCACCATATGCACTGTCATTAGTATTGCGATTTAGTAAAAATGGCCTATCTATCAACTTGACGTCAAAAATGCTTTTCTACATGGCCACCTTCACGAGACAGTGTATATGCATCAACCTCTTGGGTTTCTGGACCCATTTTCCCCTAAACATGTGCGTCTTCTTTGAAATTATCTCTACGGGCACAACAAGACTTAAGAATCTGGTACCAACGGTTTGCTACCTATCTTTTGTCTATCGGGTTCATCAGCATCAAATGTAACCCATCTTCTTTCATCTACAAACACGGTCTTGACATGTATTACCTCTTATCACACATTGATGACATTATGTTGTCCACTTCTAGTGACATTTTACGAAGCCGCATCATCTCCCTGTTGGGATCTTAATTTTCCATGATGGATCTTGGTCCTTTCACTTATTTTTTTGTCATCTCTGTCCTATGCAAAAATGAACGACTATTTCTTAGTTGGAAGAAATATGTCGCAGAGATCTTGGCATGAGCTAATATGACGGATGGTAAAACCGTTGCCAAACCGGTTGACACCAAGTCCAAAATGAGTGCCACTGATGTCCATCTGTGGTAGATCTTACTCATTTTATGTAATTGGTTGGTGCCTGATGTGCTAAAATCATAAGTGTGCACACAGTGGGCATAAAATCCCCAAAGTNRYRGTGCAAGTGCACGCCGACACTAAGATCGCTTCAAGTAATAAAGTGGTATAGTACCAAGATCGTTTCCACAGGGACCGGACTTACTGAGAATCAGAGACTTTCATGAACTTCTTGAACAATGTTTCGGGTTGAGAAAATATTTGAGTTTTGATTGGTGCAAAGCGTAAAAAAACGAAATAAACCTTTAATATTAAAATATGGGTATGGGTGTAAGCTTTGCTTAAGAATAAAGCAGGAACGACTTGGTTAGAAACCCATGGGATTTCTATAAGAACTCATTTCTCTCGAAAGTGAATTCTTATATACTGTGCCCACAGAGTGCCCACAAAGCGTCCAAAATTATCAATCTTAAACTTGCCGATTTAGCTACTAGATAAAAAGATATCTGGCTCCACTAGTCTGAAGATTTATAATCACAACGTATTGTAGCATAAACTCGACTAATATCTGAACAAAAGCTAAAAACATGCAAAACTCGCATCTCTGCGTGATTATCAAAGACTCTCTCGAACCTTTGTGCATCATCTAAGTCGTATTTCAGATCCGCCCATCTCTGGATCAAGGATCTAATATTAACACTTTAAAGTGATCAGCTTATCCGCGTTGAGTTTACGTCCCGACTTAAATGACCAAGCTTAAGAATCAATAAAAATGGCAACACCCAAGTGTGCCCTTAAATCCTTAAGCTTGACTCACACCCACACCCAAGGGGGTGCTTAGCTCATAATGAAATTGGAAAACATAACAGAAATAGGAGAAGAAAGCTGCATAAGAAATACTTGAACTGAAATTAAATACTTACTGGTGCCCACAGAGGGCACACAATGCAGTGGCGAGAATAACAGCTAAATTACGAAATTTAAATTACAAACTGAATATAAACTAGTTCTGCTACTACAAAGCTTTAAAGAAGATGCTCCAAGGTGCTGGTGGAAAAGTTGGTGTTGAGATGGATTGGAGATGYCTTCAAATATATAGGGGGAAAGGTGGGACCCAAACTCTTTGTCCAATGGGTAATRACCWCCCATCACCACATGTCTTCTTCAATCTTGATCAAGTCACCTCCTTTTGATAGGTTGCAAAAGGTGAAGGTACAACCAATAAATGTGATGGAAAAGCCATTACATCATGGTACAAAATGAACTTATCAAAGTTTCATCATCCCATAACTAGGTTCAATCTTCCATGCAACCAAGTAATTAGATTTGAACTTAGCATTAAATCTCAATAACACCCAAGAATATGAATATCATAATTTTGTTCAAATCCAACTAGATGCCAAATTTACCAACAATAAAGAGTTTTTTAGACAATAATTAAATTCTTAACCTTTCATCACCTCTTAACATAATTTGGACCAAAAATATAGAATATGAGCAAAATGGGTACCAAAGATACAATAAAATAGGGGTATAGAACAACAAATAACTCTAACAAAATGAGAGTTATCACACCCCCAAACTTGAGGTATTACTTGTCCTCAAGTAAAAGAAAATAATTTAAAAAGACACAAAAAGAAAGGAACAAGAACGAAACACTTA
Organism: Cynara cardunculus var. scolymus; assembly: GCF_001531365.2. Taxonomy (NCBI): domain Eukaryota; kingdom Viridiplantae; phylum Streptophyta; class Magnoliopsida; order Asterales; family Asteraceae; genus Cynara; species Cynara cardunculus. The sequence continues at coordinate 447,083 of NC_037536.1, read as the reverse complement.
CGGAAGGTGTTGGAAATTCGTCTAGTAAAGAGGATGTACAAYTTCCTTGCTTGATCTTCGTAGTGTTGCCGTTAATCAGTAGGGCTTTTGGGTTAGTGTTTTTGGCAATGATAGTGTGTATCCCTCCCCCAAACTTATCCTATATACTACAAAAGGGTTTGAAACAAAAGTTCTCATCGATTCACTTTTGAGTACAAGGAAAAAGTTCGTGACCCATTTATTGGCATAAACTTGCCCTTTGGAGTACCGGGCTTTTTATTTTCGTCTCCCAATTTTCCGAAGACTGATTATTTTATTTTTTTGTTTTGTTTTCTTCTTTTTCTCTTTTTTTTCTTTTTCATACCTCCCAATTTTTCGAAGGTATATATTTTTTTCTTTTTGGACACATCCCCCCAAACTTGATAATAACAATGTCCCCATTGTTGCCAAAGGGACCAAAAGGTTACGGGTTGGGTGCAAGGGGAATAGTGTTTGGGTTTAAAAACAAAAGGAGGGCCTACATCCTTTTAACTTTARCACTACCAAAAATCATCCAAGCAAATTGTACCTGAAATGAACAATGGAACTAGACAAAGCAAAAGGAAATCCAACACCCATATCATAAATAATCACACAAAAGAAAATAGCATTCCGCAAAGCATACACAAAAGACGGAATGAAAATGTATCTGTACCCAAGAGTTATATCCAAAAATAATGTTTAAAGAGGTGGGATTAAAAGTTGAGAATTTAACCATATCTGTGAAACTGCTCACTGTGGGCAAACAGTGGATGCACCTGGTGCGTCGGAGCTTTGGACAATGGAAGCAGTAACTGAAACAGCAACGGCAGAAACAATGGCAGTGGTGATAGGCAATGGAGCAACAACAGGAATGTGGGCAACCGGAGCAAAGGGTGCAGCAACAACAGACGTTGGCACATGGGCTTGCAAAGGTGGGAAGCACCAGACCTGAGGCGGGCAAAGACCACTGGGGAATCGGGGAAGTTGGGCTGTCAAGAGAGTATCTTAACGCCCATAGAGTTGTCGTTCCACCCAATTCCAGTCTCTAGTGTAAGCCCAATATCGTGCACTCTTCTTTTTGAGATCAGAGACTCGGTCATCAAGGCTGCCAACCTTCTTCAAGATCTCCGTCAACTTCAGATTCGTTTCCTCCCACTGTAGTGCCAAAACAGATAGCCAAGTYGCTGACCCGTACCCCGAGCCTAAAGGGTTGCTCGGCGGTGGATCGGAGGGGCTGGCCGTATCAACTCCGCATCGTGGGAGTTCAGCAGTCGGTTCGGCCATAGGGACAGCAGGTGGGGCAGAAACATGCTCGGCAAGTTGCATGGTGACAACAGCGGGCGGCACAGAAACAGCAGCGACTGGTGGTTCGGTAATGACAATCGGTGACGCGGTGACAGCAGCGGTGGATGGCTCAGTGACAGCAACAACATGTGGCATAGTTGGTGGAACAGTTGACGACACCACAAGCTCGTCCGCAGCAATCGAGGCAGGTTCTTCATTCTGTATATAAAAATGGGGCCGAGATGCTCTATTCCGTCGGTCGAGTGTGTTCTGTCCCAACAAGGGAGAGCCGACAACAATAGTATCATCGTCAAAGGTAGGGACCTTAGCCTTAGCCAAGAGCTTGGTGATGAGGGCTGGACAGACCAGGCGACAATTCGTCCACTGTGAGGCGGCCAAAATGGATGCATGGATGATCGGCCCAAGGTCGATCGGCAACTCACTCATAATGCAATAGAGAAGGATGCATCGGTCCCTCGAAACAGTACTATCATGCCCAGTAGGAATTAAATTGTGTCTTAAAAATTGAAACCAAAGTCCGGCTTCCGTGTTTAAATGGGCAGCAAAAATCATT
>NC_037536.1:443435-444560 GCF_001531365.2 Cynara cardunculus var. scolymus | reverse complement strand
GTCTGCCCACTGGGGGCAGTAACTGGGAGTTCCTCACTAGGAAGTGTAGTCACTGGTTGAGTCACAGGGGGCTGTGGTGGTAAGTCTTCAGGAACAGAAAAGGGAAACAAATCTTCAGGATTATGAGAGGTAGTGGCTTCAAAATCGAAAATGAACTCCTCCCCCAAGGTATTTAAGTCGAAATCGTGGACAGTGGGTGGGTCGAATGATGTGGAGGGAAGGGCAATAGGGGGCGGTTGAGTGGGCGGTTGGTTAATCGGTTGTGGGAGGGGATTAGATAGAGGGGTCATAGAGGGTGGAGTGGTTAGGGCTAGGAAAAGGGGTCGTGGTGTTGGAACGGTTGGAGGAGGCGCCACGACGGCCGGCGGTCGCACAGAAGACGAACTGGCGCCGGGGGTTGGATTAGTGTGGATTATGGTGGAGGGGGTAAAAATGGTGGAGAATAGGGGAGGAGTAGGAGCGATACATACCGGGGTAACGACGGCGTGAAACTCGTCGTAATCGACGGTGACGGTGGTGGGCAGTCCGGTGATGGTGGTGGATGGTTCCCGAGCTGGTGGAGCGAACGCAATGGGATCCGGCGAGAGAGGTGTTGCTGGATGCCACGTCGGAACGGGAGTGTCGCCGGTCATCGGCCGTCGAGATGAGCGACGAGCAGGTGGTCGTAATGGTGGCCGGCCGGTGGGGTTGTTTCGCGTCCGCGCCATGAGAAAGGAGAAGAAAGTGAATAGTGAGAAAAAAATGAAGTCTTCTTTTTTTCCCCCCTTTTTCATAGGTGACAGATGAGGTAAGCATAGGAAACCACCCACATTTGCATGCAAGTGTCCTTGAAAGTACATGTGATTTGAAAAAAAAACTATGATGGTACTAGTCAAGTCCTTACTTAAGCCACCATTGTCATAAAAACCATCATTACCATTTTTCAAAAATAACCTCATTGCTTTTCTTATTTTCCTTTTCTTTTCCCTGGAAAAAATTCACAAAGACCCGCCAATATTTTAAATATATATAACCAAAACCCACTACCGACTGTGAGCACGAGATGCCCACAGTGAGCATACCTGCTGAAAATAAACAAGGAGTACAATAAAAAAATATTTACAAATATTTACACAGAAAGTTCAA
>NC_037536.1:431115-443335 GCF_001531365.2 Cynara cardunculus var. scolymus | reverse complement strand
TTCAGAGAGTGTCAGAGCTACATCTATGTCCAATGGATCACTTGGCGTATCTCTTGCTCTGGATAGATGATAGCATGCCTGGAAAAGTCATCGATATGAAGATACGAAGGAAATTCCTACGTCGAAGAAACCTTGGTGAAAATGTACCTGATTACATAGATCTAAGTGTTCTAGAATAAGATTCTCTTTGTAACAACAATCTACTTTTCCTTGTAAATCCTTTTTCTATATCTTCTTTCATTGAGTGTATTTACATTCTGTAAATTCTGAACATGTACTGTAATACTTGTATTATTTCCATTGATTAATAAAATGAGTATTCCATGTACTTCACTGAAAAAGATCCCTGAAAAAAGTAATAGGGACACAAGTCTATGAGTTCCAATGTTACTTTCATCATTCACTGACAATCTATAAGTCAATGAATAAGCTTTCAGTTTCAGTCCTTGTAATTTTCTTAGATATAACTTAAGAAAACTTCTGAAGCTGAGAGACCAAAATGAAAAAGATCCCAAAATAGTAAAAAGGGACATGTACTTTATATGTAACTTTTCCTTACTATTTATATTTAACTTTTCCTTACTATTATTTGATAAGATAACTTTCTTTATGTTATCTTGTTATCATCAAATAGGGGGAGATTGTTGATCCTCTCTCTCAGTGATTTGATGATAATCACTTTTCCCTTTCACGTTGTATTTGTGTTTCTGTATTTTCAGTTCCAGCGATCATCACTGAGTATATTCAGTGATCGCTAAAGAACTTGCATTGTGAATTCATCAGAGACAGCAATACTTCAATAAGACAACACTCACACCAAAGAACCTTCAGCAAACGTCGAAGACTGAAACTGAAGATTAGAGACTTGCGAGTACGTGATCTGTAGCGATATTCAGTGATTACAAGTCTGTTTACATATGTGTGAAGACTGCTCTAGCTTCATCGAATGATGATGAGACCTCCAGGTCATTCCAGCATTCAGCGATCAAAGGAAGCTTGCTTAGCATGATTGTTGTTGTCTTGTCCTTATGCACACAAAGGACAAACCCATACCCTTGCAAAAGTTAGTATGGTACGGAGCCGATTAGTCGACTCTTTGTCCACCAACTTTAGGCAAGGATGTCTGCTCATAAATTGTGCTTTTGTACTATTCACTGTAGCAAAGGACAAGCCTTCCTCTTAAGGCTTGGCACGCACTCTAAACCTACCATATTGCATTAAATGAACATTTAATGCACTGGGTATAAATAGAAGTGTTTCTTCTCCATGCAGAGAGCACGCATCTCTCTCTAACCCTATTCTTACTTCAAGCAACTTCTAGCTTAAGTAAATGATCTTCCTTTTAGCAATCTCTTTTCTTGTATTTGCTAAAGATCTGTGTGTAACCAATGATTGTTTAGATAGGTTTTCATTACCTTATCTTTCCGCAAATAGTCTTGTAAAATCTGTATTGATCTTCTCTATCAATATGTATTTTAAATTTGAAAATACTGTATTTGTATTCATCCCCCCCCCTTCTACAAACTGTTTCTATTCTTGTAGATCCTTATGGGACCAACGTGTATTCTGTTTACAATAGGCTGATACCCCGTTCAAGAAGAGGGCACAAACTTGTCAGAAACCTAAAATCTCCCACACGGCCTTCTCCACAATATAAATACTTGGAGTCACAATTATGCCTTTGACATGCAATATTCCAGCATTTGAGCTTGCTTTCTATTGTAAACAAGTACCAAAGGGCTCCAACTACCTGTCCACAAAAATTCTTTCTTACCGTTACCAGTATATCAATATAGATACATTTATCACGATTCAGTCATAATACTTTTACCACCATTCTGTCATGAATGAGCATAAAATCTTTGATATACTAACTCTTGAAGCTTCACCAGTTCTCATACAAATTGTCTTATTCTAAGGGTTTATCTGGTTATTAGCTCAATAGTTGCTTTATGCATTCACGTTCCACTTTGTTAGTCCCTTGTGTATAAAACTGGATTGGGAAACGTTGGAGCAGCCGTATCTATGGGGGTTGCTATGTGGTTAAAATGTTTGATTATTTAAAATGTTTTTCTGTATTTTGTAGATGTATGATGTCTCTTGTAGCGGTCCATATTTCTTACATGATGATTTATATTTAGATCGGATGCAATCGCCTCAAGAACTTGAATCAACGAAAACTGAATCAAGTGCAAACACATCAAGAATGGAAAGTACTCCTGAAATGGTTGTTATCGGATCAAATGATGGAGACGACATTGTAGCAGCCGTTGATGGTGGTAGAGAACAGACCAGCATAGTCAACAATGAAGAAACTACTCCATATGCTAAAAGGAAAAGAAAGAAGACTTCAGGAGTTTGGGAACATTTTTGCTTGGTGAAGTTGGCTAATGGAACTGAAGTTTGTGAGTGCATCCATTGTGATGAGAAGATAAAGAAACTTAAAGATGGAACCACCACACCATTGCATAGGCATATTAGTGATTGCCCAAAGTTAAAAGCCGTCAACACCATTCATCCAGGTCAGTTAAAGTTAAAGGTTGTGCCGGGGAAATTAGATTCTTCTATGGTCTAAAACTGGAAATTTGACAATAGTAGGATTAGAGAGGTTGTTTCTCACATGATTATGGTTCATGAGTTGCCATTTTATTTTGTTGAATATGAACTATTTAATGTGGTTATGAAGGAAGCTAACCCCGGGTTTAACAAGATTTCACGTACATCGGCTAAGCAAGATTGTGTTGCTAGTTATGAGATAGGCAAGAAAATGTTAAGCGCTGTCAATCGTGTGAGTATAACCACTGATATGTGGACGTCGGTGTAAAATATTCATTATATGGTTGTTACTTGTCATTTTGTAGATTCTGATTTCAATCTTAACAAATGCATATTGAGTTTTGTTGATGTACCACCACCTTATTCTGGACTATGTATATATGATTCCCTCTTTAAGTGTTTAAAAGAGTGGAATATTGAGACAAAGTTTGCTACTTTGACGATTGACAATGCTACAACTAATGATGTGGTGGCTACAAAGTTGATGGAAATTATGAATTTTCAGAAAAAGCTTGTTATTGGGGGGAAGTTATTCCATGTGCGGTGTTGTGCACACATTCTCAATTTGTTGGTTCAAGATGGTTTATCGGAAATTAAAGACATTATTCACAATGTTCGTGAGAGTGTAAAACACGTGAATGCCTTTCCGGGTCGATTGCATATATTTAGCGAACTTTCCAAGCAAATGACCTTATCAAAGAAGCATTTGATCTTAAATGTTAGTACCCGATGGAATGCTACGTATGCTATGTTGTCTACGGCCTTGGAGTTTAAAGAAGTGTTTGTAAATTATGCCGATCGAGAATCAACATACAAGACCTTGCCGACCTCGGAAGAGTGGGACAAAGTTGAAGTTATTTGCTCATTCTTGGGGCTTTTCAACGAGGTTACAAAAATAATTTCAGGTATTATTAATTTTCTTTATGGTTTTCATTATAAGTCATTTTWTCRAAGCTAATCACCTAATTCTCATAGAATTTTATTTACTTCTTTTATTTTATAGGCTCCGAATATCCTACCTCTAATTTGTTTCTTAGTGAGTTGTATAGAATTAAAGAAGCATTAGATGATTTGTCTTTAGATGAGAGTAAATATATGAGAGATATGGCTCTCAAGATGAAAAAGAAATTTGACAAATATTGGGGTACTTGTAATTTGCTGATTTTCATTGGTGCTGTTTTAGATCCTAGATACAAGATGAAGTTGCTTGAGTTCTCTTTTAGTTCCATTTATTCAACGGATGAGGCACCTAAGCAAATGAAAATTGTGCAAGATACTTTTACTAAAATGTTTCAAGAGTATGTTGAACAACATAAAACGGCTAATGTTGTCCAAATGAGTAGTGCACCTGACAAGAGTGAAATTGGAGTTAAGAGTGGTTATAACAAGTTAAGTTCTAGAGTTGGTATCAAGAGTGGCACGACAAAGTATGATCAACATATCAGAAGCGCTGACACTTTTGCAAGTGTGAAGTCAGAGTTAGACATTTATTTAGAAGAAGGCGTGTACATTGGTGATTCAGGTGCATATTTTGATGCCTTGGAGTGGTGGTAGGAGAAAAATCTAAAGTTCAGAATTTTGTCTAAAATGGCTGCTGATGTTTTGGCAATTCCAATAACTATTGTTGCTTCAGAATCAGCTTTTAGTGTTGGTGGAAGAGTTATCGATGCTCATCGCGCCTCTTTAGGGACGAAGACGGTAGATATGCTCATTTGGGGAGCTGATTGGTATCGTCATCATTATGGACTACACAAAAAAAAAACCAAGGTAATTTGCTTAATCTTATCAATTATGATACTTGTTTTCTTATGATAACTAATAATTATTTTGTTTGTTTGTTGTAGGAAAACTGATGATATGATATATATATATATATATATATTGAACTTCCATGAGGTTACAACTGACAAATGATGATAAGAGGATTGTTTTTTTTGTTCAAATGATGATGGTGATTTATTTGTTTTTCGGTATATTAATGATGGTTGATGAATGATTATTGTTTTGTGTATGTTTAAACTATGGACAATTGGTGTGTAATAGTTAACTGAATGACAAATAGTGGTGTTCGTTTATGTTTGTTTATGTTCATTTATGTTTGTTTATGTTCATTTAGACCTGTTCGTTTATATTCGTTAGGCCTATTCATTTATGTTCGTTTAGACCTGTTTGTTCGTTTACGTTCATTTAGCATGTTAACGAACGAACATAAACGAACACGAACACACCTTATTTCTAAACGAACGAACACGAACACAATGATTTTCGCTCGTTTACCGTTCGTGTTCGTTCGTTTGTTCGGTTAAGTTAAACGAACAAACATGAACAAACCTTCGTTCGTGTTCGTTAGGTTCGTTTACATCCCTACCAACCGATGAGTCCTCACTAATTCTTGTGAGTTCTTCATCACCTCCTCAACAACCACCCTCAACCTCACAACCAGAAGCACCCATTCCCTTTACTCCATCACTAACACCACCCCCATCACCAACACAAGAACCCTCTATCACCCAACCATATATAAGCCAATCAGAACCCACACTTCCTCACCAGAACCTACACCACCCCAAACAGAACTATCACCTAGCCAACTAGAACCACCCACTAGCCAACTAGAACCGCGCACAATCCAACCTACCCAACCAACAGTGCTTGCCGACATTTCCTCTTCCTCAAGGAAACCTCCATCAATCGATAGAGTGCAGAAAGTCATTGCACAGATGGAGACCCTAAGGAGACTTCCAGAGGTGCCTCCAAGAGAACCTGTCATGATGGAGAACATCCATCGGTACCTGTACCATGATCGCAATGAGCAGATAGTCCTTAATCCTCCCAACCTATCTCCAGAATCCATGGACTTGCTCAGGCATAGGTTTGTAAGGCAGACAACTCAACCTTCATAGGCTGTCTTTTCAAACGATGGAATAAAGACGGTCCATGACATCAAGTTGCGGACCTTTGCAAATAAAGCCATCAATTATATCGAGTACACCGTGGATGCTCATGGGATGATCTGCGTCTTCAATGACAATGATCTTATAAATCTCAATCCATGGGACTTGATAGACTTGTATGGGCATACCATTCAGCGCTAGGATCATGGGATCAGATATGGGATGGCGCAGCGAGCGATCATAAAGACGAAGGGGACTCTTGTGAAGTTCAGAGCAAAGAACAATTTCCAAATAGCTCTAGAGCTTGGCATCGATAGAGTCTCCTGCATGACTCTGAAAGAAGACTTTTCTGGACTACAGGAGAAGCGCTCTGCATCAGTCTTGACTAAATCGGAATTGGGCTTGGTCTTCAAGAACGAGTTCGGGACCAAGAAATTCTTCAGACTGACTGAGGCCTTCAAGTATTTGACAGATACACTTGAATGGTTTCAAAAGGTTATTCAAGAGAGAGGTTGGGCAGAGAGCATGTGCTGAGTAAAGAGAGGCAGGAGTTGATTCATGGGATCTCCACAGTCATCCGCTACAGAGGACTGATGATGCGCTTTTGGAAAATATTCAATGGAGACCATAACTGAGATGTAATTTTTCTTATCCCTTATTTACTTCCATATTGTATGAAACTATCCAATTTTCAGAAAATAAAAACTTTTGACAAAAGGATGTTTCTACTAGCTTAGTCTGTGTTCATTGCTATTCATTTATGTTTCATAGATAGCTTTTGTTTATTTTTCATTACTTAGGGGAGATTGTTAGACCCCATAATTCTTATCGTAAAAGTAATGAAAAATGTACAAGTATGGAAGTCTGGAGGAGCGATGGAAGAAGAGTTGCAAAAGTTTCTAAGTACTTGAAAGCAAACCGGAGACATGATTAATGGTCTTGAGGTGCGATGAACAAAGCATCTCCATTACTCCTTTGGTTCACAACACTTAAGAGATTCATCAAGTGTTCAATCAGATATACCCAAGTGAAGCAGAAATGTGAAGAATCCTGGTTGAACATACTACCTAGAAGACAGTTGGAGATGACTTATCGACAGTTGGAATTCTGTTACACAGGGTAGTTAGAGATAATTCCATAATTCTAGATAGATATATTTTCCTAGTTTATCTCATAAATATTTTTTACTAGATTGTTATCTCTTAGACTAGATTGCTAATATAAATAGCTTTCACATGTCTTGTAAAATAAGTATTCCTTCTCATTACAATTATTATAGTGAATTTTCTTGAAGCTTTATATTCCCTTGAATATCTTATAAGTTGTTCTTTACTAGTCTTCATAGATACGATAGATTTAGGATCAATAACATAAATCTTCGTGTTATATTGAAAGATCTGGGATCAACAACTATGAAGCCGAAAGCAAACATAAAGAGGTGATTATCTAGGGTTAGTGGACATGGATGGTGTTGTACCACACGTTCCTCTATATGCAAAAACATCAGGGGCATGGGTATTAGAAGGGTACATGTCTTGGGTTTTTTATATTTCAAATCATATTTGTTTTGATGTGAATATAACATTTAGGATATATATCAATAGTTGCAAATCATATTTGTAAGAGTTGGATTCACTCCAACACAAGTTGTGATTAGAAGGTCGAAAATCCAAGTTTGATTACAAGAACAACGACTTTTACATTATCGGAGAAAGTTATGCAGGGATAGAGATCATGTCAAATATCTATATCGAACACATTCTAAGCTCCATAATATCTTCAAAATACTCTTTCATGACGATCTTTTAAGGTAGCAAAGTTGAGAGAACGTACCTAGATAATGCCCTTCACGATTGGCGATTGATCTACAGTGCACCTATCCCCTTTTGCTTCTACCCTTCACGAGTCACGACCACCAGTCGACCAATACGTGAAACTTGACCTAGAGTTTCCGAGTTAGAACTTAGAAGACAACCCCAACAAAACCCTCTTAAAGAGGCCCAATATTAAAAGGCCAAAACCCTTTTAAAAGCCCAATACTTAAAAAGGTTTTAAAAATTTGAATTCAAACTAAATAACTAAAAATTATATATTAAAATTAATATATAAACGAACATAAACGAACGAACGTTCATGAACATAAATGAACGAACGAGACTCTTGTCCATGTTCGTTCGTTTAACTAAACGAACAAAATTTTTTGTTCATATTCGTTCATTTATTAAATAAACGAAAATAAACGAACATCCCGCCGAACAGTTCGTTGAACGTTTGGTTCGTTTACAGCCCTAATCGGATGCACCACATCACATTATTGGGCCTATTAAAACATTTGATTACTAAATATGGTTCCCTCATTGTTAAATACTAATGAATATGATGCATTTGATTATTGAATATGGTTTCATCATTGTCCATTGCTTTTGCATACATAGAAACGACGGATGAAAAACCCTAAAAAACATAAAATGGTTGCATTAAAGAAGATATTCAGCCAATCATTGCCAAAATGGTACCAACTAAAATAATAAAACCACCACTCTCTGTGTATATTCTTGGGATCATGTGATATCAGATTGTTTTCGTGAAAACCGTGAAACCACATACATAACATTGGACATTCACAACAAAACACTATACGATTGTTTACTATGAAGGTTCAGTTTTTTTTGTACCTTAACAATGTTTTGCTATGAAGTTTCAATATTATTTTGTGATCTTACGGAGGTGTGTGAGAAGCCTAAAAAGGGATTTGAACATTTGATCACTTTTAATCTCATGTCCATCCATGAATTGTTATTTAGAAGGGAATTAAGGTGCACCTCATTAGTGTTGGCCTTTAATTAAGATTGACTCAAGAATGAAGATCTATTTTTATGCTTCTTACCATAACTTCTTTCTTATTGGAACCCAATCATATATACATATATATATATATGTATATATAAATGTATATATACATATACCATTGGAACCCAATCACATATATATATATATATATGTAAATGTATATATACATACGTATATGTATATATACAAATGTATGTGTATATATATGTAGAGGAGGTTTACTTTGCAAATCATGTTATTTGTATAACCGTACTAACTTCATTCAACCAATAATAATTTTTCATTTTTTTATAATTATAAAAGATTCATTAATTATTTTTATTGTGGAGGGTGTTAATCATGTATATTATCATCTTCATTATATTAATTATAAAGAAAATATATGAAAGAATTTCATTAAAATTTCATAAGTATTATATGTAACAATTTCATAACATATATGAAACAACTTAATTTAGAATTGTATTATATGTAACAATTTCTTGAAACAAAATTATTAATAAAAGTAGTTTACACGGTTTGTACAAATATAGGTGATTTGTATTTAACCGCTCCTCTATGTATATGTATATATATACATACATATGTATATGTATTATGTATATATGTGTGTGTGGAATAGATAGAGAAACTAGAAAAAGACAAAAAATGGGAAAACCATGAAAAAACGAACCAGCAATTGACATGAACAACGATTCATATTTCACATATGCTTTACAAATTGATTGCAAGCTAATCAAGACTCAATAGCCTGTGATCTCCCTTTGGTTCACCACAGACCAAACACACAGCAACTGAAATTAACACCCACATACCATATATATATATATATACTGATCAAACCACCCTTTCTATATCTGTGTACTGGTTTTATTCAAGACCATGTGTGCCTTTGGCTTTCCAAAGGCATGCACGTGATGTACACATATATATTGATTCTTGATCATCACACAACAGCACGACTATTGAACTCCGACGTGGTCCGGCGATGGGCGGCGGAAGGAGATGAAGAAGTTGAGAATCCATGGTCTGATCGGAAAACATGGAAGTTGGATGCTTGAAATCGCCCTGATTCACCGGTCGGAAGTCTCACGTATGAGGCTGACGGCGAGTCGTTGACCGCCGAGCGGAGTAAGCTGTGGCCGCCGCTGCCGCCGCCGTTCCTTTGCTGCATGATGGCTCTGTATACAAAAGGAATTAAGCCTTCCATTTTTTTGGAGGAATTAAGGAGTTGGTAAAGGGTTTAGGGGTGGGGATTTGAGAAATGGTGGGGATGACTTAGGGTTTGTTTATAGGGGTAGAGGATGATGACGTGGCGTAATCGTGTTGGGCACCTGGTGTTTTACGTTATGCCAGGTGGCATGTCGGAAAGAGACTTCACCGGAGAAACCCACACGCAGAATTCAGAAAACGACGTCGTGGGTTGTGAAAGCAATTGTCAAACTAACACCCATAGCATTTGGATCACATCTCACCAAATCTCATTATTATAATATTTATCCATTGCTTTTTCTTCTTCTTTTTCTTTTAATTATTTTAATATTGTCTTTGACATCATGATGCTTTTAAAAATATGCTCCTCATCAAGAATTAGTCTTATGTTTTATTTAGTATTTATTTTTTAAATTATAATTAACAACCGCCATGACGTTGTACTGGTCATCATATTTGAACAACTTAACTCAATGATTTGATATAAACAGATCCATTCAAGATTAGAGTGAGGTCTTATGTTGCTGCTTACTCGATTATTAAAGAGAAAAAAAACCCAGATATTTGAAAGATGTATCCACTTTGATTTTTTTTATGTATACAATATTTATATACGACAAATAAACTCACACACCTTCCTCATATTTGATGAAGTTTGAACCCCTTACCTCCTAAGAGACCAAAACCTTAATTATAGTTATAGATAGAACTATCACTACACCAAAACAACCTTTTGTTAATGTTTCTCCAATTTTGATTTATTTCTTATCTTTTTGGTATTATTTTTCCTTCTCAATGCCAATTAATTTTAAGAGTCGTCGCTTTTTTTATCTCATTCTCAAGATAACATATATTTGTTTTAAAGATCAAGACAGATTTCATTTGAAAAAATGTATTACGTTTATCACATCGTGTTGACTTTTCTTTCAGTTTAAACCACGACTATGTGGACCCTTGATCCACCTTAATTAAAGAAATTTATGGGGTCTGCTATTAGATTTTGGTTTAAAAAATTTATATAATTCAAAATATTTAAAACATAACCCAACTCCACTGAAATCATGTGCATAATTGGATTGGATTAACATGTGACAAATCTAGTAATTTTAGATAATTCAAGAAATCATCTCATCATGTAAACAAACTAAAATGCGCAATGAAGAAATTAGAAATCAATCGATAATTAATGTACTGGGCGTACCATTGGATTTGGGTTGTTGGAGTAAAAAGCTTGAATGATAGAAGACATTTTGGAGATTGTCAAGTTGGATTGTTTTTCTTAATTTAGACTAGACTCAGGGGTTGTTTACCTAAACACTTATCCGGTAAGTGTCTAACGGTAAAATTCAAAACTATTGTTTACTTGCCGGGTAAGATTTAATCCACCAAAATGACATCTTATGTAATAATTTACCCGATTAGTGCTAATCGTAGTAAGAGTTGTCGTCGTCACTTGTCGGGTAAGGCTCTCAGTCCTTGCTTTCGTTCTTACCGAGTATATTATTGGTCTTTACCTTACCGAGTATATTATTGGTCTTTACCAAATTCATCCATAAAGATATTATGACTTGGTAAGCGCTTACCCAAATAAGCAGCCCCTTAATCCAATGATACCGTGCTGATTGAAATAGCTTATTACAAAACTGTGGTTCCTCTTTCAGTGATTCGTATATTATTATCCTCATATGTATAAATAAAAGAAAATGATTACAAGAGATTGAGCCTATATATACCTGAGTTGCATACATGATTTACGTACAATTAATGGATATGTCCTTGAATCAAGACATAAAATTTTTACATATATTATACGCTATCACACACCCCAGCAGTCGGAGGGGCGGACGCTTAGGTTGGATTGAAACTTGAGAAACAGGGAACGAGGTAGACTTTTCGTAAAATATCGGCGTAGTGATATGAAGATGGTATGCACGTGGAGGTAGGGCTGGTAATGGATAAGGGTAAATCCGTTACCCGTCATGTTTTGACTCGTTGGATATGAATATAGGAAAATAAAATTTTATCCATTTATCTGTTACGCGTTTACCCGAATTTTAATGGATAGGGTATGGATAAAGTGTTTTTCGTTATCCATTTACCCGTTATATATATATATATATATATATATATGGGGAAGATCAAGTGTTAACCAATAACTTTGTGTTAACTTTGAAAATCATGGCGACCAATCAAATTTCATTCTTCTTGTAGGTTTATGACATGCTCACATTTTAATTACAATGGTATTTCAGTAAATTTATTTGATATGTAACTCCCAAACAATTAATGGAGAGTTACAAATCATCAAATCCCAAAAAATATACATTTATAATATTAATAATTTTTTTTACTCTTGATCTTCCATGTTTATTGTTTTATCAGTTTTTAATTCGTATAGAAAACACAGTAGTAAAAACTTTCGGTATCGATCAAGCTAATATAGATAAACGCAATGGAAAATAAATCGACAACAGTGAGAAGACTAAAATGATTTATGATGACAATCGGAGTTCGAGGCCGGGAATTGAAGAAATTAACCAAAACAAATGTCTTGGTAATAGATTTTTATTTTTTTAGATTCGTTTTAATCGAAATTATGTTCATTATGATGTGTTGTGTTTTTTATAACTCATCTTGTATTGATATCTTTTTTCTTTAATTATTAAAATACGTACCTAATTCACATGTTCAAATGGAAGTACATGCAC
>NC_037536.1:427041-430490 GCF_001531365.2 Cynara cardunculus var. scolymus | reverse complement strand
AATTTTGATTTTGTAACTCCCAATTAATTAATGATATGGGAGTTACATAATTTTTTTTACCTAAATACCCTTTTCAACATTGTTCACTTATCTTTATCCAATTTCAAATTTTAAAAAATAAGTTTTAATCATGAATAATCACAACCATTTATTGAAAGATTGAATGACCAAGATCGGTTAACAAAGTTAACACAAAAACTTTGGTTAACATTTGATCTTACCCCTATATATATATAAGGTATATTTCTTTTACAACCTTGTGCATTTGTACAACCTTTGCAACCCAATTAATTGAGATATTTATAGAAATGATTGGAGTTCATTTATTATGATTTTAATATTTATGGAATATGAATAGAGTTTATTAATTATAATTAATAGTTTATATTAGGAAACAATTAATTGATTAAAAATTGAATGGTTGAGATGAGGGTTGTATAGGGTGTAAGAATGGCAAATGGTGTAGAATAACATCCCTCTCTCTCTCTCTCTCTATATATATATATATATATGGGCAAGTTCATTTATTAACTTAAATTATTGTGTTAACTTTGTTAACTGATCTTGACCATTGATCTTTGAAATTTGTAGCTAAGATCATCCATGACATAAAGTGTAAATAATTGAATACATAGACAAGGTAATGTTTATAATGGGTATTTTGGGAAAAGATTTTAATTGTCCATTAATGACAATGAGATATTTTCTAACCGCCCATTAATGACAATGAGATATTTTGTAACTGTCCATTAATAACAATGTAAATATCCTGGAATTAATCTTGTCATCGAATCAAAACCAACAGCAAGATCTCCGACATCAAATTCTTATGTAGTTTTTTTTGTTAATGGTTCATATGTGAACACGTATTCGATATTTATGAGAATTGTTCATGTGTGAACATGGGTGTATATGAAAAAAAGTCGTAAATATTTTTGTATCATCCATGTTTTATTTTAGTAAGCACATACACTATGTAGTCTCGTTCATATATAAAATAAATATGGAATGATACTTGGTTGACCTATGAACAAACATCAAATTGTGCTTATGAACAATGTTCATGTGTTTACTTCTGAACACTATTCAATTGTTTTTAAATAATTGGTAATTTGTATATACCCAGTCTTTGTGTTTATGCATAATTGCTTGAACGATACCGAAGACTTTACTACCGGATATCCTCCATCAACACAAACTCATAAACATTGAAGATGAAATATCAATATAAAAAAATAACAAAATCAATATTAAAAAATGCACAAAATCATATATGAGATTTTATGATCTTGTAACTTCCAATTAATAATACAGGAGTTACATAAAAAATTACCTATATACCCTTTTCATTAAATTCTAAGATGGAAAAGAACCTAATACTAAGATAGATAAAAAGTTTATAAAGTTAACACAATAGTTTGGGTTAACATTTGAACTAAGCGCTCGCTCTCTCTCTCTCTCTCTCTCTATATATAT
The DNA here is from genome assembly GCF_001531365.2 of Cynara cardunculus var. scolymus. Taxonomy (NCBI): domain Eukaryota; kingdom Viridiplantae; phylum Streptophyta; class Magnoliopsida; order Asterales; family Asteraceae; genus Cynara; species Cynara cardunculus. The sequence goes on along the minus strand of NC_037536.1, from coordinate 429,014 downwards.
ATATATATATATATATATATATATAGAAAGAGAGGAGTGATCAAATAAAAACCACTCATATTTATACAAACCGTGCAAATCACCTTTATTGGTCGATTTTATTGTTTAATTTAATGATTTTGTTTGATGAAACTGTTTAATATTGCGAAATTGTTTCATATAATACTTTTCTACATGAAGTTGTTGCATATATGATTATGAAATTGTTTCAAATAATACTTATGAAATTTTAACGAACTTGTTTCATTTATTTCTTTAAAATTAATATAATGAAGAGGATAATATCCATAATTAACATCTTACACAATAAAAATGATTAATCAACCTCTCGTAATTACAAAAAAAATGAAAAATTATGATTAGTTGAATGAGATTTGTACGATTTTGTACAAACAACATGGTTTGCAAAGTCAACCCCTATATATGTATGTAGGGTTGGGTTCACGTGAGACCAGCCTGTTTTCGTGAGACCCGTGAGACCATATTTTTACACGTAACTTTCACAGCAAAAACACTGTGAATGTTTAAAAAAAATCGAACCTTCACGGCAAAAACACTGCGAAGGTTTTAAAAAGTCACTTTCACAGCATTTTGCTATGAAGTTTCAAGTGTAAAATGTTGGTCTCACGGGTCTCACGAAAACAGGCTGGTCTCACATGATCCCAAGTCTATGTATGTATGTGTATATATATACACAAAGAGTACACATGCACATACTTATACATACATACATATAATTATATAAAATTAAATATTAATATATTTTTTTTAATGTTATCTTATATTAATTAATATTTAATTTTCTTATTTTCTTTTAATATTCATCAATTTAAAAAATTAATTAGGATAATCAAATGAGAATCAATATGGGGATTGCTAAATAAATATAACAAACATAAATGTTGTCTTTAGATTTTTATATTGTTATATAAAATGTCACATTATAGCATATTTAAAACAATATTATAATATTTATTGGAACAAATTAGATATAAATAAAGATTATATTTATAAACTTATATTTTACTTATATGTTTTTGTTTAACAATATTAATATAGTTCAAAATGATTTTTTTACCATTTATTAATACCTGTTTTTTACCCACTATCTTAGTGGGTAAGATATTGATATGGGAAAGAGTTTTATGACATGAATAATTACCCGTTTCGTTGCCCGCTATTTTAAATAGATTTAAAGACATATTAACCCTTACATAAGCTTACCCTGCCCATTGCCAGCCTTACATGGAGGACACGAACATGGCCAAGGGCAACATTTTTTGCGAACAAGGTGGATATCCAACACTATGTCCTTTGTACGTTGATCTTGTACCAGATTAGAATACATGTAAACATCACTTACTTTGTCACAGTAAACGATGGTTGTTTATTTGAACGGGCAATGAAGCTCAAGCAAAAGAATGCAAAGCCTAGAAGTCCAACGACGACATTAGTGACATCATGATAGTCAACCTTGGAACTAGAGCGAGATAGAGTAGCTTGTCATTTTGAGGACCAAAAGATAAGATTTGTCCCTACGAAAGATATAATAGCTAGAGGTGGAGTGGCATATGTCAGGACATCCGCCCTAGTCAACATAAGTGTAAGCAATCAAGATGTTTTTGGCAGAGTGCAAGAGAGTCAGGCCAAGGTCTAAAGTGCCTTTAATCTATCGAATGATATGCTTGAGGGCATGAAGGTGTTGTTCACGAGGGTCATGCTTTAAGAGGCATATTTGTTGGACCACGTAAAAGATGTATGCTATCGTAAAAGTTAAGCAATGAAGGGCACTGATAACTCTCATTTTGTTAGAGTTATTTGTTGTTCTATACCCCTATTTTATTGTATCTTTGGTACCCATTTTGCTCATATTCTATATTTTTGGTCCAAATTATGTTAAGAGGCGATGAAAGGTTAAGAATTTAATTATTGTCTAAAAAACTCTTTATTGTTGGTAAATTTGGCATCTAGTT
>NC_037536.1:426224-426941 GCF_001531365.2 Cynara cardunculus var. scolymus | reverse complement strand
AGCCGAACCGGTACCTCTTTCCTGTGTGGAACCCTCAAATGGTGTTGATGTTCCTATTTCTTCTACTAGGGACATCTGTGATCCAACCTCAGTAGTTGTCTATTCTAATCCTCTGACGAATGCTGACGGTGCCTCTACCTCTCTTCCTCTTCCTCWTTCTCTTCCTCCTGCCACTAAGTGGACCAGAGATCATCCTATAGAGCAAATCATTGGTGATCAGCAAGCAGGTGTCCAAACACGTCGTGGTGCTGGTAATACCTGTCTGTATGTCAATTTTCTATCTCTCATCGAGCCTAAACGGATTGAAGAAGCACTTGATGATCCTAGCTGGATCAGTGCCATGCAAGAGGAACTGCTGCAGTTCGAGCATAACAAAGTTTGGAGACTGGTCCCCCGACCAACCAACAAAACGATTATTGGCACAAAGTGGATCTTCAGAAATAAAATGGATGAGAACGGAACGGTGACTCGGAACAAGGCCCGACTCGTTGCCCAAGGATACAGGCAAGAGGAAGGCATTGACTATGATGAGACATTTGCTCCAGTAGCAAGGTTGGAAGCTATCCGAATCTTCCTTGCCTATGCTGCATTCAAGAACTTCAAAGTTTTCCAGATGGATGTCAAAAGTGCCTTCTTGAATGGGAAACTTACTGAAGAAGTGTATGTGAAGCAACCTCCAGGTTTTGAGGATCCTAAACATCCAGAGTATGTCTATAA
>NC_037536.1:423163-425439 GCF_001531365.2 Cynara cardunculus var. scolymus | reverse complement strand
AGCATATTGATATTCGGTATCACTTTATCAGAGATCATGTGATGAAAGGTGATGTTGAACTTTATTTTATCCCTACAGACTATCAACTTGCTGATTTGTTTACCAAGCCTCTTGATGAATCTCGATTTAATTTTTTGATCAGTGAGTTGGGAATGTTAAATGTTGACAAATAACGTTTGAGTCTTCACAAATTATTTGGGTTGTGTGTCTTCTCTAAAAATGTTGTGTGTCATTTACCTAAAAATAGTCTGGTATCTGTATGAATATGCTATCTTTCTTTTTCTAAAATATTGATTTTTTTTAAAATGATGGGTTTTACACTCGTGTATTTTTCTCTTGAAAATCAATTCCTATTTTTCTCTCTAAAACGTCTCTATGTGATTTGCTTAAAAATTCGTATTTTTTTAAATTTATTAGTATTTTTTTATTTTTTTGTTACAATAAAAAAAAACATAAAAAAAATAAAAATAAAATAAAGAGTTTTTATTTTATAATTGTATTTGTATGTAGTGATTTATTTATTTTGGTTTGTTTGTGATTTATGGGCCTCCTCTCCCTTTGGGCCCAACATAAACCCTTTGGGCCCAACTTTCTCTTCGGCCTAAACCATCTTCTACTTTACACCTCAAAAACCGTTTACCCTAAGCCCACCAAACTTTTAACATAAACACTCCCAATCGGCTTCCACCCTAAACCATCAACCCACCCTCAAGCCGATTCACTACACCCCTCGCACACCTTCCCAAAGTCGATCCTTTTCCTTCTAGCTAATTCTCGATCGGCTTTCTCTCTCTTCATAAGCCGATCTTTGTTCCCTCAAACAATCCCCATTCGGCTTCCCTTCATACAAGCCGATTTTAAACAATCCTACCCTCAAACCGATCTCACCCTCTCCTCTTCAATCGGCCTCCCAAGCAATTTTCTGTTTCCCCATCCAAACCCCACAAGCCGAAACCCCCCACCCCCCCTCCAAGCCGAACCTCTCATCTCCCTCTTATTCGGCCTCCTAAACTCTTCTAACCGACAATCAATTCTTCAACCTAAATCTCATAAGCCGATCCACACACCGACCCTAACCTACCTCTCGGCTTTTAAACAATCTTCGGTCTCTACACACACCGACCCTCATCTCTAAACCCCCTCTTCATAAGCCGATTCCATTCTCTCCCAACCAAAATTTATGCAAGCCGATCCCATAAACCCCCAAACACCATTCGGCCTCTCCCTTCTTCTCAATAAACCGATCCCACACCCCCTTCCCCAAGCCGAATCTCCCATTCGGCCCAAACTCCTTCGGCCCATAACGTTCGGCCCATCCCCTATCTTTTCTAAACCCTAGAACCCCCTCTCCCTCTTTATAAATAATCCTATTCGGCCTCCACCAAACACCACATACAAATCTCCAAGCAATTTACCTTACAAACCGATTCAATCATCTAACACCCATCCAAGCCGATTTCTTTCGGCTTCTCCAACACCCACTTTTCCAAATCGGCGCCCCCCCCATCATCGGCTTCTTCCCCATCGGTTTCTCACTAAGCCGCCTCCCTCCCATCTCCCAATTCGGCTTCCAACCACACACACCGAAACTCTTTCCCCCAAACCCCATTCGGCTTGTTCCTCAAGCCGATCCCCTCTCTCTCAACCTCCATTCGGTTTCCTCTTTCACTCCCCCCTTCGGTTTGCTTAGCCGACCCTTAAAAGATCCGCCCCCCATCTTCCTTTCTTGTCCCCTTTTTCCCAACAAGATATTTTGTTCAAACCTCTCCCTTACCCCCATCACATCTCATCCACCCCATCCTCCCTTAAGACCCACACCCCCACACCCCTATTCCTTATACCTATTTCTTTGACTTTTTACCTTCCCAATACAAAACCTTTTTTTACCCACCATATATTTTCCTTCTTCATTTTTATTTAAAACCCTCCAACTCTCATCTTCTCTAACACATCTCAATCTCTCATTTTCTTTAAAACCCTTCACCTTTCTTCTTCCCAAGCTTACTGTGTGTTTTTCAAGAATTCATCCTCCATGGCTTCTAAAGTTGGGACTCCTTCCAAAGCTCCAAAGATTAAGAAATCTATTTCCCTTACTGCTGATGATGTTACTTTTTCTCCATGCAATTTTGTGGCATTGTTGGATCACAATGAAAAGTATCCGGATTTCTTCATCATAATCGAATTTCTTCGTAAGTGCCCTCTTTTCAAAGCTCTTACTTATTCTCCAAAGATGAGTAAATCTCTGCTTCGTGCATTTTGGGCTACATGTATATATG
>NC_037536.1:420560-421943 GCF_001531365.2 Cynara cardunculus var. scolymus | reverse complement strand
TCGATGATCTTGATGATATTGCACGGATGGATGATTTATCAGCTTTGTCTGATACTGACATCCCTTATCTCGAGTTTATTCTTATGGATGTAGATAGTRAGCCTTACCAGCCTACTACATCTACTACTATGGTAATCGGTGACCCGCCTCACGCAGGAGTCGATGATACAGACACCGAGCCTCTCGCCGGTGTTGGTGATACAGACACTGAGCCTCTCGCCAGTGTTGCTGATGCAGATATTGAGCCTCACGCCGATATCGTTGATACAGATGTTGAGCCTCACGCCAACATCAGTGATACTCCCATCGGTGACTCTCAGGGCACTGATGGTACTGAGAGTGTTGGTGTCTCTTCACCAGGTGGGTCAGCAAGCCCTATCAAAGCTTGCTCTCCTACTCCAGCTGCTGTTTCTCCATCTAGGCCCCCTTCTGCACCAGGCTTCTAGTTCTCAGCTCCTTCTCCTCCTGAGGTGATTTATGCCATACCCACTGAAGTGGTGGACATGTTGAGAGGCTTCACCTCTCAATATCAGTTGCTCATCTCTCAACATGCCTCCCTCAGCACGGATTTATCTGGGAGATTGGACTGTGTTACCTCTGAACTGCATCACCACAATGTTGCCTTGATAGATCATGGCACTGCCTTATCTGCTCTTCAAGCTACGGTTGATTCTTTGGATGCTCGTATGGCTGCTATATCTGATTCTCAATCCAGCATATTTGAAGCTGTCGCTGATCTTCGTGCTCGGTCGGATAGTCAGGCTGCCACTAATCAGACAATTCTTCAATCTTTGACTGATCTTCACTCCAAGATGGATGCMCAGACTCAGATATCCAAATTGTTCTTAGCCAGAGATACATAGTTCACTGTTGACTTGGGTCCTACTCAGTTCACGGAAGAGGACAGGGTCATGTTAGCCAAAGTCAGTCGCCGTGTTGAGTTCAATTATGATCTTCTTGGCGGTCTTCATCGCAGTGTCTCATGTCTGCTTCGTGCCACCTGTGCTCCCTTTCCTCGTGCTACTGCTTCTGTGCCTTCCCCACCTGCCGATGTGGAGGGTCCTTCTGTACCTGCTGCTGGACCTTCCCCTGTTACCACTGAGGGGGAGAAGACAGATCCTGTTACCAGTGTCAACGGGGACGACGACTCTTCTTCTACTTCCTCTACTTCTTCATCCTCAGCTGAGTCAGATGGTGATGCTCCTATTGAGGGGGAGCTACTTGTTCATGATGATAGAGCCACAACAACTGTTGAGGGGGAGCAACCATGTTCTATGCCTTCAGTATCTGTTGAGGTTGGTACTATCCCTTCTCAAGATGATGTTCTCATTACTTCTGGGGACTTAGTCCCAACTCACAGAGAAGGAAAGGCACCCATGACCA
>NC_037536.1:411158-419125 GCF_001531365.2 Cynara cardunculus var. scolymus | reverse complement strand
TGGACTCAAGATTGAAGATCATGGACCGAAGATTGAAAATCTCCATGGACCGAAGACTTGTGTGTAGCTGCTTGAAGCTTCATATCCATCCAAAGGAGATCTTCCTACAAACTGACCATATCTCTGCAAGGTTTGTCTCTGCATGAACTGTGCAAGTTTGTCTCTGCATGAACTGTGCAAGTTTGTCTCTGCATGAACTGTGTTGTATGCATGGAGTGTACGATGAAAATGAGATATCAACATTGGTCAAGTCAACCCCTGTCTTCTTATCCTCAAGTGACAAGTGTCCCCATGCATTAAATGCTGAAGGTAGTATAAAAAGACAGTGTGCATCTCCCATGCACACACTTGGCTTTTGAAAGATTACTCAGTGCACCCTAAAAGCAATCGGCTATTTCCTTCTACTCCCTTGCTCTCCTGTGTGCGAAGAAATTCTCACTGTTCTTCATTTCATTTCAAGAACTCTCTGTGTTGTTCTTAAAAGTTCTTCTCTTTGTAAGAATGTTTAGGTTAGGCTTTCCTTTCCTCTCTTCCGCAACAATCTTTTGTATTTCTGTGTGTATTAATTTTTGATATAAATCAATAAGAATTAAAAAGTTGAAAAAAGTCTGTGTAATTGTATTCAACCCCCCTTCTATAGTTACTTTCTGTTTATTGCCTTTCCCTTCGGGACTAACAATTACATATTTCTTTTTCAATATTGTTGGATGTGTTGTTATCATAGGATATGATTGTGTTTACGATTGAATCATATAAATTGTGTTTACGATTTGATCATATAAATTCGAATAAAATTTTGATATTTTATAATCACAGGATATGATAAACTTTTTTCGAATTTAAGCTTCATCTTTTTTCGAATTTAAGCTTCATCTTTTTTCGAATTTAAGTTTCATCAACAATAACTATTTATAAAAAATAACTATTTATTCATCTTCATCTCTCACACCCTCTCAAATTATATCTCTATCTTATACATCTCTAAATTTGTTTTCTTTCTTTTTGGTTTTTTTTCTATTTTACTATTGATAATCTTCATAGTTTTTTTTCACTTCTCCCATAATTTTATGTATGTTTATATCGTTATTTAGATTGCATTATAGTTTTTATGCATCATGTCATGAAGATTTGAAKAAGTTTCAAGTTCTTTGGTTTTTCTTCTATTTTACTATTGATAATCTTCATAGTTTTTTTTTCCACTTTTCCCACGATTTTATGTATGTTTGTATCGTTATTTAGATTGCATTATAGTTTTTATGCATTATGTCATGAAGCTTTGAAGAAGTATTCAAGTTCAATATTTGCTTTTTTGGTTGCAATATAAGGTAATAATTTTATATTAATTTGTTTCATGATTTTGATTGCATTATAATTTTATTTATGTCTGTATCGTGATTTTTGTTCGCATTATAACTCTTATGTATTATATATATATATATATATATATATATATATATAAAAGAATAAACCATGAGTGTTTGAAGTGGCCTTTCCTAAAGCCTAGAACCTTATTTTTTTTCCTTCATTCTCTCAATATGCACTACTATATATTTTTTTTTTGTCAATTTATGTTTTTTTTTTGTTAAATGTTTGCATTCAACTCCAAACCATTCATCTCCTTCTATATTAATTCAAATGACATAACTCCAAACCCTTCATCTTTTCCCATCAATCATTTATTTATATACATATAAACAACAATTATTTATTCATCTTCATCTCTCACACCCTCTCAAATTCTATCTCTATCTTATACATCTATAAATTTATTTTCTTTTTCTTTGGTTTTTCTTTGGTTTTTCTTCTATTTTACTATTGATAATCTTTATAGTTTTTTTTTTCACTTCTCCCATAATTTTATGTATGTTTGTATCGTTATTTAGATTGCATTATAGTTTTTATGCATTATGTCATGAAGATTTGAAGAAATCTTCAAGTTCAATATTTGATTTTTTGGTAGCAATATAAGATAAAAAATTTATATTGATTTGTTTTATTATTTTGATTGCATTATAATTTTATTTATGTTTGTATCGTGATTTTTGTTTGCATTATAACTCTTATGTATTAGGTGAAGATTTAAAATGTGTAAGTTCGCCATGTAATTTTTACTTATGTTGAACGTTTTTTGGTTTGCAGGTTTTCGAAGTCTTTAACGCTTATATATCAAGTCTTGAAAATTTGAACTTTTCAAGTTTGGGTTATGGGAATTTTTTATTATGATCAAAAATAAGGATTTTATGCAACTTTGTTTTGTAATTTAGAGTGTATTAGAATGTTATGTATGTTTGTATTATGATTTTGATTGGATTATATTTTTAAGCATGTTCTTATCGTAAGTTTAGTCGTATTATAATTTTATGTATGCTCATGTTATGATTTTGATTGCATTATAATTTTATCTTTTGGGTTATAAAGATTTGAAGTTTTAAGTTTGGTATGCGATTTTTTACATATCATATGATTGGTCCATTCACTATTGTGTTTTTAAAGTCAAGGTGTGTGTTRAAGATGAAAAATGGTACATGTACATCATCCTTTGAAGGAAACATATCTTTGTGTAGTATTTTTTATTCTTAAATTTGTGTCAGATTTCTTAATATTTTTGTTGTTATTATTACTTATTTTATTTAGTTTTACAACTTTATTACTAAACAAATCTCTCTCAATATATATATATATATATATACATATATATATATATGTGTGTGTGTGTGTATTAAAATTTCACTAACTATGTTTTATTTAACTTTTTCGAATTATTTGAATATGATTTGTTAATGATTTTATTAACAATTAATATATATTTATATAGACAATCCTCACATCATTAATCAAAGCACTCATGCTACCGCGCAACGCACGGTTCCCATACTAGTTACAATAATTCAATTATAAATGATAACATGGATCCAAACAAAAATTAAATATTATGTTTTATTTTATTTTTTTAAATTTGTAATGAAATTTTATTTTCTCAAATGTTTTTATAATATACAAATGTCATGTTTAAGTTTCATTCTATTGAATATAAAATTACTCATATCTTAGTTTTTACCAATTTTTATTTTTAATAAAACAAATTAATTATTTAAATATAATTTRCAATTTGCAAACACAAAATAACTAAATTATAAGCTTAATAAAAATATTATTTAATATATTAAACTATTAATCAATATACGTATATTACTATAAAAATTGAATAAAATATTAATATTTGATTATAAAGGCCTACTTTATTGACCTTCAAATATAAAGACCAACATTTTTACCCCTGTTATTTTAGTGTTTAGTCAGTTGGAGATGGTGTAAATGAATAAAAAAATCACATGTAATTTTTTCATAAAGTGAACACAAAAAAATTTAAAATAATATCTTAAATCATAGTTTTTTAATGAAAAACATAATGAAGAGAATTATTTTTTTATATCAATTCTTACAAATTTATAACTTTTTGTGGTTCTCATTTGATTATCATCCCCCATCACACACACACACACATACATGCTAGCGGTGTACCCGCACGATGCAGTGCGGATAAATCACAATTCTGAAACATTAGTTTGACATTGAATCACGAGTTTGTGTGAATCACAATTTCGAATAATTTTGTTATTTGTTATTATGGGTATGATATTTCATTCCAACACGTCATGTATAGTCACAACAAATTTTCACCACAAAAATAAGCAAAATAATCATTTTTTAAAGTATAATTTACAATGTATTCCCTTCATTACAATTACAATGATTATCATATTGATTAGAATATTATGTATTTACTCATTGATTATTTTACAAAAGGATGTTGTTACTAATGATCAAAGTAATTTAATGATGAATCACAATGTATTTTAAATATTATAGATAACTTTCTTCCATTGATAGGAAATATCTTGAAAGAATACATGGCCTTCCATCTATCTAGCCAGTATAAAGGGTGAACCTAAGTCTCTGGTATGCCAACCTCTAACACATTTACTAACATGTTCCTAATGGGTGCAACGACATATCCATAAAGGATGACAATCAACTCCCACCTTCTACAAGAACATGGACCACTAACCTGGACCACTAACTTGGTATTGATCCCCATCATTCCACAAAACTTGGTATTTGGCAGTTTCAGTCTTTATGCCACTCAAAATCTTAGTCGTTGTTGGTGTTAGAGGACCATCATACTTTTTGATCAACTTTTGAACATTGACAATTCTTTTCACTAAATAGTGCTTTATGTACTCCAATGCAATAATAATTGGCTTATCCCTCCCATCGACCAACTACTTATTGAACATCTCACACATCTTGTTCAATAGGACATCTCTATGGCATCTTCTTGCAACATTGTCAACATACTATTCAAGTACCAGTAACAATGTGACCATGTATAAATATTATAACAATGTAACATGACTATACAATAATGTAACTGACATGTGAAATGTGATCTTGACCAATGTTTTGGATAGATATGGTTTAATCTGTAACAGGCCCCGTCCCTGTGGTCCGGAACAGGCGGTGTCACTAACGGGACTTAATTCAAAGACACAACCATTACAGAGCTACTAATAAACTTCAAACGTAGATTAACTTTTAAAACATGTTTTCCAATCCAAAATATTACATTCTAACAACTATTTATAAGTTTAGAATATCAACATCTACAAACAAGTTTACAAACTCCAAAAGTTAAACGCTCGATCTCAAGTCCTGTCCCTATCAGTATCACTTAGAACTTGCCATGTCAGAAAACAAGAACATGACTGAGCATGTCGTTTAGTGAACATAATACATAACATCGATAATAAAGCGGAATACTTAAAAATCAATTAAACTGAATTCATATAAAATCAAGATGTTTCACAATTCTCATTTCAAAACGTCATTTAAACAAAGTCCGTCAATTCCTGTAGTGTTCGTGGGGTGGCCAAACCACACGAACTATCGGGCCGGCATGCGGGCACACACCCCGAGTCCCCCATGAATTTAACCACGGTCACATGGTGGGCAATTCTAGGATCGATCCATCTGCCCTGGAGCCAGTAAAATCGGCTTAGTCCACAAGGTGGGTTCACGTAAGCCACTATTGGGCCTAACCTTGTGGATCGAGTTCACCTACACGACACCATGACTACAAAATGACCATAGAAGACATCCCAAATAATGTGCCCATTAATTGGGTTGTTCTGAAAACCAATAAAATTAAACATGTGCCATTTCCAGGATGACTTTCATAAAAAGTCAAGCTTCAAAGTACTTCATAAAACTCAAAACTAATTCAAAATATAAGAATCAATTTAACAAACTTGAAAGATTCAAACATACAATTCAATGGACTAAAATCAAGTGTTCACGATAAAGATTCAAGAGTTTACGATAAAGATTATATATATATATATATATATATATATATATATATATATACACAAACACATGCAATTTATTGACCACTTTTAAGCAATCAATCACAAAGTGGTGAACCACCGTTACGAAAGGTCAACTACAACAACTAGTTGCCCAAGAGTCAAAGAAAGTGAAATCCGTACCTTAGGCGGAATAGAGAAGTAAACACAATCAAACGGGATTCACGGTAAAGTTCGACTAGCTCGCGTGCCTAACGAATGTGCAAATCGGTTATTATTTAAATGACGTAAAAATATATCTTAATTCTACTAATAAGCTACTTTGGTTCTACATATTTATAAACAACTTAAACTTCAAACAGGACGGCCTAATAAGCATTAAGAAATCGACTCAACACTTAATTTTATATAATTCCGTTTAGACTTTAACAACTTTTGACCCTCATTTCCATGAGCATTTTTACCCCACTTAGAGGTCAATACAGAAAATACTATCTAAATGAAAGTTGTAGTATGATATGCAATGAAATTACTGGTTTTCTAATCACCTCATTTGAATTATCCATCTATTTTATACGAATTTTATAAAACAATAGATCAATTCTAAACACAGTGCAAACAGCCCCGAAAACACAATGTTTCGAGCTACTTAGAGTCATAACTGGATTTTCGACCCTATATGAAATTTGTAATATACATTAAGGGATTTCTTACTGCAAAATACGAGCTTATTCCTACTTACAATTTGTGAGTTATACACTGTCAAAGTACGAACCTGCATAGTTAGTAAAATCCGATTTTTAAACTTCCCAACTAACTTTTATGCTCCAAATTCTATGATTCGCTACAATTACGTACTATAAACATACTTCAACATACTAAACAGTAAAAGAAGTCCAATGGTCGCTAACCTAAGCTTAATCATGCAATTTTTACTTTTTTCGGCATTATATCGAACAATTGATGTGCGGTTAAACATATACACCAAATCTAACCATATTGAAACCATAATCTACTCTTTTAATTTATGCATAAACCAATCTTAGCATTCTAAACATGAAATATATTATACTTTTAACAATATTAATCCGTAAACTTAGACATAACATAATTTATAAACCGGTCTAAAAAAATGCTAACGTAAACACCTTAATACAAGTGAATGAAATTTATACATTTAAGAAGGATTTGAAGAGTGGATTCTGAATATATAATTACTACCTTGATTCCTTCAACAGTTTGCGAGATATCTTATAGAGAAGAAAATTTTGGGAGAGAGAGGCGAAAGATGGCGGTTGATAGACGATGCTTATGGTTTTTGTTGCTTTTTTCTTTTACTTTATATATATATATATATATATATATAGAGAGAGAGAGAGAGAGAGAGACTTGGGATCATGTGAGACCAAGGGTTTTTCGTGAAACCCGTAAGACCAATTTTCAACATTGGATTGGATCTACAATATGACAATCTGAACATTCATAAATGCCACAAGACTTCTCAATAATCACAAAATTGTCACCGTGCAACTTTAGACCATTAGATCATTAGCTTATAAAGTTGATCAATGAACATAAATTGGTCTTATGGGTCTTACGAAAACCCTTGGTCTCATGTGAACCCAACCCTATATATATATATATATATATATATATATATATATATATATATAAAGAGTTTAAAAGTTTAAAAGTTTGCCATTTTTAACCCCTTAACAATTACCGATCGTTATTTAAATACGATACAATTTGGGTAAGTTAACGAGTAAGTTTTTAAAACTTAGATCTTACAATTCTTCCCCCCTTAAAAGGAGATTTCGTCCCCGAAATCGAATTTAGAAATAGGAAACTTATATTAGTTTAAGAATTCTGGGTACTCCCGCCGCATATGTTTTTCAGTTTCCCATGTTGCCTCACGTTCTGAGTGATTCTTCCAAAAAACTTTTACAAAATGGATCATTCTCTTTCGTGTACCTTTCTCATCACGATCAAGTATTGCCTCAGGCTCCTCGCGATAAGATATATCAGGCTCTATGTGCTCCAAGGGATATTCAATGACGTGTAGAGGATGATAATTGTACCTTCGCAACGAAGAGACATGGAACACATTATGTATGTGGGACAATTGTGGCGATCGAGCTAACTTGTAGGCCACAGCTCCAACCCTTTCCAGAATTTCAAAAGGACCAATATATCTCGGATTGAGCTTCCCTTTAAGACCGAAACGTCTAATACCATGAGTGCTCGTTGGTTTATTCAACCTTAGATTTCAACACAAAAATAGAACTTGGCGCAAGTATACACCTTGAACTACTATCGTCTCGTAACAAGTAATAATGGTATAAGTACCAGATATCGTTCCTACAGAGATAGCTTGTAAAGTTATTTCAAAAGTCCAGTTTATAAAAACTAGTTTCAGATGGGGAAACGAGAGATTTGATTTATCTAAAATTGGGAGGTTTGATTAACAACTAAGAAAAATATCAATCTTAAAAAGAAGCACAGAGTGCAACAGTTGATTAAGACATTAAACAAATGATTCAGCAAAAAGGTGACATAGCATTCCTGTCACAATTATGTAAAATCAATAAATTATTTTAT
>NC_037536.1:405564-410083 GCF_001531365.2 Cynara cardunculus var. scolymus | reverse complement strand
GCCTTCTATTTATAGGCTAAGGGAGTTTGCCAAGTGGGAGCCACCTAATAAGACAAAAGGCTCTTCAAAAATGGGCTTTGACCAGGCCCAAGGTCATTGACCCAACAATCTCTAAAGAGCAGCCCACGAATTCTCGGCCCAGGCAAAAGTGCAGCTCACGGACAGGTACTATAGGACTTTGCCACTCCTGGTCCTACAGGACTGCTGCAGGATCGGGCCAAAAAATCATCAAAAACTTGCATAAACAGGGGATTAACATTAGATATACTATATTACTATTAATATATGAAAAAAAACATAAAAAGACTCAATTAAGATACTAATGGGCAAATAAAACAAAGGAAAATGGTTAAGAAAATGATGTAATAAGGTTAATAAATTAACACTTATCACACCCCCAAACTTGAATTGTTGTTTGTCCCAAAACAACAGAAAATGACAAATTAAAAGACTCAAAGTTCTAATAAACTAAAATTTTTTAGCATAAGTATTCAATAGCCACATTATGCATATTTTTGAATTTTTTTGAATGAAAGTGTTCTACTCTTGACTTGATACTTGATATCCATAGCCCTTCATAAACCTAGCTCCCCCAAACTTAAGTCTTTCATATTTTCACACCATAAGCTAGCCTACATTTCTATTGCTATAGTAGATTCAACAGATAATTTGGGACTTTGAATTGGGTTCTTGCATTTGGCTTTTTCTTTTCAATGCATGCCTTTTACCTCATCTCACTTTTTTTTTTCACTCCATAGCACAATTTTACTACTATGCATCTCATGTTGAGGTATTTTGGACACTTTGGTTCTTTTCAAACATTTTGGTGTACTTTGACACTCTTTTGTATGCACAAGACATGGAACTTTGTTTCTTTGAATGACTTTTGGTCTTAATGCATATGTTTCATGAACTCTATAAAGTGTTTGGTACTTTTAGGACGCTCCCCCAAACTTAAGGGAAACAATGTCCTCATTGTGAGTGTTTGAAGGCTACAAATTGGCCAAATTGAAATGAAGACCCAATTGAATCAAGTGAAAGCTTTGGAAGTGGTTGGCTAGTTCTAGAGGCTCAATTTAAGACAAAAATGGTTAAGCTTTGGATTATTGTGGCTATGGCATCAATTCAAGCATTTGTACAACAAATTCATTATTTATTCTATTTTTGGTGCATATATGGCTAAAAGAATATATGCTACTAAAATCAGTGCCCAAAATTCTAAAATGAAACAGAAAAGCAAAGATGATCAATACAAGTGTAATTGATTATTTTTAAAACAAAAAGACTCAAAAATAATTGAAACAGAAAAGCAAAGATGAGAAGTCACAAGTGTGACTTGGTCATCTTGAAAATAAAATGACTCAAAGCTAAGCACTATTGAAATAGAAAAGCAAAGATAATCAAGCATAAGCATGGTATGATCATATTAAATGAAAAGGACACAAAAACATATAAGAGAGGGACTGTCTCTTATGATCACAACAATACCGACACCGRCATATTTTAAAACAACAAATAAAGAAACACAAGTTAAACATAAAAACACAGAGTATGGTAAGAATGCAGAACCTGTCCTACTCAGATTGAGTAGGAGAGTTAGAATACTGTTGTAAGACTGAGGTTAAGATATCTGATAGTGGGAGAAACTCGTTAGAATATTTCTCTCTCCACTTATGCTTCAATCCTTTCCTCTGTATGCCCTTTACTCCTTTCTCATGAGTTGAAGATTTAATGGAACAAATATGGGAACATTCGTCACTCCCATCAGGGTACCTAAGGGAATTAAAAACATTAAAAGTCACTTTTTGATTTTGGACTCTTATGGTTAACTCTCCTTTCTGTACATCTATCAGGGTTCTTCCAGTAGCTAGGAAAGGTCTTCCTAAGATAATGAGAATGTCCTTGTCAGCTTTAAAGTCTAGGATGATAAAATCAGCTGGGAAAATAAACTTATCAACCTGAACTAGGACATCCTCAATTTTTCCTTTAGGATAGGCTATGGACTTATCAACTAATTGCAGAGTCACAGTTGTAGGTCTAGCTTCACCTATGCCTAAGGTATTGAAGATAGATAAAGGCATGAGGTTTATACTAGAACCTAAGTCACATAGAGCTTTTCCTATCTCTTTTCCTCCAATTGAACAAGGGATTGTAAAACTTCCAGGATCTTTCAACTTAGGAGGGATTTTACTGGACAACAAAGCACTACACCCTTAAGTCAGAGCTACAGTCTCATACTCAGTCAACTTTTTCTTTTTACTCAAAATCTCTTTTAGAAACTTTGCATAACTTGGCATCTGCTCAACAACCTCCACCAAAGGTATGTTTATATGTAACTGTTTAAAAACATCAAGAAATTTTCTAAATTGTAATTCTTCCTGTTGATTCCTTAACCTTTGGGGATAAGGAACATAAGGAGTGACTGCAGTAGGAGAAGTAGTCTTTTGAAGAGTAGGTGCTGAAATGGTGTTCAAAGGTGGTTCTATAATGGATTCTAATTCAGTTCTACAAGGGATTATAGGACTGGTCTCGACAATTATTATGGGACTGCCACCAGATTGTGACACATCCACTATAATATTCTCTTTGGGAGTCTGGATTGTCTTGGGTTCATCAGGAAATAACGAAGGAACTTCTGATCTTTCTGGAATGGTTGTGATATCAATGGGCTTAACTTCTGAATGGTTCACAAGAATGGTAGTCACAAAATTTGGTACAGAGGTAACATAATCTTGTACTACACTTTTCTTTTCAATATCTGCTTTACTTGGTTCTTTTTGTTCTTTTTGGGGATTTTCTATTAAAGTCTTATTACTCCTCAATGTCACAACCTTGACCTGCTCTTTTCCTTCTCTCTGAGGTGTCTCCGTATCACTAGGTAAAAAGCTATCGGTCTTTGTCTCATTTCCAAAGCTACTTGTCCAACCTGTTTTTCAAGGTTTCTGATTGAAGCCTGATTTTGGGTTATGAACCCTTTCATCATTGCTTCCAAGGAAGTAGATGAATCAACATACTGATGTGTTGTATCTTGGAAAGAGGGTTGATGACTTTGTTGTTGAAAACTTGTTTGCTGGTTGAAAATCGGCTGGGTAGGGTGTTGTTGGTAAAAATTGGGTTGGTGATTGTAGGAATCACTTTGATGTTGTTGTTGAAAACCAACACGTTCATTCAAGGTTGGAGCATTCCAGAAAAAATTTGGGTGTTGTTGCCACCCTGCAGAATAAGCTTGTGAATCAGAACAACCCCTGTTTTGATTTTCAAAAAAATTAACTAACTTTGGGTTAGATGCACATTGATCAAATGGATGATCTCCTCCACATAACATACATGCTATAGAATTGACAGTAGGATACGATGTTGCATCAATAGTTCGCATATTTGGGCTAACATTCATATTCTTAATCATGTTAGTTATAGATGTGAGTTGTATTGTAAATGCATTATATGTATCTGTTTCGTGTATCCCAACTGTATTATTCTATATTAATGCATGTGGATCAGCCCAATATCCATTATTATTTGAAATTTTCTCAAGTATGTCATACCCATCATTATAAGCACAAGTTGTGAAAGCTCCTCCTGCACTAGCATCAAGCATTTGCTTAGCAACAGTTGTTAAACCATTGTAAAACGTCTCTAGCTGGATACATCAAGAAATGCCATGGTAAGGGCATTTTCTCAACAACTCTTTGTACCTTTCCCAAGCATCATGTATTGCTTCATTATCCATTTGTCTAAACAAATATATTTCATTTATGGATTCAGCGTTCCTGTTGGGAGGAAAATATTTTTTCAAAAATTTCTTTACAAGGTCATTCCAAGAGATTATGGAATTTGGTTGTAAAGAGTTAAACCATAACTTTGCTCTATCCCTAAGAAAAAATGGAAACAACTTCAGCCTTAAGGCATCATCAGACAATCCAGGGATAAGAAAACAATCAGTTATTTCAATTAAAGATTTTAAGTGTAAATGAGGGTCTTCAGATGGCAAACCACTGAACTGGCCATTAGTCAGCAACATATGAAACATGACAGGTGTGATCTCAAAGTGAGTTGCCTTAATTTGTGGCCTTAGTATTCCTGAATTTAATTGACTAAAAACAGGAATAGCATAGTCCATGATTCCTCTATCCCGAGAATCTGCAATATGTATGATGTTCTCCATAATAGTAACAGGTGGTAGAAAAATTAGCTTTTACACACATTACTTTAAAAGAAAAACTTTAGCATGCTATCCCCAGCAGCGGCGCCAAAAACTTGCTCGTCGGTTTATTCAACCTTAGATTTCAACACAAAAATAGAACTCGACGCAAATATACACTTTGAACTACTGTAGTCTCGTAACAAGTAATAATGGTATAAGTACCAGATATCGTTCCCACAGAGATAGCTTATAAAGTTATTTCAAAAGTCCAATTTATAAAAACTAGTTTCAGATGGCGAAACGAGGGATTTGATTTATCTAAAATTGGGAGGTTTGATTAACAACTAAGAAAAATATCAATCTTAAAAAGAAGCA
>NC_037536.1:400837-405099 GCF_001531365.2 Cynara cardunculus var. scolymus | reverse complement strand
CAATTAATTTTAATGTAATCATCAAATGAAATATTAAGCACCTAAAATAAATAGTAGACTATAATGCTAATAAGACACCTTTGTACTTTCACATCAACTTTGGTCTTAATTTTCCGTTACACCCCAAGCTAAGGCGTTAGCCCATCATCGCTCGGTTTCTTCTCTCGAAGGATGTAACGACTGAAAAATAAATAACTGACACGGAAAAGTAAATTGCAGAAAGTAAATTACAGGAAATGGAAATACTGGAATTTAAAGTACTGGAAATTAAATGACAAAAATATAAATGACAGAAAGTAAATTGCTGGAAATTAAATGACAGAAATGTAAATTGCAGTAAAGTAAAGACTGAAATGTAAAGAACTGAAATATAAAGACTGAAATATAAAGACTGAAATATAAAGACTGAAATATAAAGACTGAAATATAAAGACTGAAATATAAATGACTGAAATGTAAATGACGTAAATATAAATTATTAATAACTAAATAATATTAATTAATATTAAACTAACACATGATGTATGACAAATACTTGATGGGATGAGAATTGACTAATGAAAACCTTGGAAATAGAGTTTGACTTTGAAGAAAACCTGCAAATCAAGTAACAAAACTTGCAACACGAGTTTCGTTACAAAGACCGAAAAAGTTACTTGCAAACTCATAAAAACAGATTATTTAGTATACGTAAATTAGTCGTGAGCCACAAAGGATGAGATCCGATGTAAAGCAACAACGATAGACTAATTCGAACTCGTAACAAAAGTAAGAAAACATAACGTAACTTCGAAATAAAAACAGAAATGAGATGAAGATTAAATACGTGTACTTAAATTAAACTTGAAAACGTAATCACAACTTTACTTCACAAAAATCGGTTCTTGATTGGAAACAAGAATACCGAAAGCTTGGAACCGAAAGCAATAATCTAGAGAATATTCAACACAAAGGTTAATTGGAAGGAAGTATCAAAAGCATAAGAAAGTGTGTAAGTTGGTGAATTGGTAAGTAAACTCAAGCCTTAAGCCTTCTATTTATAGGCTAAGGGAGTTTGCCAAGTGGGAGCCACCTAATAAGACAAAAGGCTCTTCAAAAATGGGCTTTGACCAGGCCCAAGGTCGTTGACCCAATAATCTCTAAGGAGCAGCCTACGAATTCTCGGTCTAGGCAAAAGTGCAGCTCACGGACAGGTACTATAGGACTTTGCCACTCCTGGTCCTACAGGACTGCTGCAGGATCGGGCCCAAAAATCATCAAAAACCTGCATAAACAGGGGATTAACATTAGATATACTATATTACTACTAATATATGAAAAAAATATATAAAAAGACTCAATTAAGATACTAATGGGCAAATAAAACAAAGGAAAATGGTTAAGAAAATGATTAATAAGGTTAATAAATTAACACTTATCAACGAAGAGACATGGAACACATTATGTATGTGGGACAATTGTGGCGATAGAGTTAACCTGTAGGCCACAGCTCCAACCCTTTCCAAAATTTCAAAAGGACTAATATATCTCGGGTTGAGCTTCCCTTTGAGACTGAAACGTCTAATACCTTGAGTCAGGGAAACCTTCAAGAAAACTTTATCACCCGATTGGAACTCGATAAGTCTTCGTCGCTTATCGGCGTAGCTCTTTTGACGAGCTTGAGTCTCTTTCATCATTTGATGTGCAATTCCAACCTTCTCGGTAGTAACTTGCACCAATTCTGGGCCTTCTAGAATACATTCTCCAAAATTCATTCCAACAAGTCGGTGTTCGACATTTTCGGCCATAAAGTGCTTCATACGGGGCCATGCCGATACTCGACTGCCAGCTATTATTATAGGAGAACTCAATTAGGTACAAGTAGTTATCCCAACTTCCATGCCATTCCAACGCACATGCTCGAAGCATATCCTCCAATGTTTGAATTGTACGCTCAGATTGCATGCATCAGTTTGCGGATGAAAGGCTGTACTAAAATTCAAATGTGTGTCCCATGCTTTATGTAACCCTTCTCAAAATCGAGATGTAAAACGTGAGTCTCGATCGGAGGTAATCGATATAGGCGTGCCATGAAGATGAACAATTTCTGTCAGCTTATCAAAATTGACCAAGTTTGTCGGACAGGAAGAAAATGAGTCGATTTCGTGAGTCGGTCAACCACTACCCAGATTGTATCGTGTTTCAAGATCGTCCGGGATAATCCAACTATGAATTCCATAGTTATGTGCTCCCATTTCCATACCAGAATGTTCAACGATTGAAGAACACTACCTGGACGTTGATGTTTAATTTTAACAAATAAGACAACGAGCTACAAAGTCGGCGATATCTCGTTTCATTCCAATTAACTAGAAATGGTTCCTCAAATCACGATACATTTTTGTTGTGCCAGGATGAACCGAAAACATAGAGTTATGAGCTTCGGTCAAAATTAGATCACTAAGCTCCGAGTTATTCGTAACACAAAGACGATCCCGAAATCACAACACATGATCATCATCGATTCTGAATTCTGAATTAGAATTCTCTTGTACCTGCTGGAAAATTTCCCATAATTCACTATCATCTTGTTGGGCTTCTTTGATCTGAGAGATTAGAGTCGGTTCTACCATTAGATTCGATAAAATTATCATTTGCAAACTCAGATAGAATTTCTAGTCCGAACCGTAAGACCTCCAAAGCCAACTCTGTAGAAACAATTAAAGAAGAAACTTGTTCCATAGCTTTACGGCTTAAGGCATCGACGACTACATTAGCTTTGCCCGGATGATACTGTATCCGAACATCGTAATTTTTTAGAAGTTCGAGCCACCTTCGTTGATGCTTATTTAACTCTTTTTGAGTAAAGATGTATTTGAGGCTTTTATGGTCAGTGAAAACTTCACAGGTCTCATCGTACAAATAGTGACACCAGATCTTGAGTGCAAAGATCACTGCAGCCAATTCGAGGTCATGAGTCGGATAATTGATGTCATAAGGCTTTAACTGACGAGAAACATATGCGATCACTTTTTCGTGTTGCGTAAGAACACAACGAAGACCTTTATTTGAAACATCACTATAAACTTGAAACCCACAAGTGCCAAACACCAATACAAGAATAGGTGTGGTAACCAATAGATACTTCAATTCCTCAAAACTATATTCTTGTTTAAGACCCCAATTGAATTTGAATCGTTTGTAAAAACCAGCCAGACCCAGAAAACCACGAACTTCAGATACGTTCGTAGGTCATGACCAATTAGTGACAGTTTCAATTTTCATCGGATCGACTTTGATACCTTCAGCAGAAATTACATGCCCGAGAAAAGACACTTGATCTAGTCAAAACTCGCATTTGGAAAGTTTCATGTACAAATTTTTTGTCCGATGAGTCTCCAAAACAATTTGAAGATGTTGATCATGTTGCTTTCTTGACTTCGAGTAAATCAAGATGTCATCAATAAACACATTAACAAATACATCGAGATAATCTTTGAAAACCTTATTCATAAGATCCATAAAGACCGTTGGAGCTTTATTTATCCCGAAAGGCATTACTAAGAATTTGTAGTGCCCATAGCGAGTTCTAAATGCGGTTTTCAGAATATCACAATCTCGGATACGAAGTTGATGGTACCCGTACCGAAGATCAATTTTGGAAAAGTACCGTGTCCTTTGTAATTGATCGAACAGATCATCAATTCTTTGCAATTGGTACTTGTTACAGATCGTTACTTTATTAAGTTTTCGATAATCGACACAAAGACGCATCGTACCGTCTTTCTTTTTAACGAAAATATTGGTCCCGTAAGGGTCTACAAGAATAGAAACAGTTTGTAGAAGGGAGGGGATGAATACAAACACAATATTTTCAAATTTAAAATATATATTGATAGAGAAGATCATTACAGATTTTACAAGACTGTTTGCGGAAAGATAAGGTAAAGAAAACCTATCTAAACAATCTTTGGATACACATAGATCTTTAGCAAATACAAGAAAAGATATTGCTAAAGGGAAGATCCTTTACTTAAGCTAGAAGATGCTTGAAGTCAGAATAGGATAGCAAAGAGATGCGCACACTCTGCATGGAGAAGAAACACTTCTATTTATACCCAGTGCATTAAATGAACATTTAATGCAATATGGTAGGTTTAGAGTGAATATCAAGCCTTAAGAGGAAGGCTTGTCCTTTGCTACAGTGAATAGTACAAAAGCACTATTTTTGAGCAGACATCCTTGCCTAAAGTTGGTGGACAAAGAGTCGACTAATCGGCTCT
>NC_037536.1:357670-400737 GCF_001531365.2 Cynara cardunculus var. scolymus | reverse complement strand
ACTCTGTTTGTTCTTATTGTTTCCGTTGCACTATTAATGTTTAAAGATCATCCAGATTTTTGATTAATATCCAAAACTGAGTTAATCGATCCTATCATCCACCCTTGAATCCACTTTCAAACTTGGATGCATTCAAAAACCCGACTTTTTCCCAAAACCCAAAGCAAATTTCAAAAGGGTTAAAGTCGATGGAAAAACCGTTCTCTTGAGACAGGATTTTGAAAATGTGGTGTATGAGAACTGTTAGACCCCATAAGTATCATGCATGAAGTAATGAAGATAAACAAGTGATGAAGAACCAGAAGGCCGATGGAAGACTTCTAGGAAAAATGACTAAGTCTGAAGAACAACCAGAGGGTCGATGAACTGACCAGAGGTGCGATGGAAAGTGCATCTCCATAACCCCTCTGGATACTAACACTTGGAGTTTCATTCACCAGTTCAACCAGAGGAAAGCAATGAAGATATGAAGATAAGGTTGAACGCATATCCCATGGAAGACAGCTAGAGATAATCATTCAACAGCTGGATTCTACAAAGTTTATCTTGTTTTAATGTTTATCCTTAATATAGATAAGCTTTATCTATTAGTAGAAGATAAGCTAAATAGTCTCGCTAGATAGTTATCTTCTTATTAGCCAACTAGTATAAATAGGTGATTAGGCCTATTGTAATCAACAACGCTTTACATTTTTATATTATTATTGAATAAAGTAAAATCTTTGGTACTCAAGATTGTTCTTTGAATTTTCATACATTATTCTTGAGTGTTCATCATTTTGTTCATTAAAACACTATAATTTGGTTATTCTTAACCTAATTATTAGTGTTATTGGGAGATCTGGGATCAACAATTGGTATCAGAGCCAATTGATTGTTTTTCAATCAAACGATCATCAAAAATCTCTCAATTCACCTTTTTCTCAAAAATTATCTTCTCCAAAACGTAAACTTTCTCTCTTCAAAAATCTTAATGGCCAACTGGAACTCCGCCTACAGTGTTGGATCCCTCACCAAACCTCCAACTCTTCAGACAGAAGAGTACCCACAATGGAGGATACGAATGGTGAATTTTCTGGAAGGAATGGACAAAAACCTTCTGCAATCTGTTATGGACGGTCCCTATGTTCCACAAACTCTTGTTCCAAGACTACCAGGAACAGATACTACAGCTGAAATTCCCGCCTACTACATGCCCAAGGATGAGAAGAATTGGGATGAAGAGGACATAGAGCGGGTTGAGATCGACAAAAAGGCCAAAAGACTGATAATCATGGCCATACCAAATAAAATCTTCCAATCTCTTGGTGCATGTTCCACTGCCAAAGAACTATGGGATGAGCTGGCAAGCCAATTGGAAGGAGGGGCAAAAACGTAGAAGAATCGTAGAGCCCAATGTCTCAATGAAAAGGCTCTTCCTGATGAACCAATTCAGAAGACATACGATCGTTTCAACACATTGATTAATCAATGTCGTCGAAACAATATCTCCCGAATTAAGGAAGAGAACAATGTTTTATTCCTTAAAAGTCTCGGTGATGAATGGACACAACTGTCGATGTCGCTTCAAGCAAATCAGGACTTAAACGGCTGGTCACTCCATGACGTATACGGAACGCTTGCTGCACAAGAGAACAACATCATGAAGAAAAAGGTGTCCATCGGTAGACCCCTGGCTCTAGCAGCTGAAGAAAAGAAAGTATCAAGGACCTCCACTAGAGACCACAAAAAGAAAGGAAAGAAAGCACTGGTGGTGGAATCAGAATCTGAAGATGAAATTTCTGAATCAGATGATGATATCAAAGCCTTTGCCAAATCTCTGGCCTTGATTACAAAGCAGTTCCAGAAAAAGTTCATCAAGAAACCCTATGAACGAAGAGAGTTCAAAAGAGAGAGGTACCAACCATCCTATGAAAGGAAGCCATCTAAATTCTTTCAGAGGGAAGACAAAAGAGATGGAAGAGAAGAGAGAGAAGAAAGAGAAGAAAGAGAAGATAGAAGAGAGGATAAGAAAGAGGACAAAGATGGAAGGAAAAATGACTTCCGCTGCTTCAGGTGTGGAAAAATCGGTCATTTTTCCAAAGAATGCAGAGGACGACTGGTAAAGGATGCTGACTATTACAAGAATAAATACAAGTACAATCCTAGAGAGCGAAGCCTGATGGCTGAGAAAGAAAATTGGGTGTCTGATTCTTCATCCGATGAAGAAGACAAAGCACTCATCTGCCTGATGGCCACGTCTAATGCGGAATCTGCTTCTGATACCGATGACCAGGTATGTGAGTCTACTTTCAATAAAACCAACTCGGCTCTATCTGAGCTAGAGTTAACGGTAATAAAGCTTTCAGAGGATTTTTTAAAATTAAAAAGAAAAGTTAAGCTTTGAAAAATCTGAAAGACTTGAAGCGGAAAAAGAAGTCAGTTTTTGCAAAAGAGAAACTGATCTTCTAACCGAAGAAAAAGTTGATCTGATGAAAGAAAAGACTCGCATCGCCGCCCTTAAAAAATCAGAGGAAGAAAAACTTCCAGAAATAAACAAACGAGTAACCAAAGACTTAGAAAAGAAAACTAAGGCTTCAAAAGAATCTGAAGCAGAGAGACACAACTCAGTAGCTCTCAAAGATTTCTTTCAAAAGGAAAGGGAGATTCTTCATCAGAAGCTTCAAACCAATGAACTTTTGATGAAGAAATACAAGGATGCCCAAGATGTGTATGAAAAGTTAAATGGCTAAACGGACACTCAAGGGATTGGATTCAATGAATTGGACTCCTTCATCGATTCAAAAAAATCCACCCTTGAATCCACTTTCAAACTTGGATGCATTCAGAAACCCGACTTTGTCCCGAAACCAAAAACAAATTTTAAAAGAGTTAAAATTGATGGAAAAACTATCGTTTTAAGACAAGATTTTGAAAATGTGGTGTACGAGAGCAGTACATGTAAGAATTCTGATGAAAGGAATGACACCTCCAAATCAGAAACCGATAGAAACTCTATGGTCAAACCAGAGTTTATAGTTGTCAATTCCACTTCATCAGCAAGTACTGTTGATGAAAAGGAGAATCATAATGAGGAACCATCAGCTGATGAATCGATGAACCATCCAAGTAAAACTGAAAGTTTCATCTAAGTTAGAATCGATGGAACCTCAAGCAGATCACTCTAAAGCATCAACCTCTAAACCCACACATCCCACAAACATCCCTGCTAATTTTGATTTCGAGAAATCAATGAGAGACTTTCTCGATTCCGAATCTGAAGAAGAGATAACCTGTGAACCACCAAAAATCATTGAGAATAAGGAGCCTCAAAACTCAAAACCCTCAATGAAATATGATAATACTCCATCAATGAAATCTTCAGACAAAGGAAAGGGAAAAGTGAAAGATATTAAATCTGCCAAAGATAAATCAAAAGGCCCTAGCATATCTTCTAAGTTCATTAAGTTCACTCGTGAGCAAAAACGGAAGTGGCCTGCCTCTAAGAAAACTAACCACCACTTTTCCTCTCGTCCAGCTGAAGAAAAGCAGTCCTTCCTCAAGAGAAAAGAAGTAAAGACAAAGAACCCCTCAAATAAAAAATCTGAACTAGATAGGAAGTTTGTAAAAACAACCGATGCTAAGACAGGATTTACATCTTCTGTATTTGCTTCTTCGTTTTCAACGAATAAAAAGAACGTTAGACATTCATGTCCAAATTACAATTGTCAATGTTTAGTTCTTTTACAAAACCTGAGGAATCACATGTTGACACATCGCTGCATATTCTGCCAACATGTTTATCGTTATCAAGTTAAAACCAATGAAAACATGAAAAAAAAAGCCCAAGTCCAAGGGCAAGGGAAATGCTAATAAACCCAAGCCTGCAAAGGCTAAGGGCGATGAAAAGAGAGTGGTATCTCCTACTAACAAACGTGGACCCATTAAGAAATGGGTACCTAAAACCCCTTAATTTATCTTGCAGGACCAGCATGTTCAACCATGGTATATGGATTCAGGTTGCTTCAGGCACATGACTGGTGATAAAAGTCAGCTGACCTCTTTCATCGAAAAATTTGGAGGCTCTGTCACTTTTGGAGACAACAGCAAGGGAACCATCAAGGGATACGGAACTCTCATCAAAGGCAACATCTCCATCAGCAAAGTGGCTTATGTTGAAGGTTTGAAGCACAACTTACGAAGCATAAGCCAATTATGCGACAAGGGTCTTGAAGTCAGATTTTGCAAAGGTTTCTGCATCATCGAAACACAGCCCGACCAAACCATCATCAAGGCAAAAAAAGAAGGGAATCTCTATCTGCTGGATTTTCATTCCTCTGTGGAACAAGACACCCTCTGTCTTGTATCCCATAAGAGCGATGAAAATTGGCTATGGCACCAGAAGTTCTCACATATGAACTTTGACGTTCTAAGGATGCTAGCCAAATAGAAGATGGTCAAGGGGATTCCTGATCTCAACTTTGAAAAAGATCATCTATGCTGTGAGATGGGAAAGCTAAAACGGGCGTCTCACCAAACAAAGTCAGAAACCTCCTGCACCAAGCCCTTGGATATGATCCACATTGATCTCTGTGGGCCCATATCTACACAAAGTCTCTCAGAAAAGAAGTACATAGTTGTACTTGTTGATGAATACTCCACATACACCTGGGTTGAGTTTCTGAAGAAGAAATCAAATGTTCCTGACCTACTCATTGGGGTGATGAAAAGGCTCCAAGTCCTTCTACAACGAAAAATCATTAAAGTTAGAAGCGACAATGGAACTGAATTCAAAAATGCCAGAATCGATGAATACCTCATCAATGAAGGCATCACACAAAACTTTTCAGCAGCAAGAACCCCACTACAGAATGGAGTGGTAAAACGAAGGAACAGAACCCTTCTAGAAGCAACAAGGACCATGCTTGCTTCATCGGAATTGCCCATCACCTTCTTGGCTGAAGCAATTTCTACTGCATGCTTCACCCAAAATAGATCCATCATCAACAAGAGGCACCAGAAGACACCCTATGAGCTCATCAATCAGAGAAGACCAAATGTTAAGTATTTTCATGTCTTTRGGTGCAAATGCTTTGTACTCAATGATAGGGAATACCTTGGCAAGTTCGACAAGAAAGCCGATGAAAGGATCTTTCTGGGATACTCTCAAACCGCAAAAGCCTACAGAGTCTACATCAAAAGGACAAAAATTTTCATAGAAAGCATCAATGTGTCCTTTGATGACTCCACATCAATGACTTCTGGACACAACAGTTCAGAACTCGGACTTCAGAGAAGACCATCTGATTCATCATTTGGCAGACCCAATGAATTAGAGTTAGCTCAATTATTTGAAGACATCTTCGAAGAAAAAGTAATCTCTAGACATGCGCCAACTACCAAATCCACTTCCCGAACCGATGAAGAACATGAAGTCTCCAATGCTAAAGGTACAACTTTACTGAAACAAATGTTACTTCACCTTCTACTTCTTCTGTGTCTTCAGATCAAGAACAAGAACCAGAGTCTATCTCTGGAGACGATCTCTTCGGGGGGAGCAAGCAGTTCCATCAGTCAATGAAGAACTGCATCCTGTTGCTCTAGAACCCCAGTCAAGCACCAAGTGGACGAAAGACCACACACATCACCAAATCATTGGTGACCCAACATCTGGTGTAAAGACGAGATCAACATCAGCCAACGAATGCCTCTTCGCCAACTTCTTTAGCATAATTGAACCAAAGAAAATTTCTAAAGCCCTATAAGATCCAAACTGGATAGATGCAATGCAAGAAGAGCTACTACAGTTTGAAAGAAATAAAGTATGGTCCCTTATGCCTCTACCAAAAGGGAAGACAGCAATAGGAACCAAATGGGTCTTTCGAAACAAGAAGGACGAAGATGGCATAGTAATAAGGAACAAGGCCAGGCTTGTTGCCAAGGTTTACTGCCAGGAAGAAGGGATTGACTACACTGAGACATTTGCACCTGTTGCAAGACTTGAAGCCATCAGGATATTCCTAGCCTATGCAGCTCAAAAAGACTTTAAGGTCTATCAGATGGATGTCAAGTCTGCCTTCCTCAATGGCAAACTTCAAGAATAAGTTTACGTGCAGCAGCCCCATGGGTTTGAGGATCCAAAACATCCAGAATATGTCTATTTTCTGGACAAAGCTCTCTATGGGCTAAAGCAAGCACCCAGGGCCTGGTATGAAACTCTATCCACCTTTCTCATCAACAATGGCTTTGAAAAAGGTGCAATCGATACAACCCTCTTTCTCAAGAAGCATAAAGGTGACATACTACTAGTACAAATATATGTGGACGACATCATATTTGGTTCTACAAGTACAAAACATTGCGAAAAATTCTCAAAGCTGATGAAAAGCAAATTTGAAGTGAGTGTGATGGGAGAACTTAGTTTCTTCCTTGGACTTCAAATAAAACAAACTTCGGAAGGGATTTTCATCAATCAGTCCAAATATGTGACTGACCTTCTGAAAAAATACTCTCTCTCAAATTCATTAGCGATGAGAACTCCTATGGCTACATGAGCCAAGTTATTTGCTGATCCATCAGGCAAATCTGTGGATGTAACAAACTACAGAGGCATGATTGGATCATTCCTATTCCTAACTGCTAGTAGACCAGATATTATGTTTGCTACATGTCTCTGTGCAAGGTATTAATATAATTCCAAAGAATCTCATCTCTCTGTAGTCAAGAGGATCTTTAGATACCTTAAGGGAACTCCCTCATTGGGTCACTGGTATCCTAAGAACTTTGGCTTTGACCTAATAGCCTATACAGATGTAGATCATGCGGGGTGCAAGCTTGATAGAAAGAGTACGTCTGGAAGCTGTCAACTCTTGGGGGACAAGCTGGTCAGTTGGACATCCAGAAAACAGAATTGTGTCTCAACATCCACAGCAGAAGCAGAATATGTTGTTGCTGCTAGTTGCTGTTCACAAGTCCTTTGGATGAAGACTCAGCTTAAGGACTATGGTTTTCAATATGAAAAGATACCAATCCTCTGTGACTCCAAGAGTGCAATAGTTATCTCTACAAATCCAGTGCAACATTCCAAGACCAAGCACATTGATGTAAAGTATCATTTTCTGAAAGACAATGTTGAAAAAGGTAATATAGAGATGTACTTTGTTTCTACTGAGATTCAACTTGCTGACATTTTCACAACAGCTCTTGATGAGAAAAGATATTTGTTCCTAGTCAGTAAGATGGGTATGCTGAATCTCACCAGTTAGAGGCAATCATAAGGTTGAAACCAGAGATCCTTAATATCTCACGGTTATGCCTATAAGTGATATACAATATTATTGCCATAAACTCGAAGTACTCTAAACCATAGCCTCTGGTAGTACAGATCAGAGTCTCTGGCCGTTTGGAATCACATTATTTTTTGGCAAAATTTTCATTGGCCTTGAAACCAGAGACCTCTGGTCCAAAGCCAATACTTAATGAACTTTTTCACTAAGTATTCTCCTCACAACCAGAGCCTCTGGTTCCAAAGAACAGAGCCTCTGGATTCAAAACCTTTGGAACCATAGCCCTCTGGTCTCAAAGGCACATACATTCTATCACCACATACATGCATTCAACCATTTTTTTTCATACTACTTTGCATCTCCTTTGAAACCAGAGACCTCTGGTTTAAAGACTCCATCAATTCATACCATTTTGTATATTTTTCACCTTAACAACTAGAGCCTATGGTTCTAACGACTAGAGCCTCTGGATTAGTTGTCTTTGGAACCAACCCCCTTTGGTCTCAAAGAACCACTTGTTTACATGCCCATCTCTCACACTTAGCCACATTTCATATCATCCTTTCATCATCATTCGCAACCAGAGCCTCTGGTCATCAAAATGAACCTACCTCTTATTGGTTCAAGGGGGAGTTTTTACACTCAATCTCCTCCCCATGCATCATTCAAGGTGGAGCTTTTCATTCATCATAAAGAACTTTCCATTGCATAAATGTGCATTTCCCATCCCTGAGCCTCTGGTTCTACTGTCCAAAGCCTCTAGACACCAAAATGCTAGATATATGATGAATCAAACATGTGTAAAAAACCGGAGACCCTCTGGTCCTATATCATGGGTTGTCCATGCTTAACCAGAGCCTCTGGTTTGTCCATCCAAGGCTCATAATACATACAACCCAACAATTCATCGATGAACTTATTCATCATGATTAACCACAGACCTTTGGTTCCCCATCCAATGAGTCATGTCCAACCAAAACTCCTCTGGTTCAATGACAAAACATTTTTTTTTTCAAAAAACCCATCTTAATTGTAAACTCTTTAAAGATTATACAACATTGCAGCTTTTGTGACTAAAAACAATAGTTCATGAGTTTTTAGAAGACCAAAACTTCGTAATTATTATTAATCTTACAATTAGATGATCTTTTAAATTGTTTTTGGCGCGATACTTCAAGAAATATTATTTGGAATAATTTATTACTCCAAGTAATCCAACCGTCACCTGCACATTACCAGCCTGTTCCCCATAAGCCTCTTCACCCTCCCCATGACGACACGTGTCCTCCAACATTAATGGCATGATACTGTCATGACGCAACACGATCCCCACCAAATCACCGTTTTGCCAAACGTCTCCCACGATCATGATTACCATTTAAATAGTATATTTATTTTTTTGATGATTCCACTCCTCCACCTATAAATACCTGTCTTCCCCAAACCATTTCCTCTTTACGCTCCCAAAACCTGCAACTAAATACAGACGATCTGAAACACCCAAAACCTGCAACCTCAACTTGCAATGGCATCCTCTGCCTCTCATGAATCAAACAACAACGACAACCATGTACAATCCACCGGCGCCGACAGCCGCACACTGGTGTTCCTTCCGTTAAAACCAAACAACCATCCGATCGACCTTCGCACCAACCTATTTGATGCAAAGTATGCCATTTTGATAGAGTTCTTCCAGAACTGTATTCTACAACCAGCGTTGACGCTAGTCGATAATGACGTACCGTTCAGGTACGTCCAATAGTACTGGCAGACTTGCGAGTACATCCCCGACAGCCGTGGAATCATGGGGGATATTGACGCACCAAACGACATGATCTGCTCCGTCAAAATCTCCCGGGCAAAGGTCTCTAGAGTTTTTTTGCATTCCCACACGCCAAGAACTCTGGATTGACCAATACGCCGAACTACCCACCAACTCCGATATCCTACGCTTCATCCACATGCTAGGTTACAATCGTGACTTACGTAATGCCTCTGACTTTAAGCGGCATTTCCTCCCCCCCAATGTGAAATATGTTCTTTTCCATATTGAACCGGGCCCTGACCTGCAAGCTGGGATCGATGGATCAGCGTAACATCAACATAATTACCATCATGTACGACCTCTTCTTTAATCTGTCGCTGGACTATGATGTCCTCATCTACAACGAAATCCATGCAGTAGTACTCAAGAAGTGCAAACTTCAGGCCGCCGGCAATCCCCTGACATCCGTGCTCTACCCACGATTCCTTGCTCTCTTCATAAGGGATGCGATGAGGAGACATGAACTCCCGGCTGATGGACCATTCACACCACAGTTCACAATGCATGGTCATCGTCCAACAATCTCCAAGGATGGCTATACCATCGACAGGAAAGTCTCTCGAGCCATGTTCAACATCATACCAGAGACGTCTGAGATAAGGCAGACCTATGAACGCTCTCTGATGTCCCAAGAACCGAGGGCAGCTACCCCAGAGCACTTAGAGCCGTCCCCAGAAACCAACGAGGGAGCACAGGAGTCGTCTTCATCGAATAATAAAGATGATGATGATAACTCTCCTCGTGCATCCCCTGGCCCCTCACACACAATATCAATCCCCACTACCTAAAGGGCACCCACTACCACTACCCCCGGCGATCAAGGCCCAAGGGGTATTGAACAAGGACAACCCCATCCTATCCCATACCTAGCCAGCCATCCAGAGGTCATCCTTCGGGCCTCTGGAGATGATACAACCGAGGAACCCCACCATGCATCGCCTCCCTCCCAACAGAGGGGCGATGAAGAAATAAGAGCCACTTTGCCTCATGGCTCTCCACTATCCTTCACACACCCATAAGCATGTGTTGCTTCTGGCATTGCTGATCCACAAGATTGTTCAGAGCGATCTCCTGTTCAAGCACATCCCCCTTCAATACTTGATCTAGCGAATGGGACACACATCTACTTCTCTTGCCCGACCTCTGAAGCCGAGGAAGAAGTAGAAGTTATAGCAACATCAAGAGATAGCTCCTCACTAGAGGGCTATCAAGGACATGATGGAAGTCCTTCACGGGCCATATTTTCACAAAGCTAAGAAGGCACCTCTGGATCTGAGGCTCAACCTACAGCATCCATTGCTGCAGGGGTTACCCATGTGGCTGATCTGGTCACAAAGGCTGAGTTCCAAGCCTTTGTAGACACGATTCAGCGGTCCTTGGAAGACCTAAAACTCACCATCCAAGGGATTGTCAACAACCCCCCATCCATTGACCTAACCCCCCTATGACAATCCCTTGCAACCCTTGAATATCAAACAAGAGACAACACAACCCGTCTCCAAATGCTACAACAGACAGTCACCCAACACTACAACACCTCCTTTTCCCTTGCCACCCAAGTAAATGAACTCCAAATTCACTCCATCGCCACCCTCACTGCCAAAGCAACATCAACCGATGAAATATTAGCCTTTATCACCACCCAACTAAACACCATCTCCCAAACCATAAACAACCTTCCATCCTCCATCTCATCTCTAATCTCACAACCTACCTCAACCACCACTACATCCAACGATGAAACACTAGCCTCTCTCTCTACCCAAATGACCACCATCCAAAACACCCTCTCCTCCCTCCCGGCAACCATACTAGCGAACATACCCCAACTTCCTCCTCCTCAACCTCCTTCTGCAGGTCCATCCTACGATGAAGCCTTCACTTCCTTCACTACAGAGGTGAGGAATCTCATTGCCAACCTTCCCATTCCTCCATCCACATCCACCACCACCTCCATGCCCCCACCTGCCTCCACCTCCACCACGGAATATGCAACCAGGGCCGACTTAAGGGCCCTGTCAAAGGCACTTGTCTCATCCATCAATGAGATAAGTGCAAATTTCGTTCATCGTGCTGCATAACCAACCAAGGCTCTCTCCTAAAGCCTTGCTGATCAACTAGAACGCACCAACTCCCTCCTTCACCCATTAGAGGAGAGCCGGAGTCAACAACCCCTAAAGGCTATCTTGCATCCTTTAGGAAGGAGAAACAGAAGAAGAGGAGCAGAGCTTCATGCTCCAGCAACCGACTACACAAAAGGCCACGCCATGAGGACCCAGACCCCGATGATCAAGGTCTAGGACCTCATGAGGGGGAGAACGAGGCCGCGGCTGCTCAACATATGGAATCCGCTGCACCATCACCACCTCCCCAAACACAAGAACAGCCTTCACCATCAACCCAAGCAAGGGAACCAGAGGCTCAGCCCTCTGAAGATGTACATAATATACATATTCCCCTCGCCACTTCCCAAAGAACCCATCGAGTTGAGCTCATCGCCCGATGAAGAACCATCCACACCACCAACCAACCTACCCTTCACCCCATCACCAACTCCTAACTTACCAAACCCCTTCACCAATACCACGCACCACAGAACCCTTCACCACTTTACCCATACAACCTGAACCCACAATCACCAAACATTCATGACCACAACAACCTCCAACCCAAACTCAACCCAATAAACCAGAAACCACCCAAACACAACCCTTTCAACCAGAAATCACCCCACCTGAGACCAATGAACCAGAGCCAACCAAAACCCTTCCATCTCCATTCCACTCTCAACCATTAACTCAAACACAACCCACAACCCAACAAACCCAGGTGCAAGCGGATGTTCCTTCATCTTCAAGGCACCCTCCTCAAGGGATAGTCGATGAAATAATAACAAACATGGAGTCGCTCAGAAGACGTCCAGAGGTGCCACCAAGGGAGCCAGTTATGATGGAGAATATCCATCAATACATGTACCATGATCCCGATGAAGGGCTGACACTCAATCCTCCAATTCTATCACCAAAATCCATGAACCTCTTCCACCATAGGTTTGTTAGACAGACCACCCAACCACCAAGGGCTGTCTTTTCAAACGATGGAATAAAGTTGGTCATGGACATCAAAAATCAGGACCTTCGCCAACCGAGCCATTAAGTACATCGAGTACACAATGGAGATAACTCATGGTCAGGTCAGCGTCTTTAGTGACAATGACTTGATTAATCTCAATCCTTGTGACTTGATCGAGCTATACGCATACACGACTCAGCGATCATGGCATAAGATTTGGGATGGCGAATAGAGCGATCGTACAGACTATGGAGACCTTGGTGAAGCATCGAGCCAAATGTGACTTCGAGATTGCTCTTCGGCTTGGCATATCCTGCACTCCACCTAATGAAGACTTCCCTGGACTGCAGAAGAAAAGATTTGCCTCTGTCCTTGCTCAACCAGAACTAGGTCTAGTATACAAAAATGAGTTTGGAGCGAAGAAATTCTTTAGGTCGACTGAGGCATTTAAGTATTCAAATGAAACACTTAAATGGTTTCAGAAAGCCATCAGAGACATATTGGGCAGATCTCACGTACCAACAAACGATGGACAGAGATTGATACATGAAATATCTACAATCATCGATTATAGAGGACTACTTATGCGTTTTTGGGAAATATCTCAGGGGAGACCCTAAATGTAGTATTATACTTTTGTCTTGTAATTTTCATTTCACCAATGTAAGAATTCATCATTTGTTCCAATGAAATTTTGGCAAAAGATGCTTTTCTCTAGAATAGCCTCTGTTCTTCATTTATACGTTGAATGTTCTTAGAATAGTTGATGTTTGTTCTTTCATTACTTAGGGGGAGATTGTTAGACCCCATAAGTATCTTGCATGAAGTAATGAAGACAAACAAGTGATGAAGAACCAGAAGGCCGATGGAAGACTTCAAGAAAAAATGACCAAGTCCGAAGAATAACCAGAGGGTCGATGAACTGACCAGAGATGCGATGGAAAATGCATCTCCATAACCCCTCTGGATACTAACACTTGGAGTTTCCTTCACCAGTTCAACCAGAGGCAAGCAATGAAGATATGAAGATAAGGTTGAACGCATATCCTATGGAAGACAGCTGGAGATAATCATTCAACAGCTGGATTCTATAAAGTTTATCTTGTTTTAATGTTTATCCTTATTATAGATAAGCTTTATCTGTTAGTAGAAGATTAGCTAAATAGCCTTGCTAGATATTTATCTTCTTATTAGCCTACCAGTATAAACAGGTGATTAGGCGTATTGTAATCAACGACGCTTTACGTTTTTACATTATTATTTAATAAAGTAAAATCTTTGGCACTCAAGATTGTTCTTTGAAAGCTCATACATTATTCTAGAGTGTTCATCATTTTGTTCATTAAAACACTATAATTTGGTTATTCTTAACCTGATTATTAGTGTTATTGAGAGATCTAGGATCAACAAGAACAATACAAGTAAAAATTTTGATGAAGGGAATGATGCCTCCACACCAGAGACCGATGGAAACCCTATGGTTAAACCAGAGTCTCTGGTTATCAATCCCCTTCATCAGCAAGTGCTGTTGATGAGAAAGAGAATCTTAGTAAGGAACCATCATCTGATGAATTGATGAACAATCCAAGTGATATTGGAAATTCATGTAAGTTAGAAGCGATGGAACCCCCAACAGATCACTCTGAACCATCAACCTCTGAACCCACTCCTCCCATAAACATCTATGAGCATTTTGATTTAGAGAAATCCGCAAGAGACTTCCTTGACTCTGAATCTAAAGAAAAAATAGTCTGTGAATCACAAGAGGATATTGAGGATATGAAACCTCAAACATTCAAGGCCTCAATGAAATATGATGTTCTAGAATCTATGAAAACTTCAGACAAAGGAAAAGGAAAACTGAGTAACACCAAGTCTGCCAACGATACCTCACAAGTCCCAAGTACTTCATCTAAATCCATTAAGTTTACTCGCACGCAGAAACAGAAGTGGCCTGCCTCTGAACATTCTAACCAACACTTTTCTTCTCCTTCAACTAAAGAAAATAAGCCCTTCCTCAGAAAAGAAGTAAATCCCAAGCCTGCCACAACAAATAAAAAAATCTGAACTAGATAGGAAGTTTGTAATAACAACCGATTCTAGGACAGGATTTTCATCCCCTGCTTTTACTTCTCCTTTTTCATCGAATAAAAAGAAAGTTAAACATTCTTGTCCTAAAAATCCAAATTGCCAATGTTTAGCTCTTTTACAAAACCCGAGGAACCACATGTTTTAACTCATCGCTGCATATTTTCCAAACACGTCTATCGCTATAATGATCAAACCAATGAAAACATGAAAAAACCCAAGCCTAAGGGCAAGGGAAATGCAAACAGACCCAAGCCTGCAAAGGCTAAGGGTAATGGAAATCAGCCCACTCCTAAGAGGGCTGATGAAAAGAGAAAGGTCGTATCTCCGACTAACAAACGAGGACCCATTATGAAATGGGTACCTAAAAACCCTTAACTTGTCTTGCAGGACCAGCATGTGCAACCATGGTATATGGATTTAGGTTGCTCTAGGCACATGATTGGTGATAAAAGTCAGCTGTTCTCCTTCATCGACAAATTTGGAGGCTCTGTCACTTTTGGAGACAACAGTAAGGGTACCATCAAGGGATACGACACACTCATCAAAAGGCAACATCTCAATCGGCAAAGTGGCTTATGTTGAAGGTCTAAAGCATAACTTACTAAGCATAAGCTAGTTCTGCGACAAGGGTCTTGAAGTCAGCTTTCGCAAAGGTTTTTGCATCATCGAAACACATCCTGACCAAACCATCATCAAGGCAAAAAGAGAAGGGAATCTCTATCTGCTGGATTTTCATTCCTCTGTGGGACAAGACACCCTCTGCCTTGTATCCCATAAGAGCGATGAAAATTGGCTATGGCACCAGAAGTTCTCATGTATGAACTTTGACGTTCTAAGGATGCTAGCCAAACACAAGCTGGTTAAGGGGATTTTCGATCTCAACTTCAAAAAAGATCATCTATGCTCAGCCTGCGAGATGGGAAAGCTGAAATGAGCCTCTCATAAAACAAAGTCAGATACCTCTTGCTCCAATCCCTTAGACATGATCCACATAGATCTCTGTGGGCCCATATCTGCACAAAGGCTATCTGGAAATAAGTACATCTTGGTACTAGATGATGAATACTCCAGATACACTTGGGATGAGTTCGTAAAGAAGAAATCAAATGTTCCTGAACTCCCCATCGGGGTGATGAAAAGCTCCAAGTCCTTCTACAGCACAAACTCATCAAAGTTAGAAGCGACAATGGAACTGAATTCAGAAATGCCAGAATCGATGAATACCTCATCAGTGAAGGCATTTCCCAAAACTTTTCAGCTGCAAGAACCCCACAACAAAATGGAGTAGTGGAGCGAAGGAAGAAAACCTTAGTGGAAGCAGCAAGGACCATGCTTGCTTCATCGGAGTTACCCATCACCTTCTAGGCTGAAGTCATTTCCACTTCCTGCTTCACCCAGAATCGGTCAATCCTCAACAAGAGGCACTAGAAGACTCCCTATGAGCTCATCAATCAAAGAAGACCTAATGTCAAATATTTCCACGTCTTTGGGTGCAAATGCTTTGTACTCAATGATAGAGAATATTTTGGCAAGTTCGACAAGAAAGCTGATGAAGGGATTTTTCTGGGTCATTCTCAAACTACTAAGGCCTACAGAGTATTCATCAAAAGGACAAAGATCGTCATCGAGAGCATTAATGTGTCATTTGATGATTCTTCATCAATGACTTCTGAACACAGCAGTTCAGGACTCGAATTACAACAGAGAGCCTATAATTCATCACTTGGCAAACCCAATGAATTAGAGTTAGCTCATTTGTTTGAAGACATCTTCAGAAATGAAGTAGACTCTGAACAAGCATCTATTGAAAAACCCTCTTCTAGAGCCGATGAAGAACATGAAGTCTCCAATGCTGAAGGTACAACTCTTTCTGAAACTCATGCTACTTCACCTTTTACTTCTTCTGTGTCTTCAGAACCAGAACCAGAGCATCACTTTGGAGAAGATCTCTTCGAAGGGGAGCAAGCAGTTCCATCGGTCGATAAAGAACTGCATCCTGTTGCTCCAGAACCCCAATCGTGCACCAAGTGGACAAAACACCATCCACAACATCAAATCATTGGTGATCCATCAACTGGTGTCAAGACGAGATCCGCTACAACTAATGAATGCCTCTTCGCCAACTTTCTGAGCATGATCGAACCAAAGAAGATTTCTGAAGCTCTACAAGACCCAAACTGGATAGATGCAGTGCAAGAAGAACTACTCCAGTTTGAGAGAAACAAAGTGTGGTCCCTCGTGCCTCTACCCAAAGGGAAGACGACCATAATAACCAAATGGGTCTTCAGAAACAAGAAGGGCGAAGATGGCATAGTAGTAAGGAACAAGGCCAGGCTTGTTGCCAA
Source organism: Cynara cardunculus var. scolymus (assembly GCF_001531365.2). Taxonomy (NCBI): domain Eukaryota; kingdom Viridiplantae; phylum Streptophyta; class Magnoliopsida; order Asterales; family Asteraceae; genus Cynara; species Cynara cardunculus. The sequence goes on along the minus strand of NC_037536.1, from coordinate 384,139 downwards.
GGGCTACTGCCAGGAAGAAGGGATTGACTACGAAGAAACATTTGCTCCCATCGCAAGACTTGAAGCGATCAGGCTATTCCTAGCCTATGCAGCACACAAAGGCTTTAAGGTTTCTCAGATGGATGTAAAGTCTGTCTTCCTCAATGGTAAACATCAAGAACAAGTATACGTGCAGCAGCCCCCTGGGTTTGAAAATCCAAAGCATCCAGAATATGTTTACTTTCTGGACAAAGCTCTCTATGAGCTGAAACAAGCACCCCGGGCCTTGTATGATACACTCTCTACATTCCTCATCGACAATGGATTCAAAAAATGTACAATCGATAGAACCTTCTTTCTCAAGAAGTATAAAGGTGACATACAATTTGTGCAAATATACGTGGATGATACCATATTTGGTTCTACCAATGGTAAATTTTGTGAAAATTCTCAGAACTGATGAAAAGCAAATTTGAGATGAGTATGATGGGAGAAGTTAGTTTATCTCTTGGTCTTCAAATATAAGAAACTCCAGAAGGGATTTTCATCAATCATTCCAAGTATGTGATTGACCTTCTGAAGAAATACTCTCCCTCAAATTCTTCATCGATGAGAACACCAATGGCTACAGGAGCTAAGTTGTTTGCTGATCCATCAGGCAAATATGTGGATGTAACAACCGACAGAGGCATGATTGGATCACTCCTGTATCTAACTGCTAGTAGACCAGATATCATGTTTGCTACATGTCTTTGTGCAAGGTATCATGCTAATCCTAAAGAATCTCATCTCTCTGCAGTCAAGAGGATCTTTAGATACCTCAAGGAAACCCCTTCATTAGGTCTCTGGTATCCTAAGAACTATGGCTTTGATCTAATAGCATACACAGATGCAAATCCTGCAGGTTGCAAGCTTGACAGAAAGAGTACGTTTGGAAGCTGTCAACTCTTGGGGACAAGCTGGTAAGTTGGACATCTAGAAAATAAAAAATTGTGTTTCAACTTCTACAGCTGAAGCAGAATATGTTGCTGCTACTAGTTGTTGTTCACAAGTTCTCTGGATGAAGACTCAGCTTAAGAACTATGGCTTTGAATATGAAAAGATGTCCATCCTCAGCGACTCTAAGAGTGCCATAGCCATCTCTGCAAATCATGTGCAGCATTCCAAGACCAAACACATCGATGTGAGGTACCACTTTCTAAAAGACAATGTCGAAAAAGGTACAATAGAAATGTACTTTGTTCCTACAGAGATTCAACTTGCTGACATTTTCACAAAAGCTCTTGATGAGAAAAGATGGGTGTGCTGAATCTCACCACTTAGAGGCAATCTATCGTTTAAAACCAGAGATCCTCAATATCTCTTGGTTATGCCTAAAAGTGATACATTTCTATGGCCATAATCCCCAAGTACTCTAAACCAGAGCCTCTGGTTCTAAAGACCAGAGCCTCTGGCCAATTAGAACCACTTGTTTAAATTTTTGGCCAAATTTTCCATCGCCTTTGGAACCAGAACCCCTCTGGTCCAAAGTAAATACTTAGTGTCTTCTCACTAAGTACCTCCTTTCCAACCAGAGCCTCTGGTTCTATAGACCATAGCCTCTGGATTCCAATCCTTTGAGACCGGAGCCTCTAGATTCCAATCCTTTGAGACCAAAGCCTCTTTCGTCCCAAAATTGGTCACCCTCATACTTTCATACACATTACTTAGTCGTATTTCATTATTCAAGCAACCAGAGCTTCTGGTTCTAAAGACCAAAGCTTCTGGTTTTCATGTCCTTTGTGACCACAGCCCCTCTGGTCCAAATTGGACTTCATAAGCACCTTATCATTACATTCATTCATCAATTTTTCCATCACCTTCTCAACCAGAGCGTCTGGTTCTAAAGACCAGAGCTTCTGGATTCGAAGTCTTTGGAACCAGAGCCCTCTGGTCCCAAAGGCCCATCTTTTACATCATCTTAGCCATAATTTCATATATTTCACCTCATCTTTCACAACCAGAGCCTCTGGTTGTATAGACCAAAGCTTCTGGTCATCTCATTCACCCTTCTTATTGATTCTAGGNTTCATATATTTCACCTCATCTTTCACAACCAGAGCCTCTGGTTGTATAGACCAAAGCTTCTGGTCATCTCATTCACCCTTCTTATTGATTCTAGGGGGAGTTTTTACTCATTACACAACCCTATGCATCATTTGAGTCGGAGTTTTGCATTTATCATCAAGCATCCATATTGCGCAAGTATGCATTTTCCTACCCAGAGCTTCTGGTTCATCTATCTAGAACCTCTGGATCACAAAAATGCTATTATCAATGATGATTCATACCTTGCATTCAACCAGAGTCTTCTGGTCCTACTTTAAGGTAATGTTTTTCCATCCAAGGGTTTCCAATGCTTAACCAGAGCCTCTGGTTTGTCTATCCAGAGTCTCTATTTCATAAAATCCAACATTCCATCGATGAATAAATTCATCATTCATAACCAGAGCCCTCTGCTTCCCCCACAATATTGTCATGCATAACATGGGCACCTCTGATTCTATTGACAACTTATTTTAACCATCAAAATCCATCCCTTATTAAAAATCATTTTCATTACAATAAAGGTGGAATTTTTAAATAATAAATTGTTTTAAATCATTATTCGTAAGGTCTTATCCTTTTAGAATAATCATTTCAAAAATTCCAAGAGATGGTTGTATCCCTCACGCGCCTGACACTTTCAAAAAGAATGTTCCCCAAAAATCCTTCATTTCCCAAACCACCCACCCCAATCTGACACGTGTCCACCTGCATTTATGACATTGTGTAGATTTACGGCCCACGATCACCATCACTAGTACCTTTTCGCCAAACGTCCTTTTCCACCATCATTACCAATTAAATAATATTTCTTAAAACCTCACCCCTTCCACTTCCCCACCTATATAAACCCGTCTTCCTCACCAGGTTTCTCTTTACGCGAACAAATCTTTCCAAACGAACCTAAGACGAACCTGTAACTTCTTCTACTCTCCAACAATGGCTTCCTCCGCATCTCATGAATCTCAAAACAACGACAGCCACGTGCAGTCGACTGGTGCCGACAGTTGTGCTATCGTTTTCCTGCCAAGCAAACCCAATAACCACGCTATCGACCTTTGCACAAACCTTTTTGAAGACAGATTTGCTATTTTGATCGAGTTCTTTCGGAACTGCATCCTACAACTGGCACTCACCCTTTCCAACAATGGGGTGCCGTTGAAGTACGTTCAATAGTATTGGCAGATTTGCGAGTTCTTCCCGGAGAACCGTGGGATCATGGGGGACATTGATGTCCCAAATGACATGGTTTGCTTGGTGAAGATTTTTCCGCGCAAAAATCTCAAAGGTCCTGTTTATTCCAACTAGATAGAAGCTCAATATCGAAGACTACGCCGAGACACCAATTAGTTCAGACATCCTTCGATTCATCAAGATGTTGGGTTACAACCGTGACCTTCGCAACACATCGGATTTCAAGAGGCAATTCTTGCTTCCAATGTGGAATATGTTCTTCTCGATCCTCAACCGTGCCCTAACTTGTAAGCTCGGGAGCATGGATCAAGGGAACATAAACATCATGACCATCATGTATGGTCTCTTCTTCAACCTACCGCTGGACTACGCACTCCTCATCTACAATAAAATCCACACAGTGGTCATCAAGAAGTGCAAACTCATGGCCGCAGGAAAGCCACTATCCTCTATGCTCTTCCTACGTTTCCTTGCCTTATTCATAAGGGACACGATGAGGAGGTACGAGCTGCCGAGAGAAGAACCGTTCACACCGCAGTACCTAATGAACGGCTATTAACCAACCATCTCTAAGGATGGTTACCCAACAGAAAGGCCCATCTCAAGGGCAATGCTCAGCGGCATCCCAGAGATGTCTGAAATTCGTAGGAAATATGAATGCTCTCTGCTATCCCAAGAACCGAGGACAGCTACCCAGAACAAATAGAGCCTTCCCCTGACACAAGCGAGGGAGCGCAGAAGGAGTTGTCTTCATCAGATGATGAAGATGATGATGATGATGACACTCCTCCAGCCTCCCCCGGCCCAAGAAACACATCACTCCCATCCACCTCCCAAAGGGCAACCACATCCTCTACCCCTGGTTATCAAGGCCAAAGGGGTATTGAACAAGGACGGCCCAGTCCGATCCCAACCCAAGCCAGCTATCCAAAGGCCACTCTTCAGGCCTTTAGAGATGATTTTGTCGAGGAGCCAAATTATCCATCACCTCTCTCCTAACAGGGGGTGATGAAGAAATAAGAGCTACATTGCCTCATAGCTCGCCATAACCCACTACAGAACCAGAAGCATGTGTTGCTTCTGACTTTGAAGCTCCTATAGATCGTTCAGAGCGATCTCCTATTCCTTCCTTCGATACTTGATCTAGCGAAGGGGTCACACATCTACTTCTCTTACTCGGCCTCTGAATCCGAGGAAGAAAAAGTTGATGTTGAAATATTAAGAGATAGTTCCTCCTTAGAGGGCTATCAAGGACTCGATAGAAGTCCTTCATTGCCCACCTTCACACAAGGCAATGAAGACGCCTCTGGAACTGAGGCACAACCTCCAGCATCCGTTGCTGCAGGGGTTACCCCCTTGGCTGATCTAGTCACAAAGGCAGAGTTTCAAGCCTTTGCTGACTCGACTCAGTGGTCCTTGGATGACCTTAAATTCACCTTAGCAAGGATTGTCGAATCCACCCCCTCCATCGACCTTACACCCATTCGACAATCCCTTGCCTCCCTTGAAGCCCATGAAAAAGATAAAACCACATGCCTCCAAATCCTTTAACAAACCGTCCAACAACAACACAACACCACATCCACCTTCTCCACCATTCGCAACCAAGCCATAATGAACACCCTTGCCACCTCACGGCCCAGGCAACTGCGACCGATGAAGCCATAGCCTCCATCACCACCTAATTCAATACCATAAATACTATCCTCACCACACTTCCAGCCACCATACTTGCCCAAATACCTCAATCAACCACTCCTCCACCCCTATCTGTAGCTCCATCGTTCAATGAAGCCTTCACCTATTTTGCTACAGAGGTGAGAAATATGATAACTTCCATTACCATCCCACCACCAGCAACCACCTCAACCTCCATCCCTCCTTCAACCTCAACACCCCAAACCACCCCAGAAGACTATGCCACTAGAGCTGACATGAGGGCTCTCTCAAAGGCACTTATCTCCTCATTCCACGAGATAAGTGCAAAGTTCGCACATAGAGCAACAGAACCAGCCAAGGCTCTCTCTAAGAGATTTGAAGAACAAGATGCTCGTACCAATTCCCTCCTTCGCTTAATGGAGGAGAGTCAAAGACAGAAGGCCCTGAGGTCGTATCTTGCGACCTTCAGGGAAAGCAAGAAAAGAGGAAGAGCCTCCTACTCATCGAGCCGCTCCCTCAAGAGGCCAAGACATGAGGATCCTGACCAAGGTGATCATGGTTTAGGTCCTCATGAGGGGGAGAACATGGCTCAAAAACAAATGGAAACTGCTGCACCACCACCACTACCAAATCAAAGCCAACCAACCTCAACATCCTAAGGAACCCAAGATAGGGAACCAGAGGCTCAACCCTCTGAAGATGTACAAAATGTACATGTTCCCATAGCGAGCACCCAAGAACCCACAACCCAAACCAATGAGTTCTCACCAATTGAGGTGAGTTCTTCATCCGATGAAAGCCCACCTACCCCTCATCTAGAAAGTAACCAATCCTTTACTCCATCACCAACACCTCCTCACATAGAACCTTCCATCCCCCTACCCATTCAACAAGAACCCATTATCATCCAACTTATCTTACCTCAACAACCACCAACCCAAACAGAACCCATTTAACCAAGGGAACCAATAATGATGGAGAATATCCATCAGTATCTTTACCACGATCGTGATGAAAGTTTGGTACTCAATCCTCCCATGTTATCACCAGAGTCAATGAATCTCTTGCGCCATAGGTTCATAAGACAGACGACCTCTCCACCATAAGCCGTCTTCTGGAACGATGGAATCAAGACGGTTCTAGACATCAAAATGAGGACCTTCGTTAACAGAGCAATCAAATATATCGAGTACACCGTGGACCAAGCCCATGGGCATGTCAACATCTTTAATGACAATGACTTGATCAATCTCAATCCATGGGAGTTGATTGATCTATATGGACACACACCTCAGCGATAGGATCAAGGGCTCAGATTTGGGATGGAAAATCGAGTGATAGTTCAAGTGATGGAGACCTTGGTGAAGTATAGAGCAAAGAGCGACTTTCAATTTGCTCTTAAACTTGGCATCGAAAGACCATCATGCACTCCTCTAGATGAAGACTTTCCAGGCCTGCAGGAGAAGAGATCTGCCTCAGTCTTAACTCAACCAGAGCTCAGATTGGTGTTCAAGAACGAGTTTGTTGTGAAGAAATTCTTTAGACTGACTGAAGCCTTCAAGTATTCAACTTCAACACTTGAATGGAATATCATCAGAGATAGATTGGGCAGACCTCACGTACCGATGAGAGAAGGTCAACAACTCATTCATGAGATCTCCCCAGTCACTCGTTTCAGAGGACTGATGATGTGCTTCTAAAAGATATCTCAAGGAGATCATGAGTGAAGTTTCCATCACTTGTAAGAATTCATCCAACACCTAGTCCAATGAATTTTTTTGGCAAAAGATGTTTTTCTTATAGTTTAGCCTTTTTCTTTCACTTATCCTTTGAATGTTCATAGATTAGCCTATGTTTGTTCTTTCATTACTTAGGGGGAGATTGTTAGACCCCATAACTCTTATTTGTAAAAGTAAAGAAAAACAACAAGTGTGAAGGACCAGAAGGCAGATGGAAGACTGCCAGGCAAAATGACTAAGTGTCCAGTACAACCAGAAGGCCGATAAACAACCAGAGATGCGATGAACTACACATCTTCATAACCCCTCTGGTTACCAACACATGGAGTCTTCTACAACAATTCAACCAGGAGGCAGCCGATGAAGAAGATATCAAGATAAGGTTGAATAACGCCCTATAGAAGACAGCTGGAGATGACGAATCGACAGCTGGATTCTATGAAGATTTATCTTGTTTTATTTACTTTCCATGTCTAGATAAGCTTTCCTTTCCCAAAATGATTTGCTATATATTCTCTCTAGATAGTTATCTCCTTATTTAGCTTTCTAGTATAAATAGGCGTTAGGCCTCTTGTAATCGCTTACGCTTTTCACAATAATTTGGAATAAAGTGAATCTTCCGGCACTCAAGTATATTTCTGAATATTATTAATTGTTCTTGAGTGTTCGTCATTTTATTCATCCACTCGACATAATTAGGTTATTCTTAACTTAATTATTAGTGTAATTGAGAGATCTGGGATCAACACTACCCCTTAAATTGATAAGAATTTAAAATTTTGATAATCTCCTCCTTTAAGAACCAGTAAACTTTTTACATAAATGATCTTCTGTTAGGATTGAATTTTTGAGATTAATTGTTATTTTCAATCTTGAAGTTCGCCTTTAATTTCTTGTATTGATTAGTCCTATAAATATGATTAGCTTGAATTGCCATTTGTGTGTTTTTGATGATCTTTGAAGATTGATTGAACAATTGGGACTTTCAATTGGCATCAGAGCAGATCTGTAGAGATTTTGATTGAAGATTTACACTAATTTTGAAGATTTTTCTTCACAATATCTGGAAATTATAGCAAATTCATCGGATTGTTCTTGAAAGTTCATTTAGTGTTCTTGAACTTTTATTGAGACTTTCATCAATTTCATCTTAAATCTCTTAAATTTTGATGTTTGATTGTTAAAATCTTGATCTTTATGTGCGATTTGTAATTTTGAATCTTTGTTGTTCATATTGTTTCTTGAGTTGATCATTATTTTTGAAGGGTTTGAGAGATTTTTGAGTTTTTTTAAAAAAGTTTCTGTTTGAATTCAAAATCATAAATTTTGTGTGTTTTGATCCATCTTTGGTTTAAGATTCATGATATTTGGTGTTTGTGGTTGAAAAATCTGATTTATGCGGTAACTGGATTTTCTCTAATTCCATTCATAGTTGTGTCCGGATTTGTGTTTTGTGTTTTGTAGTTTAGGAGTGTATCTCGAAGTCCTCTTATTCGTATTCGACTGTTATCCGGAAGTCCTCTTATCCGTATTCGACTACTATCCGGAAGTCCTCTCATCCGTATTCGATTGTTATCCGGAAGCCTTCTTGACTGGATTTGAAATCGTGTCTGTATTCAACATAAACCAGAGGTCCCCTTATCCGGATTTCGTGTTATCCAGAGGTTACCTTTTTCGAATTTGGTGTGCTGTCCGTATTCTTCATACATCGGATATAACATCGTCCGTATTCAAAACACATTGGACATCACCTTGTTCGTAGTCAACTTTGACTAATAAAATACTTGGCCGTATCAGTGTTTTGACCAGATTATAGGTTGACTATTTTTGAGTTGTGAACGGATTCAATCCAAATCAATTACTTCTTGTCCGGATTTCTTCCTCAGACAACTTTATAAGTGTTGATCAATTTCAATCTTAATTGGTTACCTCACTGTTCGTATTTGAATGTGCTTTGACCGATTTGCTAGTTGACCCGTTTTAGTTTTGACCATAATAAATTTTATCCGTATTTGTTCTTAGTGTTCTGTATTCTTGTTGTCTGGATTCCCAATCCGGATAAACTTGAAATTTTGGAAATTTTGCTAAGTGCTGATTTTTTGAATTTTTTAAAGAATTTGTGTGTGGATTTTGAGATATTTTTGGATAATATTTCTTTAATCAATTACTTGAACTGCAGGGATTCTTTCTTTGTTTAATCAATTGTGAGTCCCTACAATGATCAATCTTCAAGAAACCTTCAAATCATCAATGGCAGATGAGATTTTTTTATTAAGAACATGTAGGAGAAATAGAGAGAAAAAGTCAATCTTCAAAGTTTGGTCAAACTCTCTATTACGTATTATGATTTTACAATAAGCTTCCTTCCTAGAATACAAAGACCTCACCCTATTTATAGGGTCAAACAAGACAAAGAGTCAAAGTCAAACCTTACATACAAAGTCAAACACAATGTCTATTTTAATTTTAGACAATAGTAACTTTCAAGACAAATACAATTTTACACTGACTTTCAGTCCTAACATTCTCCCCCTTTGTATTCAGACTTGAAAGAATTTGCGCGCGTTGAATCTCAGTTTGAACTGTGTCTCTTTACGCTCTCTATGACTTCTCTAGAAACATCAAAACAATCTTCACTTGAAATCTTCAGACAATTATCTATTGAGAAAGATATTCTAACATTCTCTCCCTCGAATGTAGAACCGTGATGATCTTCTCTTTTTAACAATGTAGGTCAGAAACAATAACGAACTGCAGAAATGATCTTCAGTAAACTGTTGTAAAATGGATCTTCACATTCAACATCTCTCAGTCTTTTTAGCATCGGAATAATCTTCGTAATCATCTCTAGTCGCACTTCTTTTGAGTCTTTTGCCAAATTTGAAGTTACTCCCCTTTGATCTTTACATCAGATTCCCCTTATAATGTTTGAAATTGGACATTTCATTCATATACTCCCCCTTATGATGAAATGAGAATCATTCCATCATACACAAGAATGAATGAAATCCACTGCATAAACCATCAATTCATAAAATTGTAAGTAGATCTTTGCAAATTCACTTATTTAATCTTTTCAGATTAAGGGAATGGGAAGGTAACAACCAATTTCAAAAAATGAAATTGTTTTCAATCTTATAAAAGATTGGCCTGTGAGTATAACAGATATATTCAGTACAACGGATGTACTGTATATATGAGACTTTTTTATGCTCATCTCACCAGGTCTTCCATTCAATCTTTGATAGCTTAAAATTGGCATATCTATGAATGTTTTGGCAAATTAACATATAAAATGCAAAATCTGTGTAGTGTAGAAAGATAAAGCAACGTATGCTTCTGTTTAGGCTCAAAAAGATAAACCATGTGGACTACATAAATTTATCAGACTCAATTAATGATCAAAAAGACTTGAAGGGGGATATATATCCTTCTGATTCAATATCAACTTTCTCCGAATGAGAAATTGATAGATGATGAGCTGCGTGCCCCAAGTGTTATTGAAACATTTATCTATTGAGAGATAAATGAGTAGCTGGTGGGATTGTGACAAGAATTGTCCTGGGCTTTGCCTTTTTCAATACTAGTCTCCAAAGAATYGAGAACTAATAGATTATGTGGTATGCCCAGATTTTAAAAGTTTGGAACAGGATTCCCATATTCTTTTAATCCTAACACAACTCTCGTCAATTCTTTTAGCTCACAACAACTACCCCTCTCATTTTCATTTTAATCTCGGCACACAAACCCTTTTGTATATAAAGCTCACTCAGATATGGTTGTCCTCATGGGTATGTTTGTCGGTTCTAACATTCCATTGAGGTATTTCTGATAAGCACTCAGTGTCTCCTAAAATTTAGCGTTATGCACATTTGATCATAATGGTTGATCAATAATATTATTGCAATGAAGTATAATGATCAGATAAAAATTGATCAAGAAATTTGACTTTAAACATAATCAATAAAAGCATGATGCGACAACAATCAGATTATTCAGAATGCGAGAGAAATGAATGAAGATCTGTAAGAACAAGTTTACAAATTCTGATATTCAAAAAATTATCGAATGTATATCAATCAATGTACAAAAAATATCAGAAAACAAAGTTGAATACAAACGAGCATATTATCACCGAAAATGATTCCCGTATAAGAGACGTGATAATAACAGTTTGAAGAATAGTTGAAACARGTATTGRAGTTATGTACGACGAGAAATTACACAAGTAAAATCTCAGAAAATACTTGTTCAGAGAATGTACTCATTTCCCAAAAAAATTATTTTCCAAAAAAACATATATTAAACTTTGTAGAGACTCCCCCTAGAAAGTAGATTATTGTAATGATTTAGTTAAGCTCAAAAAAGTTAAAAAGAATAAGAAAAACATTTGAAGTATGGGTTCTAAACTGAGTGCTTAGAAACCACTGTTGAACAGTGTACAACTCCCCCTGCATTAGTGTATTAAAGAAATGATATTCTGATCAGCACAATCTTGACACACCTGCAAAATCAGATCAAATAGATTTTGGTACCCAAACAAACTTGGGTCCTATTTTGTTAGTATCTGATTGGGATATGTTATAACTTCCAAACATTTATTCTTATAATATGTTATCTTTTTAGCACTGTGAACAGGATGATAAAGAATAAAATATGATTCGTACCAGTAATTGTGATCATACCTGTTCTTACCTTTTGAACTGTTCTGATATCTGTTGTTTGTACTTCGTCTGTTATATATCTTCTTGTTCACAAAATCTGTTGATTTACATGTGGAGCACATGATCCTTTTCTTGCTAAGATTTATCAAGTCAGAATTGGATCTCACAAAACAAGGAAGATTATTAGTAGTAACAGGAGTACGAGTTAAAACAGATTTAGATTTACTAAGCCAAATGCTTTTAATTTTAGAAGAATAATTGGGTGATCCAATGAAGTACCCTTGAAAATACTGATTAGAAGAACGAGAATAGTTCTTAGAAATAGTAGATTTAGGACTACTTGAATAACTGTTCGATTTGGAATAGTCATAAAAGATGGTTTTACACTGAGAAGGAGAACCAGTTGAGCTTTAAGCACACGAAAAGTCTTTGACTTTTTGTAAAAGCTGGTCTCTTTCAGCAGTAACTAAATCAAATTTAATTTTAAGTTCAGTTCTCATCTTCATCTCAGTTTCAAGGTCTGTCTTTAAGTTCTAACCCCTTCTGAAGCATTTCAAACTTTCTCTTCTGATTTATTAACTCTCGTTTCTCTTCATCTGAGCTACTCTTTTCATTCTCCGAAGCGATGTCAAGCCAGTTTTTCTTATTTTCAAGCTCTTTAGCAATTGTTGTATACTTCTTTGAAGTATTTCTTTTCTCAAGGGAAAATTGCCTTTTCTCTTCGTCTAAAGCCTTCTGCTTTAGATCAGTGCTTTCAGATAATTTCTGTAATTGACTCTGAGAGTCTTCGGAGATGTCTTTCTTTTCTTTATCATTCTTAGCTCATTCCAAGATGATCAGCTGCTCAAAATCCGAGATTTGCTTTAAAAGCATTTTTGCATTTAGCTCTAGAGAGTTAATCCTTTTCTCGTAAGATACACGTTCAGTTCCAAATTTWCTTTCTAGTTCAATCACTCTCTTCTTCTCTTTCTCAAGTTTCTTCCTCTWAACATTCATATCCTTTTCCGCTTCTAAAAGTTTCTCTGTAAGCTCTTCAGTCTCTTTAATTTTCTTTTCTGGAAAATTCCTTACAGCATTCAGTTCAGACTCTGCTTTATGAAATTTATTGATTAAATCTTGTTTTATCTTGTTTGAACTTCTAATTTCAACATCTAACTCACTCCTTTCATAATCCAAAGTTTTCTCAAGTTTATTAATCTTATAATTCAAATCATTCTCAACTCTTTCCAATGCTGTTTTATGATCTTTTTGTAAACTTGCAATAAGTTCCACATTAGCATAATTCTTAGAAAACATGTTTATGTATCTGTCTTTATAGTCCACTATACTCTTTTCCAGCATGGAAATCTGAGTTCTCAACACTTTATTCTCCTCAAGAATATCTGTCATTTTAAACAAAAATAAGATTGATCAGATATAGGATCTATGCAGTTCAAGAAAAATAATCAAAGAAATATAGTTTAACAGTACTACACAATCACTCTTTAAAAATTCACACTTCACAATTCACAAACATATGAAAATTCAATATGAATCAATACCAATACCAATCCATGTAAAGTGAATAAGAAAATAATCTGGTCAAGACAAGCTTATATCCGCTCAATACACAACCTATATCCGCTCAAAGCAATAATCATAAACCGATTAATTCCGCACAAAGCAAGCTCTAAATCGCTCACAACAAGATGCTAAATCACTCACTGCATGAATTAAGTAGCTTAATGCATGAGCTAAGTCTTAACAAGTACGAAAAAGATTGGTATGGTTCTTTTTCGTACTTGTTATATGCACTCCAACTGTTCTCATAGCAGTTGTTCTCATATATATATATATATATATGTAAAGTTGTTTTAAATAAAGTTCTGGTGATTCTCACCCTACAATAACATAGAAAGGGAACTCACTAGACCTTTCGGTCTAACCCTCGTTTTGTGATTTTAAATATGTGTTTCGGGAGACTCAAACGGTAAGAGGAAGGGGAAAATGTAATATTTTCCTATGTGCATATCTGCTAGAAGATTTGTCTATATTATGTAAAGTTTTGATAGATGAACATTGAATAGTACAAGAATTGTATTTTGGAATTTGTGGACCATGTATTCTGTAATGGTAGATTCTTGTACTAAGGGACCTATGTGGTGTATAAACATGTATTTCTTGTGTATGAAGTATGTGTTACATGCAATGTATGGCATGAGGTGTTACAGAAACACTTATCTTTTAAGAGATAAATGAGTAGCTGGTGGGGTTATGACAAGAGTTGGTCTGGGCTTTACCTTTTCCAATATTAGTCTCCAAAGAATTGAGAACTAATAGCTTTTATTGTTTGCCCGGAATATAGAATATAGAACATGATTCTTTTAATCTTTTAATCCTTACACAACTCTCATTAGTTCTTTTAGGTCACAAAAACTACCCTTCTCATTTTATTTTAATCTCTGAACACAAACCCATTTTTCATTAAAGCTCATTCAGATATGGATGTCCTCTTGGATAGGGCTGTCGGATCTGACAGTCCATAGAGATATTTCAGTGAAGCTCTCAGTCCCTCCTAAAATGACAATTTAAGCTCATTTGATCACAAAAGATTGATAAAAAAAATATTATTGCATTTATGGACAAATGATCAGATGAAAATTGATCAAGAAAAATGTAGCAATTAAGTACAAGAACGATTATTCAGGATTGATGTACAAAACAGATTTTTCAAAATAGTTGGGAGAAGAGAATGAAGATCTATAAGAACAAGTTTACAGATTCACACAAACAAAGAATAAAAAATTATGTATCAATCGATGGAATATGTTTCAGATACGCTCAGAAAACAAACTTTGAATACAAACGAGTATATTATCACCGAAAATGATTTTCATTTAAGAGACGTGATAATAACAATTTGAATAATAGCTTAAACAGGTATTGGAAATATGTATGAAGAGAAATTACACAAGTAAAATCTCAAAGAAATACCTGATCAGAAAAGATACTCGTTTTGAAATCAACTCAAAATCAAAAACATTTTCAAAATCCTTTTTCAGTACTCCCCCTAGAAAATATATTCCATTATTCTCTTTATCAGCTCAAAATCCAAAGAAATAAAACATTATTCTCCAGCACTCAGAGTTTGAAAAACATTTCAGCTTAGATTTGAAGAACAGTTCCTGAACTGGATGTTCAGAAACTAAGTTTAGGCAAATTATACACTCCCCCTGCATCAGTGCATCATATAAAAGATGTTTCTCATCAGCACACCATATGACACACCTGCAAAACAGATTAAGTAGATTTTGGTACCCATACAAACATGGGTCCTACTTTGTTAATATTGGCCTGAGGGATCTTATAACTGCCAAACCATCTTTTCTTATTAGAAAATTTCTTTTTAGCCCCCTTAATAGGTAGATCAGATCTGCAATAAGAACCATACCAATCTTTTTCGTACTTGTTATATGTACTCCAACTGTTCTCATAGCAGTTGTTCTCACACCATATGTTGATCTTCTTCTTGTTGACAAAATCATTAGTTCCATATGATGAGCCCCAAATTCTTCTCTTGCTAAGACTAATCAATTGATTAGTAGATTTCACAGTGCAAGGAAGAACAATATTATATACAAATAATTTCTTATTATCAACAGATTTACGAGAAACAACAAAATCAGCTTTATTTACCCAAATTTGTTTTACCTTTGAATGATTATTGGGTGATTCAATGACATACCTTTTGTAAAATTGATTTGAACAATGAGACTTGTTCTTAAAAATAGTTGATTTAAGGATACTAGAATAGCTATTGGATTTGACACTAGAACAGTCATAAAAGCAGGTTTTACACTTATATTGAGATCCAGTTGAGCTTTCAGTACTTGATTTTAAAAAAATTCTTTTATTTTCTTAAGCAATTGGTCTCTTTCATCAGTAACTAAATAATATTTCTTCTTAAGTTCAGATCTCATATTCAATTCAGCTACAAGTTCTGTCTTTAAATCAAACAATTTCTTTGAAATTTCCGAGAACTTTCCTTTCAACTCTCTTTTCATCTTCTGAAAACCTTTTCTTTCTTTTTCAATCTTTTTTCTATCTTCTTTTGAACTTCTCTTATCATTCTCTGAGGCAATGTCAAGCTATTTCTTCTTCTCAATTAGCTCTTTAGCAATTGCTGCATTCATTTTTGCAGTATTTTTCTTCTCTAGAGCAAAAACTCTCTTCTCTTCATTTAGAGTTATTTGCTTTACAACAATGCTATCAAAAATTTCTAAATGCTTCTTTTGACATTCTTCCTCATATGCTTTCTTCTCAATATCAAACTTGGATCTTTCCAAGACGATAACTTGTTCAAAATCTGAGATTTCCTTTGAAAGCATTTTAGAATTCAACTCTAAAGATTTTACTTTGCTTTCGAAAGACTTTCTTTCATCATCAAACCTTTTCTCAGCCTCTATTAGCTTATCATTCTCTTTTCCTTGTAAACTTCTTTTAGCAGTCAATTCATTCTTAGCTTTTGAAATTTATTTGTCAGCTCATAATTCTCTTTGATCTGCTTTATCCTTTCTTCCTCTGACTCTTTCCTTTCAGATCTAACATCTTCTCAATTTCATAAACTCTAGATGTCAATCTGGAATTGTCCTTTAACAGATCAAAGTCTCTCTTTTGACTTGCATTGAGATAAATATCTTTTCCAAGAAGTTCATCAATCTCAGCTTGAAGAAATTTCTTTTCTTCTTCAGATTTCTTTAATTCTTGTTTCAACTCTTTAGCCCAAACAAAATTAGCACGATTCTTATAAAACACCTTCACATACTTTTCCTTTTCTGATTTCAAACTTATCTTCAACCTAGAAACTTTCTCTTTCAAAACATTATTTTCTTTCTCATAAAATGAAGCCATTTGAAAAAATTCAAAAATGATTGATGTTAGGACTGAAAGTAAGTGTAAAATTTTATTCGTCTTGAAAGTTACTATTGTCTATAATTAAAATAGACATCGTGTTTGACTTTGTATGTAAGGTTTGACTTTGACTCTTTGTCTTGTTTGACCCTATAAATAGGGTGAGGTCTTTGTATTCTAGGAAGGAAGCTTATAGTAAAATCATAATACGTAATAGAGAGTTTGACCACACTTTGAAGATTGACTTTATCTCTCTATTTCTCCTACATGTTCTTAATAGAAAACCTTATCGGTCTTTGATGATTTTAAGGTTTCTTGAAGATTGATCATTGTAGGGACTCACAATTGGTATCAGAGCACGTTTGTAGGAAATTTGTTTGAAGAAATCATCAAGAATTGCTGAAATTTATGAAAATTCATGATTTTATGTTCTTGAATGTTCTTAACTATTCTTCTTATATTTTTCTTAAATCTTTCATTCTTGAACATTTGATTGTTAAAATGATGATCGATGTGTGTGTTTTTACATAATGATTCATTGCTATTTCTTTGATTTTGCATTTTGATCATTGATATCAGAGATTTGAAAAGTTTATAATTTTTTTATGTTCTTCACGTTCATGTGAAAATTCATCAAAAAGGTAAGGTTTGATTCAATGATTGGATAAATTTTTGTTAAATTTGTGTTTGTTTGATGATTTGATCTTAGTTAGCAGATAGTGTAGAGAGGATATGGGAAACATGATTTGAGCGGTTTATCTCATTATCGATCACCTCCTGAGCAGATCAAGTTCTAGTATTAAGCGAATTCGGTCAACAAGCAAGCTGTTTCAAGCGAATTCGATCAACCCTTTAACCAGATTTCTGAGCGATTTAGCTTTCTATTTGAGTGGACTTTGTATTGACCGGTTAATAGAGTTAACCTTTTTAGCAACCTTGAAGTAACTGGTCTTTAAATGATTGTTTTAGAAGACTGTGCTTAATGTACTTTGAGTGGTCAGTGAGTAGATTTTGAGACCATACACAGATATCAAGTGATTTGAATCTGTAGTTGTGAGCAATTTATAGACTGTTGTGTATTGTCTGTTATATAAATTGTTTTGATTGATTTTTGGGTTTTCATTGCAGTGACCAGAAGTTAGAAGTCTTATGTAGTTTTTAATCAATGTTTTGACCGGATTAACTTCTTGCTTTGTGTGGACTTAAGCGATTTAAAGGGGTTATCCTTTGAAAAAGCTTGAGCGAATTCGGTCATTTGCTGTGAACGGTTTAGATCTCATGATGAACGATTTACAGGTTACACTGAGCGATTTATTCCATCTCTTGAGCGAGCTTGAACGGATTCGATCAACAAGCAAGTTGTCATAAGATAGTCTCAAGCGAATTCGATTACCTCTTAACCGAACTTTTGTGCGATTTAGCTTCATATTGTTTCAAGTTTTGACCGTATTCGATCATTTATTTAGCGTTTATCATCTTACTTTGAGCGGTCTAAGAGCATGTGATTTGAGCGATTTGTACACTGTGTAAGTGGGTTATTCTTAGTCTTTCTTATTGTAGCTTTGTATTGACTAGTTAATAGAGTTGACCAACCTTATTATGACCGGATAAGCTTCATTCAGTGACCGGATAATAGGGTTAACTGTTTTAGCAGCCTTGTTGTATCTGGATAATAGCTTCATTGTGATCATTTCACAGCTTTGCTGCTGTTTGTTTAACAGACTGTTTTTGGTCAGATAAAGATAATAGTGCAGTGAGTGTTTTATCATGTGAAGTGAGCAGCTTATTTTTTTTAAGTGAGTGATTTATAACTGTTATGAGAGATTTAACTTCATAGTTTGAACAGTTTATAATAGCTAGTTGTGAGCGGACTTAAGATTTTGTAGTAATCGATATTCCTCATGTTGTGAGCTGTGTTTTGATCTGTTTTCGAAGAAGTCTTGTGCAGTTTTCAAGTGACCGGATAATAGATATTGTACTTTGATCAGATTTCATTCTTGATCTTTGTGCATTTTACCTTCAAGCAGTGACCGGATAATATTCAGACTTGACTGTTTTTGAAAATGTTTTGGACTATAACATATGCTGTGTTTAACTCCTTTTGACAGCTGTGAGTGATTTTCAGATAAAGAGGCTGTCAGTTTTTGAACGAGTTATTGTCTGCACTTTGAGCGATTTAAGTCCAAGCTTTGAGTGGTTTATTTTCAGTAGTGAATTGACTGCTGTGCAGTAACCAATTTTCATTCTAGCAGTGTCAATTATTTGTTCATGCAGTAAGTATAGTGAGCTGTTTAAAGCAATTTATCTTCATTATATCATCCAGTGAACAATTTTACTGCTGCTGTGTTTTACTACTGCTGTGTGTGAGCATCATAAGGTAAACGAACTTGATTGTATTTGGTCACTTGGTGTGCGATTTACAAGTTGAGCAGACTTGGGTCTTTGGTGAGCGATTCGTAGTGTGCATGATGAGCGATTTATCTTAGAGTTTAGACAGTTTTAAGCGATTTTATTCACATGAAGTGATCGTATAGAAGTTGTTTGTAGAGAGCGGTTTCCTTTTGTGTGATCTGACTGTAAGCGGAAATTTGAGAAAACAGTAAGCGGACCAAGGCTGGTTGATGTGCAATTTACTAAAATCTTGTGATAAGCGATTTATTCTTGGTATATACTTTAAGTTTGAGCATTAACCTTTCGAATATTCCCAAAACATGGTACCCAAATTCGCTCTTGAAAGCACATAATTCCTTCATCATTCGGTTCCAGAGTTGAAATCATCTTACCCAACCTTTCTGACTTGACGAGAACTCCTTTCATGGCTTCTTTCTGACATCTCATAATTTCTATATGAGTATCAGGAACTAAATTTATTCTCATTGTCATGGTTTTAATAGTCCCACTCTTTTCTTTTCTACTCAAAGCGTCACCAATCACGTTGGTTTTTCCTGGGTGGTAGAGGATTTCACAATCATAATAATTAACAAGTTTAATCCATTGACGTTGTCGCATATTCAGTTCTTTCTGGCTGAACAAATGTTGTAGACTTTTATGATCAGTATAAATCTGGCACTTTGTTCCCAGGAGATAATGCCTCCAAATTTTCAAAGCAAACACTATTGCTGTCAATTCCATATCATGAGTCGGATACTGCTTATCATGAGTCGGATACTGCTTATCATGATCCTTCAATTGCCTTGACGCATAAGAAATTACCTTTCCACTTTGCATCAAAACACATCCCAATCCCAATTTTGAAACATCGTTGTATACTACAAAATCTTCTGATCCATCTGGTAAGCTCAACACCGGGGCGCTGTACATATGATCTTTCAATAGTTGGAAAGCTTTTTGATGTTCTTCCTCCCACTGAAATTTAACATTCTTTCGAGTCAATTTGGTCAATGGCACGGCTATTTTAGAAAAGTCCTGAATAAATTTACGATAATAGCCTGCCAATCCCAAAAAGCTTCGGACTTCAAAAGGAGTCTTCGGGGCTTCCATTTTTCAATTGCTTCTATTTTGGCTGTATCTACCTTCACCCCTGCTTCCGATATGACATGACCCAAGAACTAAACTTCTCTTAACCAGAATTCACACATGGACAGCTTTGCATACAACTTTTCTCTTTTCAACAGTTCCAGTATTAGATGAAGATATTATGCGTGATCCTCTTCGGTCTTAGAATATATAAGAATATCGTCTATAAATACAATAACGAATTTATCAAGATATTCCTTACATACCCTATTCATTAAATCCATAAAGGCTGTGGGCACATTGGTTAAACCGAACAGCATAACTAAAAATTCATGATGCCCGTACCTAGTTCGAAAAGCTGTTGTAGCGACGTCTTCCTCCCTGACGTTAAGCTGATGATATCCTGATCTTAAGTCGATCTTGGAGAAATAACTCGCCCCCCACCAGTTGATCAAACAAGTCATCAATTCTTGGCAAATGATACTTATTCTTGATTGTCAACTTATTCAATTCTCGATAATCTATACACATTCGCATAGATCCATCTTTCTTCCTAACAAATAAGACCAGAGCACCTCAGGGTGAAGTGTTGGGTCGAATAAATCCTTTATCATTTAAATCCTTCAACTGAGTAACCAGTTCTTTCAGTTCTGATGGAGCCAACCTATGCGGTGCCTTGGCTACTGGTGCTGCCCCAGGTAAAAGATCGCTTCAGTATTCGATAACTCTGTCTAGTAGTAAACCAGATAAATCCTCTAGAAAGACTTCTGGGTATTCATTAACGATTGGAATCAGTTCTTGCTTTCCTTTCTCTTTCTTTGTATCAATCACATATGCCAAACACCTCTGACACCTCTTCCAGATACATTTTCGGGTTTTTATTACCGATAAAAGGCTAGTATGATGATTTTGACGATCACCATAGATAAAAATTGTTCCTTGGTCTTGCAAAATAATTCTGATCATTTTCTTATTACAAACAATACTGGCCTGATGCTCTGCCAACCAATCCATACCCACTACTACATCAAATTCTTTCATCGACATTGGGAACAGTCAAATTGGTAGCTCACATCCCTCAATAACAATAACGCAGTTACTGAATACACTAGTAACAGATTCCTTACTATTAGCAGTATTAACTACTAATTCGTCATCAAGTAACACAGAATTCAAACTTGCAATTTGAGCAAATGATGGTGATACAAACGAAAAGTTTGCACCAGAATCAAATAACACTTTAGCACGTATAGAAGTCAGAAGGAAGGTACCTATTACTACATCTGGTGCAATCTCTACCTCATTCCTTGTCATTTGGAAGGACCATCCCCATGCCCCTCCTTGTCCTCCTCTAGATATTGTAGGTCTTTCCTGAGTACCCGACACGTTAATCCCTATAGTTAACTGTGGATTTCTCAACAACGAACAATTAGGCCGAATATGATCTGGGGAATTACAATTGAATCATCTTCTATTGGATGGGAAACTCCTCGACAAATGACCCTCCTCGCCACACTTGTTACATTTCCTTGGGTCTATTTTACAGTCACCTTGATGGACTTGTCAATATTGTGTGCAGACTTTCTCGCTGACCTTCTATTTTGTTTTATTATCATATTTTACTGCTTTTGGCCTTCGAAAGTTAGATGACGGCCCTTCCCATCTTCTTTTCTCAACAACCTTACCTTTTGATTGCCGGTTCTTATTTCGTTCCGTTACTTCTGCCGCATCCACAGTTAGTGAAAAGGTAGTGGGATTCATAGCAATTACAAATTCTCGGATTGATGGCTTTAATCCCCAAATATACCTCTCCACTTTCCTAGATTCTAATGAGATATAGTGTTAAGCAAATCGAGAATACTCAATAAACTTCTAAGTATATTCCCGTATAGTTCCATTGCCTTGTTTAAATTTCAAAAAGTCTTCCTCCATTTGTCTTATAGTCGTCATGGGACAGAACTGATATTTGAATCGGTTCACAAATTCCTCCCAAGATAGTGTTTGCAAGACATCTGTTCTAGCTAAAGACTCCACTTCCCACCAGAACAAAGCATTTGACTTTAATACTGATACAACAAATCGGACTTTATCGATTTCTGGACACCGAATGGTGTTGAACACAGATTCAATTTCTTTGATCCAGCACATTGCTTTTACTGTATCTCTTTCCCTAGAAAAAGTTGGTGGTTTACAAGTCAGGAACATTTTGATGTCTCCTTCCTTATTATGAGAAACCGGAAAAGAGGGATGTACTTCCACTCTTTCTGCTTCCACCCTTGCTAATATACCCATAATATACGTTAAAGTTTCCCTTAACTTCCCCATTTCCTCAGCCAACATATCTCTGGTTATGTATTCTAGGTGTGGCACTGATCCCTCCTGAACATTCCCAGAATAAGATTCTTCATGCTCAAAATGTATTTCAGCCCGACCCCTTCCTTGTGTCTGACTTCTACCTCTGCCTCTTCCCCTTGGTCTTCCCCGACCTCTATTTCCAGAAGTACTTGTTAGAAACACTTATCTTTTGAGAGATAAATGAGTAGCTGGTGGGGTTATGACAAGAGTTGGCCTAGGCTTTGCCTTTTCAATATTAGTCTCCAAAGAATTGAGAACTAATAGATTGTGTGGTTTGCCCAGATTATAGTAGATAGATCAGGAGTCTTTTAATCTTTTAACCCTGGACACAATTATCATCAATTCTTTTAGCTCGCTTCCACTACCCCTCTCATTTTCATTTTCAGCTCTGCACACAAGCCCATTTTGCATGTAAGCTAACACAGATATGAATGTCCTCTTGGGTAGGTTTGTCGGTTTTAACAGTCCATAGTGGTATATATGTAAGCTCTCAGTCCCTCCTGTTGGGTCACCTATTGATTTGGTGATGACCCACTGATCTGTTCCTCTACCTTAGCAACACTTAGTAGTTATTGGTTCTTTGTAAATTGGTGTCTTGGTACGTACTTAAAGCCATTGGCAAAACCGAAGACTAGCCGATGTGAAGACAGAAGGTCACCRATGCGGTGTTGTGGATCAACTGTCTAATATACACACCAAGACTCCGAAGTAGCTGAAATGCATATTGAAAATATTTTGATGCTACAAGTCGATCGAAGGAAGATCTTCATAGACCGAAGATTGAAAATCTTCACGGACTCAAAATTGAAGATCATGGACCGAAGATTGAAAATTCTTCATGGACTCAAGATTGAAGATCATGGACCGAAGATTGAAAATCTTCATGGACTCAAGTTTGAAGATCATGGACCGAAGATTGAAAATCTCCATGGACTGAAGATTTGTGTGTAGCTGCTTGAGGCTACATATCCATCCAAAGGAGATCTTCCTACAGACTGACCATATCTCTACATGAACTGTGTAAGTTTGTTTCTGCATGAACTGTGTTGTATGCATGTTGTGTACGATGAAAATGAGATATCAACATTGGTCARGTCAACSCCTGCCYTCTTATCCTCAAGTGACAAGTGTCCCCATGCATTAAATGCTGAAGGTGGTATAAAAAGGCAGTGTGCATCTCCCATGCACACAATTGGCTTTTGCAAGATTACTTAGTGCACTCTCAAAGCAATCGGCTATTCTCTTCTACTCCCTTGCTCTCCTGTGTGCGAAGAAATTCTTAGTGTTCTTCATTTCCTTTCAAGAACTCTTTGTGTTGTTCTTGAAAGTTCTTCTCCTTGTAAGAATGTTTAAGTTAGGTTTTCCTTTCCTATCTTCCGCAACAATCTTTTGTATTTCTGTGTGTATTAATTCTTGATATAAATCAATAAGAATTAAAAAGTTGAAAAAAGTCTGTGTAATTGTATTCAAACCCCCCCTTCTACAATTACTTTCTATTTATTGCCTTTCCATTCGGGACTAACAAGTGGTATCAGAGCAGTTAACTTAATCTCATAAGCTAGATCTTCAATGGCCTCTTCTTCTTCAAACTCTACTCCTTCTTCTTACCAGGACATGGCATATCTGTGTCTTATGGCCAACATCCAGGAGATAGAAGACTCTGTTAAGGACTCCTCCTCTATTGCTGCTGCTGATCTACCTTCTACCTCAAAGGATGCCAAAGATCTGGTCAAACTAAAGAAGGTAAACAACTTCTCCTCTCTCTTTGAATCTGAAAAGGTTCAAGCTTATGATTCTTTATCTGTTGATCTTTACAATGCTAGATCTGCTAAGAAGAAAGCTGACCTTGAAATCAAAAGTCTAATTAATCAGCTACATAAATGCATAAATCAACTGAAAAACTTTGATAAATTGAAAAATAACCTTAAAGAACAAAAGTTAATAAACAATGTTCTTAACAAAGAAAAAACTAAGGTCTGTGAGAAACTGGAGAAAGAAAAATCTATTCTTCAAAAATGGGCAAGATCATCCAAGAACCTAGATAAAATTTTACTTGATCAACTTCATATTGATGTAAAGACTGGTCTAGGTTATGATGATATGGATCTGTGGCTCCTGATGACTCAATGTGCATTTCTTCTCACATTCTTTCTTCCTCCTCTCCATCTCACTTATCTGATTCTGTTGGATCTCTTTATCCTAGATCCAATGAAAATGGAAAATCTCTTAAATTCAGAATTTTTGTCAAAGGAAAAAGTTCAAACATTGAATCTAAGAATGTTCCTGTCGACTGTGTGTTTAACTCTCTATCTCTTAAGGAATCTTCTGATGCATGYTCTTCTAAATCTAAAACTTCTGAACATCAAAAGCATTCTTTGAATCGTCGTTTCTCTGCGGCTGAGAAAGGCAAGTCTGTGGACAAGCCTATCAAGAATAAGAAGCCAAAATCCAAACTGAAGATGAAACATAAGCCTTCGGCCACCTCATCTTAGTCAGNACTAATCAGTTACATAAATGCATAAATCAACTGAAAGACTTTGATAAATTGAAAAATGACCTTAAAGAACAAAAGTTAATAAACAATGTTCTTAACAAAGAAAAAACTAAGGTCTGTGAGAAGCTAGAGAAAGAAAAAGCCATTCTTCAAAAATGGGCTAGATCATCCAAGAACCTAGATATTTATTTGATCAACTTCCTATTGATGTAAAGACTGGTCTAGGTTATGATGATATGGATCTGTGTGCTCCTGATGACTCTATGTGCATTTCTTCACACATTCTCTCTTCCTCCTCTTCATCTCACTTATCTGATTCTGTTGGATCTCTTTCTCCTATATCAAATGAAAATGGAAAATCTCTTAAGTTCGGAATTTTTGTCAAAGGAAAAAGTTCAAAGATTGAATCTGAGAATGCTTCTGTCGACTGTGTGGTTAACTCTTTCTCTCTCTTAAGGAATCTTCTGATGTATGTTCTTCTAAATCTAAAACTTATGAGTATCTAAAGCACTCTTTGAATCGTCGTTTCTCTGCGGCTGAGAAAGGCAAGTCTGTGGACAAGCCTATCAAGAATAAGAAGCCAAAATCCAAACTAAAGACGAAACACAAGCCTTCGGCCACCTCATCTCAGTCAGCTGTTGCTTCTCAGACTGGTACCTCAGTACCTTCTATTACTGAGTTGGTTCCTAGACCAGTTTATTTGAAAAAGGCTTCCAAGGTTTCTACTTCTTCTAAGAAACCTATCCCTGAGTCTGAAAAAGGGATTCTTGGTCCAAAACCCTCTTCTTCCTCTGTCCTTCCTTCCAAAGCTTCTTCTTCTCTCAAAAAAAATCCAAAAAGCATGTTTACACGGTTAAGCACACACCTTTAATTCCTATCAAACCTGTGTTTATTTACAGAAAATGTTATAACTGTGGTGACACTTTTCACATGGCCAAGAACTGTCCCAAGGAAAGAATCTCTAGGCCAGTAAGAGAAGAGAAAGAGGAAGATACTCCTAACCCCAATGAACCCATTGTAAAATGGGTACCTAAAAACTGATTTATTTGTGTTTGCAGGGCTTAGGACACCAACAGATATGGTACTTGGACAGTGGATGTTCAAGACACATGACTGGAAACAAGTCYYTGCTAATCAACTATGTGTCTGAACCTGGTCCTTCTATAACCTTTGGAGATAATGCTAGAGGTACTACTAGAGGATATGGTGTTCTCTCTAACGGCTCGGTTACCTTCAACCGAGTAGCTTATGTAGATGGACTGAAGCACAATCTGTTAAGCATCADTCAACTATGTGATCTCAACTTCATTGTGAAGTTTGAAGAAAACCAGTGTACTATTCTTGAYTCTTCTGGCAAGAAGGTATTAACTGGTGTCCGAAAGGATAATGTCTATGTGATCAACATGGAATCTTCTAGCTCTTCCGACGCCAACATCTGTTTCTACTCCGAGGCTACTGCTGATCAAAATTGGCTATGGCATAAAAGGTTGTCCCATCTCAACTTCAAAACSATCAACAATCTTTCTAGTAAAGATCTGGTTATTGGACTTCCGAAGATGTCATATGTCAAACTGAAGCTATGTGCTGCTTGTGAAAAAGGCAAGCAAACCAAAGCAAGTTTCAAGTCCAAGATGTGCTCTTCTATTTCCACTCCTTTGCACATGCTCCACATGGATCTCTGTGGTCCTGTGAGTGTACAAAGTTTGGGTGGAAAACGTTATACTCTTGTAATTGTGGATGAGTACTCAAGATATACTTGGGTCTTCTTTCTTCAACACAAGAGTGATGCAGTTGAAGAAATTATCAACTTTGTGAAGCAGAATGAAGTCTTGAATGGTCAACTTGTCGGATCAATTCGAAGTGACAATGGCACTGAATTCAAAAACAGTGTTCTTGAAAGCTTCTTTGATGACAAGGGTATTTCTCAAAATTT
>NC_037536.1:337011-357570 GCF_001531365.2 Cynara cardunculus var. scolymus | reverse complement strand
ATGATTTCAACGAGATTTCAAGAAGAGACATCCGATTTAAAGATGCATGCAGATTCTATCATCCGAAAATATGATCGGACCTCACATGCAAGGATTTTCTCCTTCTTTCTTAGAGATTAAAGAATCATGGGTCACTGATTATCATCCCAACGAAAACACATGCAGGTCTTTGATGAATAATTTATCCTCTTTAAATCCCATAACTTTACTTAAAGAATCAAGTAGGGAGAAGGATAAAGTCTTTCGGATATCTAAAAGAAAATAGAACAACTTTAGGACATACTTTTTCTTGACAGGTTGATACGATCGAGTCTCACGAACAGCAAAAGTCTTGAGTTTTGCAAGGAGGTTTAGAATCGGTTGGAAGGTGATGGTGTTAGAGAGAGAGAGAGAGAACGGAATAGCTGGAGTTTTGGAGATTGAAGAATTTTCAAAAGGAAAGGGGTACTTATATGGGGCTTCTAGAGAAGGAATGGGCTGGCCTATAAAGGCTCAAGCCCAAGATGCTTTTATTTTCTAAATACTAGACCCCAATAATTTTAAATAAACAAAACAATTTGACAAAAGATTTTAAAACTCCACTCTTTTAAAATTAATTGGCAGCTTAATATAAAAAGATTGGACTTGAATATCAACTTTATTTTTATGAAACATTTCAAGACTATTTGGCATTGCATAAACTAACTTGGTTAGCTACCCGCCGAAACATGATCCAACAAACTAATCTTGGGAGATAAGCAAGATGATCTCTGATCATCGGGGCTAAATCCTAGAAAGACTTAGTTTTCAATAAAGGACCCGAATTAAGGTACTAACCTGAAATCCCAAAAAGCAGGATTGTCACAGGTTCTTTGGCCTTGTCTTTGGGGAAATGATTGCAGAGAAGCTGCCCTCTGCCGAGCCTAACGCCAGACTGTATCCATTGAAGGAGTTCCACCCGACAGAGCATGAGCTAGGGTACAGAAGCCCCAGACCTCTATCTAAAGCCATGCTCAAATATCTTAGTCATGGAGATAGGAAAGCATACAGACTTGGATACAGGAGGCCAGAGCCGGTCCCTGAAACCCCTCCACGCATAGGAATCCCCTTAGGAGAGAGAGCGGAAAAATGAGGGTCGAGGGAGGAAGGGAGGAGCCAGCAGTGACTAGAGAGGTGAGTGAGGAAAGACCTAGAGTAGCAAGTCCCCCACCAAAGAAGCCAAAGAAGACACAGAAGGGTGTTGACTCTTCTGTGAAAAAGGAAGAGAAGAAGAGACCCGCAGAGGAAGAGGGTCCAAGTAGTCCTCTGCAAAAGCATAAGAAAAAGAAATCGAAGAAGGCCCAACCTGCAGAGGTTGTGGTCACAGAGGCTGCAATTCAAGAGAGCCCTGCAGAGCCTACTCCAAAGAGAAGAAGGTTGCGCAAGGTGGTTCACGAGGAGTCCCCAACAGAGCAGATACAAGATGTTATCTTTCAAATTGAACAGGGGTTTAAAGCGCCTACGGAAGTAGCTGATTTGGGGATAGAGGTCGTATTAGACGACGAAGAAGAAGAGTTGGAGATAGGTGAGGGAGAAAAAGATGCCCAAGGCACACATCCTATCCCCCCTCCCAGTGCTACTCACGTTTCTAGGGACCCTGTTATAGAGGGATCCCCTATTGAAAAAGGCGTGCATACGCTGAGCCCAACCCAAGCTAACCTCGCAGAGGACACTCTTTCGTCCTCTGTCGAACGCACAGCTCGGGAACCACAACTTACTCCAACATCCTCTCAAAAGGATGCTGGTTTTAAAATAAGAGTCCAATCGCCCAAGGACTCGTCACAACCCAAAGAGGCATCCGTTGCCTCTCCACACTTGAGTGACCAACCAAAGTATGCTTCAGAGGCATATGTGAGAGTCACTGAGACTGAGGGTCTAGAACGCCCAAAGTCCACACGCGATCCCTCTGCCGAGTTGGGCTCTAAACCTACTAGGCAAGATATCGACAGAACACTGGTAGGCTCTCCAAAAGGAGATGTTCGAGGATCCGGTGGAAGTCCCCGAGCTGAATTTGAAAAACCAGTCGCTGAGGGCGCCTCACACTCCGAGGCTACTAGGTCACCATGTGTTGGTGATCTAGGTTCCCAGGATACCTATGTGACGAAGGGGGCTTTACAAACCTTCGCCACAGCGGTATTCCAGAGGTTAGACGAGTTGAAAAGCTTGTTCACCTCTCAACCATCGACAAAGGCATTAGTTCCAATCACAAAGGCTCTGAAGGAGTTGACATCTACAACTTCATAACTCAAGGAGACCCTTTCAGCCCTTTAGAGCTATGTCCTTCATAAAGACGACCTCGCAGAAGCCTTCAAAGCTCTGTCTCTCAATCCTTCCTCAATCCAGAAGCTGAAGACAGAGTTATCAGAGGTAGCTGCCCAGTTTGCTGCTGATATCATCTCTGCCAGCTACACAGACTATTCCGCGTTCAAGGACGAGATCAAGAACATGTTCTCCTCTGCGGTCACCTATGGTATTGATACCAAATCTTCCAGGGCAAACATCAACCATCTAGCCACTCGCAGAGAGCTAGACACAATGGTTGAAGCCCTAGGAAATATCATGTGCAAATATACAGACCAACTCCTCAAAGAGGCCCGACCTTCCAACCAATCTATTAGAGACTGCACTCCAAAGCTCGTCAAAGAGGGTGACACACTCAAAAGCGAAATCTATCGCAGCCTCTCTAAAATGAAATGGGCCTCAGAGATCGACATAAACAACTCTTATGATCGAGAAAATGGAGAAGGCGGCTATCAGGATTCTGAGGCGATTGAAGAAGGCTCCCCTTACAACTTGCAAAACAGAAGCCACCAAAATCCATGACGATCAAGGAGGTGATGACCATGATCGTCATGAGGGGGAGAAGAAGACGGAGAAGAGAGCAGAAGAGCCAAAGAAGACGACCTCTGTCGAACCACTAAAGATAGTGGACTCTGCAGTTGCCCTGTT
The DNA here is from genome assembly GCF_001531365.2 of Cynara cardunculus var. scolymus. Classification (NCBI taxonomy): domain Eukaryota; kingdom Viridiplantae; phylum Streptophyta; class Magnoliopsida; order Asterales; family Asteraceae; genus Cynara; species Cynara cardunculus. Next base: position 354,603 of record NC_037536.1, on the reverse strand, counting down.
CTCAAAAGATAAAGCACCAGAGCCTAAGGGGAAAGGCAAGGGCAAAGTTGTAGAGGAGTCGCCACAAAAGGGGTCAAGCTCTGAGATGCTAGAGGAGATAAATGAAGAAGTGTACGATGACCCAGAGCTCGTTCAAGCATTAAAGGCTTCTTTGGCAGAGGCACAAGCAAGAAAGGGCAGAGCCCCTATTCCCAGAGCTGGAGAAGGCTCATCCTCCAAAATGGCGAAGGAGGAAATGTCCACGGGTACGTTCGACGCTCTGTTAGGAACTGTCAAACCTATCCTAGCAGAGGGGTCCACTCAGAGGCCGATACTAGAAGAAGAAGAAACCAGAATACCAGAATCTGCCACAGTGGGAAAGGTTACTGAGATCCTTGATTCGATGAGCAAAATTCCCACGCAGCAAGTGCGCACAGAGCCCGTAACCATTGTGGAGGATATTCTGCGGTGGCGTTACTCTGCCGTGGACACAGAGCCCCTTTACGACCCAGAGCTTACAGCTATACCCTCTGCAGCTGCGAAGTTTCACTTCTCAAAACTAACAAGGCCACGCGAGCAGGTCTTCTCAGAGCACGTGATAACTTCCCTTGAAACAATATCTCCAAGGACTATGCTGAAAAAGACCGTGCTTTATGCTCAATATGTGGTGAAGAGGGATGACGGCAACCTATAAACGTTCACATATGCTGACCTCCACAACCTCTGTGTATTTGACCTTATCTTCTTGCACAAAATTCTTAACAAGTACATGTAGAGGAGGTCAAGCTATTCGACTTCCCTCAGAAGGCTGATCGAAGTAATGCGCGCTCAAGTAAAATACTACAGCCAGAAGGACTTCGATATCGCAATGAGGTTGGCCCAAACAGATTTGAAGATTTCCCCTCTGAAGAACAGGCCAAGTTGGTTACTTAGATGTCATCCCAACACCATTGTGCAAAATCCCATCTTTGGGTTTGTGTTCTTGGACAAGGATGACATTCTAAGGTTCTTTGATCCGACAGAGGCGAACAAGTATGCGACAGAGACTCTTGAGTGGGTGTTCAACCAAGTGGCAGCAGAGGTGCACAGAGGGCATCTAAGGGCGGACGAAGTGTCTTGTATTCTGGAAGCGATTAAAGTTCAAGTCTCCTTCAGAGAGTGGATATTCAAGGTATACAGAACCATCAAGTCAAATCTGCAGTTTGCCGTAGACGACTATCCAGACTCTGATGTGGACTAATCTTCTGTAATAGTAATGGCCTGAGCAACAATTTTGTAATTCTTTCAAATTCTTGTAATTCTTTCTTGTAATTCTTTCAATTAGTCAGTTCTTGCATTCAATTGTCCAATTTTACTTTTTCATACTAAGGGGGAGATTGTTAGCTCTAATATTTACTTCATGTAAAAGTATGAAAAAGTATTCTGCAAGTGTTGACAGAAGGGTATCTTCCACAGAAGACAACAGAGGACCAGCAACATAAGCTGTTTCATCGTGCAAGCCAAAAATGACAGAACCTCTGATGTCTCTCACAGAGGTTCTGGAAAATGGTCCTCTGGCAATAAGAACCTACAAGTCTTCTATAGCAGAGCCTCTGAGATGGCTCACAGAGGGTCTGTATATTCGTCTTCTGTGAAGATCCTGTTCTACTGTTTTTCAAAGGTTGTTAGCTGCACGTGCTTCTCACGTGACTAGGTCTTTAATCGACTTTATATGGACGGCTTGGGTGATTTCACTCGTCTAGGTCATGTCAGAAAGGTCGTTAGGAACTAGTATAAATAGCAGCTTAGTCCTTTGTAATTCAGGGTGCTTCCGTATTGTAATCGTCTATATTTTCAATCAATTGAAAAACCTTTGAAGCTATTCTATTGCGTTCATCTTCTTCATATTAATCTGTGTGTTCTTGGTTAATTTCTCTGTTTTGTTCTTATCATTGTTTCCGCTGCACTGTAATCGTCCTAAAGATCATTCAGAGTAAGAGATCAAATACCAAAGCTGAATTTACAGGTCCTAACACGTCCCCTGAATCCAGCGAGGGCGCACATGAGTCATCATCATCGGATGATGAAAATGATGATGATGCTACTCAACGTGCCTCCCCCGGCCCTAATCATACACTTCCACAACCTACTTCCCAAAGGGCAACCACAACTTCTACCCTTGGCGATCAAAGCCAAAGGGGTATTGAAACAGGATGACCCAGTCCAATCCCTACCCCAGCCAGCCATCCAGAGGCCATCCTTCGGGCCTCTGGAGAGGAACAAGCTGATGAACCCCATTTTCCGTCATCCCTCTCCCAACAGAGAGGTGATGCAGACATAAGAGCCCCTTCGCCTCAAGGCTCGACACAACCCACCACACACACAGAAGCATGTGTTGCTTCTGACTTTGATATTCCCCAAGATCGTTCAGAGCCATCTTCCTTTCATGCACATCCCCCTTCGATATTTGATCTACCAAAGGGGACACACATTCGCTTCACTTACCCGGCCTCTGAAGCCGAGGAAGAGGAAGTAGATGTCGTAACATCACGAGATAGCTCCTCACTTGAGAGCTATCAAGGACACGATGGAAGTCCTTCAAGGCCCACCTTCTCACAAGGCCAAGAAGGCACCTCAGGAGCAGAGGCACAACCTGCAGCATCTGTTGCTGCAGGGGTTACCCTACATGTTGATCTGGTCACAAAGGCTGAGTTCCAAGCCTTTGTAGATACAGTGATGCGGTCCTTGGAAGACCTTAAACTCATCATGCAAGTGATTGTAGCCAACCAACCCTCCATCACTCCCTCTGACCTCCAACAATCTCTTGCAATCCTACAACACCACCTCACCCAAATCGAAACCCAAACACAAGCCAACACCACTCGCTTACAAATGCTCCAACAAACCATTACCCAACACCATAATACCACTTCCTCCCTAGCCACCCAACGAAACCCACTCAACATCCAATCCATCGCAACCCTCACGGCCCAGGCAACTGAGGCCGATGAGAATCTTACCTACATTATCACCCAACTCCAAACCATCCTTCGCCATCTTCATTCCCTACCTACAACCATCACCTCCCAAATCCCCCACCAAACCCCACAACCATCCACCACCTCTATCGATGATACCCTAGCCAATCTTATCCAACAAATGGCCTCCATACAAGACACCCTCACCCAACTTCCCGTAGCCATCCTCGCCCAAATCCCCTAACATACTCCTCAACCACCACCTCCCTCTGTAGGCCCATCCTTTGATGAAGCTTTTTCCTCTTTCACTGCAGAGGTGAGAGAACTTATCACTAACCTTCCCATCCCCCCATCTACTTCCACTACCACCTCCATGCTTCCACCAACCTCATTCTCCACCACAGAGTTCGCCACAAGAGCTGACTTGCGAGCTCTGTCAAAGGCGTTGGTCTCATCTTTTAACGAGATCAGTGCCAAATTTGTTCATCGGGCCACCCGTCCAACAATGGTTCTCTCCCAGAACCTGGCCGATGAACAATGGCGCACAACTTCCCTCCTCCAAATGATGGAGGCGAGTCAACGACAGACCTCCCTGATGGCATACCTTGCTACCTTCAGGAAGGAACAGAAGAAGAAGAGGTCAAGAGCCTTTTGCTCAAGCAGCCGCCCAGACAAAAGACCAAGACACGAAGACCAAGACCCCGATGATCAAGGTCTTGGACCTTGTGAGGGGGAGACAGAGGCAACGACTGCACATCATACCGAATCCGCTGCACCATCACCACAATCACCATCACCACAAACACAACCACCACCCTCAACCGAACAAACCCAAGCAAGGGAACCAGAGGCTCTGCCCTCTGAAGATGTATGTCAAGTACATGTCCCCTTCGCTGCAACCCAAGAGCCCATCGTGTTAAGCTCTTCAACCGACGAATAACCTACTACCCCACCAACACAAATTACCCAACCTCTTCCTTCAACACCCATATCAAACCTACCCTTAACCCCTTCACCAACACCCTGCACCATTCAACCCTTCACCCTATCCATACAATCAGAACCAATGATATTTCAACCTTCATCACCCCAACAACCACAAACCCCAATCGAATCCCATGCACAAGAAACCACCCAAGCCAAACCCGATGAACCCCAGCCAACCCAAACCGATGAACTTGAGCTAACACAAGAAACCATTCTCCCTACCTATACACAACCCACAAACAAAACGCAACCCTCTACCCAACCATAAACCTCAACCCAACCATCCATGGTGCAGGCGGATACTCCCTCTTCATCGAGACAACCTCTGCAGAGCTTGGTAGACGAGATCATACAAAGCATGGAGTCGATGAGGAGACATCCTTATTTGCCGCCCAGGGAACCAATTTTGCTTGAAAACATTCATCAATATCTATACAAAGACCGCGATGACAGTTTGACCACCAACCCTCTAATCTTATCGCCTGAGTCCATAGACCTTCTACACCATAGATTCATTAGACAGACCACTCAAGCACCCCAGGCTGTCTTTTCTAATGATGGGATAAGAAGGGTCATTGATCTGAAAATAAGGATTTTTGCCAACTGAGCCATCCGATACATCGAGTTCACTATGGAGAGAGCTCATGGGCAAGTTTACGTATTCAACGAGAACGACCTCATCAACCTCAACCCATATGACTTGATTGAATTATATGCATATACGGCTCAGAGGCAAGAACACGGCATCAGATTTGGAATGGCAAACCGAGCGGTGGTAAAGACGATGGAAACCCTAGTGAACCACAGAGCCAAGAAAGATTTTGAAATAGCTCTTCGGCTAGGCATTGGAAGGCTCTGCTACACCCCTCCAAACGAAGACTTCCAAGGCCTGTAGGAGACAAGATCTTCCTCAGTTCTGACTCAACCCGAACTTGGACTTGTTTACAAAAATGAGTTCGGGGTTAAAAAGTTCTTTAGACTAACTGAGGCCTTCAAGTATTCATCGGATACACTTGAATGGTTTCATAAAGTCATTCGAGAGAGACTGGGTAGACACTATGTGCCAAGAGAAGAAGGGAGTCGACTCATTCACGAGATATCGACAGTCATCGCAAATCAATGACTGCTCCTACGCTTCAGAGAAATATATTCAGGTAGCTCATGATGAGTTGAATTTTTGTTTTGCCTTGATGTATTTTGATTCCAGTTTTGTAAGAATTTCATCATCCAATGAAAATTTGGAATCTGATGTCTTTCTATTAGATTAGTCTTTGTTCATCACAAATGTCACTAGAATAGTATATGTTTGTTATTTCATTACTTAGGGGAAGATTGTTAAACCCCATAATTCATAATGTAAAAAGTAATGAAAAACAATAAGTGATGAAGAACAAGAAGACCGATGAAGACATCAAGGCAGAAACGACTAAGTCTGGAGTACAACCAGAGGACCGATGGACGACCTTAGTGAATTCTCTAGCAAATCATCCAGAAGCATACAATGAATATCTAAAGATAAGGATGGTTCATCACACTATGAATGACAGCTGGAGATGACATGTCGATAGCTAGACTTCTAGTTTATCTCTAATACTAAAGTTTATCCATAGAATAGATAAACGTTATATGTTAATAGAAGATTAGCTAAAATGTCTCATTAGATAGTTATCTTCTTATTAGCTAATTAGTATAAATAGGTGATTAGGCATATTGTAAGAAGTGTCGCTTGAATAGCTTTACGTTTTTCTTATATTCAAAGTGAAACCTTTGAAGCTCAAGATTGTTCTTAACTGCATCTTGTTGCACCAAGTGGACAAAAGACCATCCTCATCACCAAATCATTGGTAATCCATCATCTGGTGTCAAGACGAGATTTGTTACTGCCAATGAATGCCTCTTCGCCAAAGAAGATTTTTGAAGCCCTCCAAGATCCAAAATGGATAGACACCATGCAAGAGGAGCTACTCCAGTTTGAGTGGAAAAAAGTATGGTGCCTTATGCCTCTACCCAAAGGGAAAACAGCCATTGGGACCAAATGGGTCATCAAAAACAAGAAGGTTGAAGATGGCATAGTTGTAAGGAACAAATCTAGGCTTGTAGTCAAGGGCTACTGCCAAGAAGAAGGGATTAACTATGATGAAACATTTACTCTTGTAGCCAGACTTAAAGCCATCAGAATATTCCTTGCATATGCAACACACAAAGGCTTCAAGGTCTATTAGATGGATGTCAAGTCTGCCTTCCTTAATGGAAAACTTCAAGAGAAAGTACATGTGCAACAGCCCCCTGTGTTCGAAAATCCAAAGCATCCAGACTATGTCTATTTTCTGGATAAAGCTTTCTATGGGCTGAAGCAAGCACCCAGGGCCTGGTATGATACACTCTCTACCTTTCTCATTGCCAATGGATTCGAAAAAGGTACCATCGATACAACATTTTTTTCTCAAGAAGCACAAAGATGATATTTTAATTGTGCAAATATATGTGGATGACATCATATTTGGTTCTACCAACGTTAAATTTTGCGAAAAATTCTCGGAGCTGATGAAAAGCAAATTTGAGATGAATATGATGGGCGAACATAGTTTCCTTGGTCTTCAAATAAAACAAACTTTAGAAGGAATTTTCATCAATCAGTCCAAATATGTGACTAACCTTCTAAAGAAATATTCTCTCTCAAATTCATCATCGATGATAACACCAATGGCTATAGGAGCTAAGTTATTTGTTGATCCATTAGGAAAATCTGTGGATGTAACAACCTATAGAGGCATGATTGGATCACTCTTGTATCTAATAGCTAGTAGGCTAGATATTATGTTTGCTACATGTCTTTATGCAAGGTATCAAGCTAATCTTAAGGAATCTCGTCTCTCTACAGTCAAGAGAATCTTTAGATACCTCAAGGGAACCCTTCATTGGGTCTCTGGTATCCAAAGAACTCTGGCTTTGATCTAATAGCCTATACAAATGCAGATCATGCAGGTTGCAAGCTTGATAGAAAGAGTACGTCTGGAAACTGTCAACTCTTGGGGGACAAACTGGTAAGTTGGACATCCAAAAAGCAGAATTGTATCTCAACCTCTACAGCATAAGCCAAATATGTTGTTGCTGCTAGTTGTTCACAAGTCCTCTGGATGAAGACTCAGCTGAAGGATTATGGATTTCAATATGAGAAGATTCTTATCATTTGTGACTCCAAGAGTGCCATAGCTATCTCTACAAATCCTGTGCAGCATTCCAAGACTAAGCACATCAATGTCAGGTACCATTTTTCTCAAAGATCATGTAGAAAAGGGAACAATATATGTTTTGTTCCTATAGAGATTCAACTTGCTGACATTTTTACAAAAGCACTAGATGAGAAAAGATTTTTTTCATGTCATCAAGATGGGTTTGCTGAATCTCACCACTTAGAGGCAAAATTATCTTTTCAAACCAGAGATTTTCAATATCTCTTGGTTATGCCAAAAAGTAATATATTATAATGGCCCTCATAACCAAGTACTCTAAACCAGAGCTTCTGGTTCTAAAAGACTAGAGCCTCTGACCAATTAGAAATACTTGTTTATATTTGACCAAAATTCATTCCCTTTGAAACCAGAGCCCCTCTGGTCCAAAGAAAATACTTGGGGTTTTCTCGAAGTATCCCCTTTCCAAACCAGAGCCTCTGGTTCTATGGACCAGAGACTTTGGATTCCAAGTCCTTGTGACCAGAGCCTCTGATCCAACTTGGTCTCCCCTCATTCATTTTCTCATGCATTTAACTTAGTAATTTCATTCATTTTGCAACCAGAGCCTCTGGTTCCAAAGACCAAAGCTTCTGGTTCCAAAGACCAAAGCTTCTGGTTTCCAAGTTCTTTGTGACCAGAGCCCCTCTGGTCCACCTTGGTCTTCACAAGTTATCTTTCTTATTACATTTCCTTTGCATATCATATCATCCATGCAACCAGAGCCTCTGGTTCTAAAGACCAGAAACTCTGGATTCTAAGTATTTGGAACCAAAGACCCTCTGGTCCCATAAGACCCACCATTCCCATCATCATTCATATTCATTTGCACTATCATTCACACCCAGAGCCTCTGGTTGTATAGACCAGAGCTTCAGGTCATCCCATCTATCTCCCTTATTGGTTCTAGTGGGAGTTTTTACTCATTGCACATCCACTTGCATCATTTGAGGGGAGTTATGCATTTCATATTCATCTCTAAGGATCCAAATTGAGCCAAACATCCCTCTGGTTGAACATTCCCATTCAACCAGAGACCCTCTGGTTCAATACCTCGGTTCTTTATCCTTGCATTTTCCCACCCAGATCCTCTGGATAGATCAGAAAAATGCTACATAAAAGAAGTCTTTCATCCCTTGCATTCAACCAGAGACCCTCTGGTCCTTCATAAAGGGTATGTTTTGCATCTAAGGGTTTAAAATGATCACCCAAAGCCTCTAGCTCGTCTATCCAAAGCCTATGTTTCATCAAAATCCAACATTTTATGATAAAATTGTACATCATTCACAACCAGAGACCCTCTGGTTCCCCCACACAAATGTCATGACCAACCAAAGCCCCTCTGGTTCAATGACAAATCATTTTTCTTCATAAAACCCATATTTAATTGCAAACATTTTTTTAAGATTATACAATATTACGACTTTTGTAACTAAAAACCATACAACATGGGTTTTTAGAAGATCAAAACTTCGTAATTTATATTTTTCTTCCAATAAAGATGAAATTTTAAATTTTAATTTTATTTGGGATTTTATTCTTGAGGTTTATCCTTTATGAATAATTTTATTTTAAATCCTTTTTCTAAATAATCCAAACGCTATATACACAACCACGCGCCTGACAACTTTCAAAAACTGTTCCCTATAAACCCTTCACATTTCCCTTTAACACACCCCCTCATGACACGTGTCCCTATTCACCTGCGCCATCATGATCGTGAGCAAACTTTACTGCTCACGATCACACATCAAACCCACCTTTTCACCAAACGTCTTCCACACCATGATTACCATTTTATTATTTAAATAATATTTTTTCAACCCACCCTTCCTCTCCCTCCTTACCATAAATAGCCTTCATGTTCGACCATTCACTCTTTACGCTCACAAACACTCTCAAGAACTTACATAGCAAAAGACGAACCTACAACTTACCTACAACTCACAACCGTAACAATGGTGTCCTTCGCTTCTCACGAGTTAAAAAACAATGACAGTCAAGTCCAATCCACCGGCGCCAACAACCGCCCCATCGTCTTCCTCCCATCAAACCCAACAACCACTCGATCGACCTCCGTCCATAGCTCTTCGAGAACAGGTTTTCCATCCTCATAGAGTTCTTTCAAAATTGTGTCCTCCAACCGGCTCTCACCCTTTCTGATAACGAGGTGCTGGTTAAATACGTATAGAAATACTGGCAGACATGCGAGTTCTACCCAGAGAACCGCGAGATAATGGGTGGCATCGATGTCCCCAACAACATGGTGTGCTCCATTAAAAATCTTTCGCGCAAAGATTTTGAAGGTACTGTTCATTCCAACTCGACAGGAGCTCGGAATCGCTTACTACGCCAAACCGCCAACAAGCTTCGACATTTTAAGATTTATTAAAATGTTGGGGTACAACAGGGATCTCCGCAACGCCTTGGACTTCAAGAGGCAGTTTCTTCGACCTATGTGAAACATGTTCTTCTCCATCCTCAATCGTGCCCTCACGTGCAAGCTAGGAAGCATGGACTAGGGCAACATAAATATCATGACCATCATGTATGGTCTGTTTTTCATCCTGCCCTTGGACTATGCCTTACTCATCTACAACGAGATTCACGCAGCGGTGGTGAAGAAAAACAAGCTGATGGCCGCTGGAAAACCCCTTTCATCTGTGCTCTTCCGATGTTTCCTTGCACTCTTCATAAGGGACGCGAGGAAGATGCACAAGCTGCCGAGAGTTGAACCATTCACTCCCCAATACATCATGAATGGTCATCGCCCAACCATCTCCAAGGATGGTTACCCTGCAGAGAGGCCCTTATCTAGGGCGATGCTAAGTGTCATCCCTAACACCTCTACCTGCCATAGAACTTATGAAAGCTCTCTACTCGCCCAACAATCGAGGCCAGTTACCCCAAAGCACATAGAGCCATCCCCCAACACAAGCGAGGGATCTCAAGAGGAGTCGTCTTCATTGGATGATGAAGATGATGATGATGACACTCCTCCCACATCCCCCTGCCCAATAAACACTTCAATTCCATCACCCCCTCCCCAAGAAACCACATCAACTACCCCTGGCGATCAAGGCCAAAGGGATATTAAACAAGGACCACCCAGTCCAAACACAACCCAATCAAGCCATCCAGAGGCCATTCTTCGGGACTCTAGAGATGAACAAGCTGAGGTACCCCACCATCCATCACCTCTCTCTCAACAGGGGGTGATGAAAATATAAGAGCCACTTCTCCTCATGGCTCGCCACTTCCCTCTCACATAGAAGCATGTGTTGCTTCTGACTTTGAATTATCCATCGATCGTTCAAAGCGATCATCCTTTCAAGCACAAGCCCCTTTGATACTTGATCTAGCGAAGGGGACACACATCTACTTTCCTTCATCGGACTCTGAATCCGATGAAGAAGAATTTCATGTCATAACATCACGAGATAGTTCCTCGCTTGAGGGCTATCAAGGGCATGATGGAAGTTCTCCCTTGCCTCACTCCACACAAGGCATCGATGGAGGCGCCTTTAGGACTGAGGCTCATCCTACAACATCTGTTGCTGTAGGGGTTACCCCACCACTTGCGGACTTGGTCGCAAAGGCTGAGTTCCAAGCCTTTGCTGATTCAATTCAACGGTCCTTGGATGACCTTAAACTCAGCTTGGCGAGGGTTGCTGAATCTGTCCCGACAGTCGATCTTTCATCAATTCAGCAATCACATGCGTCCCTCGAGGCTCAATCGAGGGACAACATCACTCGTATCTAAATTTTCCAACACCTCATGGTCGGGCAACTAACCACCTCACCAACATCTCCACCACAAGAAACGAGTCCATCATTGCCACCTTTGCCGCCCTCTCAGGCAAAATCACAACCACCGATGAGTCCATTGCACCCTCACTACCCAAGTAAACACCCTCACCACTTCCATTGCCAATCTACCCACCACCATACTAGCCAATTTATCACAAACAACCCCTCCTCCACCCTCCCCCCATCTGCAGCATCATCATCCGATGAATCTTTMAACAATTTTGCTGCCGAGGTATGCTCCATGATTTTTTCCATCACCATTCCACCACCCGCCTCAACCTCCACCTCCACTCCCACAGATACGGTCACCAGAGCTGACCTCTGTGCTCTGTCAAAGGCACTAATCTCAAGTTTTAACGAGATAAGTGCCAAGTTCGCCCATCGAGCAGCATAACTAGCGAAGGCTATCACTAAGAGCCTTGAAATTCAACAAGCGCGCACCAATTCCCTCCTCCTAACCATGGAGGAGACTCGAAGAAGAAAGGCGTTGAGGAAGTATCTCGCTTCCTTCAATATGATGAATAAGAGGAGTAGGGCCTCTTGCTCCACCAGCCGCCCCCTTAAGAGGCCAAGGCATGAAGACCCAGACCAAGATGATCATGGTCTTGGTCCTCATGAGGGGGATAACCCGGCTAGCATACCGATGGAAATTGCTACACCACCACCACAAGTCAACCAACCTAAGGAATCCAAGCAACCCAGGCGAGGGAACCAGAGGCTTAACCTTCTGATGATGTACAAAATTTACATGTTTCCTCTACCTGCACCTAAAACCCTCTACCCACAACCAATAAGTTCTCACCAATTTTGGTGAGTTCTTCATCCTTCGATAACCCACCTTCTCCACAACCAGAAACAACCTTACCCTTTACCCCATCACCAACACCTCCTCCATCACCCAACCTACTCAACCAGAACCCTCCATCACCCAAACAAACCAAACACAACCAAAGCCTTCCCAACCAGAGCCTACCCAATAAGAAACTACTGAACCTGAAGCCTAACCTCAAGAAGAACCCTCTACAACACTACCAGAACCCATCACCCAAACACAACCCATCAATCAAACACAACCACCTATCACCCAACCTACCTTAACCCAAACACAACCACAGCCATCGATCACCCAGCCAACCTAGAAGGTGCAAGCAAATATTCCTTCTTCATCGTGGCAAGCTCCAACAGCAGACAGAGTCGAAGAAATCATCTCTCAAATGGAAACGCTAAGGAGACGTCCACCAGTGCCTCGAAGGGACGCCGTCATGATGGAGAATATCCATCAATACCTCTACCACGATCATGATGAACAGCTGGTCCTCAATCCTCCCAACCTATATCCTGAGTCGATAGACCTGCTTCGTCACAAATTCGTGAGACAGACGACCTCTCCACCATAAGTCGGCTTCTCAAACAATGGAATCAAGACTGTCCTCGACATCAAGATGCGGACCTTCGCTAACAGAGCTATCAAATACATCGAGTACACTGTGGAGCATCCATATGGTATGATCAATGTATTCAATGACAATGATCTTATAAATCTCAATCCATGGGACTTGATCGATCTATATGGTCATACAGCTCAGCAACAGGATCAAGGGATAAGGTACGGGATGGCCAACAGAGCAATTGTAGACACGATAGGGACCCTAGTAAAGTTCAGAGCTAAGAACGACTTCCAAATAGCTTGAACTAGGTATTGAAAGACTCTCCTGCACACCTCTAGATGAAGATTTCCAAGCTTACAGGAGAAGCGCTCTACATCAGTCCTAGTTCAACCAGAAATCGGCTTGGTTTTCAAGAACGAGTATGGAGTTAAAAAGTTCTTCATACTAACTGAGGCCTTCAAGTATTCAACCAATACACTTGAATGGTTTCAGAGAGTCATTCGAGATAGACTGGACAGATCGCATGTTCCGATGAAAGAAGGCCAAGAATTGATCCATGGTATCTCCACAGTCGTCCGTTTCAGAGGACTGATGATGCATTTTTGGAATATCTATAATAGAGACCATGAGTAATTTATTTTATTTCCATCATGTACTTTATTTTTATTTTTATTTTGTAAGAAATCATCCAACTTTTAGACCAATGAAAATATTTGGTAAAAAGATGTTTTTCAAGACTAACCTCTGTCTTTCATAATTCTTTCATTGTTCATAGACTAGTAATTGTTTGTTTTTCACTACTTAAAGGGAGATTGTTAGACCCCATCATTCTTATTTGTGAAAGTAATGAAAAACATACAAATGTGAAAGTGCAAAAGGTCGAAAGAAGACTAGCCTAAAGAAATCCTAAGTGTTGAACACAACCAGAGATGCGATGAAGATCCATAGGTGCATTGAACAGCGCATCTCCATAACCCCTCTGGTCACCAACACTTGGAGATTTCAACAGCAGTTCAACCAGAGGTATTCATTCAAGAAGACCCAAAGACTCATGGTTGAACATGCCTCTTAGAAGACAGCTGGAGATGGCAAATCGACAGCTGGATTCTCATTGCCTTATTTAGTTTAATTTCATTTCCATATTTCTAGATTGCTTTCTTTCCTTAAGAGATTTGCGATATATCTTCTATAAATAGCAATCTCCATATTTTGATTACTAGTATAAATAGTCTTTATATTTCTTGTAATTGTTTACGTTTTCCATTCAATAATAGTGAATCCTTTGACACTCCAAATTATTCTTTGAATATTCTTGAGTTGTTCTTCATTATCTTTCATACACACGATATATTTAGGTCATTCATAAATTGAATATTCGTGTTATTGAGAGATATGTGATCAACAAGAACAACTTCTGTGTGTATAAAAATTGTTTTCTATTTAAACCACGTATTAAACTTAAACGGATTTAAATTTCTAAGAAGTGTAAATTATAAATGATTTTGATTTGTTATTCTTTTTGGAAAAGAGTACATGCTCTAATCAGGATTTTCTAGAGATTTTACTTGTGTATTTTCTCTTTGTACATATTCTCATACCTGATTCAGCAATTTATCAAAATGTTATTATCACGTCTCTAAAATGATAAATCATTTTCGGTGATGATACAATCGTTTGTATTCAACTTTGTTTTCTAAGCTTATCTTATTAATAATTCTTTCATTGATACACATCTCTTTATTCTTTGATTGTGTAAATTTGTAAACTTGTTACAGATCTTCTATCATTTCTTCCGATATATTTTTGAATAATATGATTTGTATATCACTTCTTATAATTTGATCATATGATTAATTGCAATATTTTTCTTGAACAATTTTCATCTGACCAAATGTGTTGAATTGTAGTAACACTTTTGATCAATCATTTGTGATCAAATGAGCTTATCTGAATATTTTTAGGAGGGACTGAAAGCTTAACAAGAATACCTCTATGGATTGACAGAACCGACAGCCCTACTGAAGAGGACATCCATATATGAGTGAGCTTAAATGCAAAATAGGTTGTATGCAGAGCTTAAAATGTAAATAAGAGGGGTAGTTGAAGTGAGAGAAAAGAATTGCTGAGAGTTATGATCATCATTAAAAGAATATAAGAATCCTGATCTATCCAATATAATCTGGACAAACCACATAATCTATTAGTTCCCAACTCTTTGGAGACCAGTATTGGAAAAGCCAAAGCTCAGGCCAACTCTTGTCATAACTCCACCAGCTACTCATTTATCTCTCAAAAGATAAGTGTTTCATTAATACTTGGGGCACGCAACTCATAATCTATCGGTTTCTCATTTGGAGATAACTGATATTGAAAAAGAAGGATATATGCCCCCCTTCAAGTCTTGTTGATCACAAATTGAGTCTGATAAATTTGTGTAGTCCACACTTTTATCTTTTTGAGCCTAATCTGAAACATTAGTTGCTTTATCATTTCTTCACTGCACAAATTTTACAACATATTTGTTATTTTGTCAAAAGATTCATAGATATGCTTTTTAAAGCTATCAATGATCGAATGGAAGTCCTGATGAGATTAACATTAAAAAGTCTCATATATGAAATACATTCATTTTACTGAATATATTTGTTATATTCACAGGTCAATCTTTTTATAAAGATTGAAAATAGGTTTATAAGTTGAATTTGGTTCTTTCCTTCACTTTCATAATCTTAAACGATTATATAAGTGAATTTGAAAATATTTTCTTAACTTTTTATGAATTGACGACATTCCTACAAGGTTCATTCATTTCAAAGTATGATGTAAATGTTCCTCATTTTAATCATAAGGGGGAGTATTTGTAAATGAATGAAGATTTCTACATCAATTTCTGAAGATTGGTGAAAGTGTCAAAGTTTAAAAGGAGTTGACCGATATGTGCTGATAATTGCTGAAGATTATCGTGCGGCTATATTCAAGGGGGAGTGCATGTGAAGATCTTTTCTTTAAAAAAAGGGGGGGGGAGATTGTTCAAATTGCTGAAAAAGTAAGACTTTTAAAAGTTCGAATGGGAGTTAAAGTTTTCTGGTGCTGATCAAAGGTGAGATTATATGAAAGTTCGTTCTTTAAATGGGAAGATTGTTTTTGTGTTGAAAAGTATTCTTTATCAAAAGAAAAGTTATTTGGGGGAGATTGTTAAAGCGTTAAAGTTCAAATCTTGAAGAATTAAAGTTTTTGAATATTGTTGTTGTTTTGAACTTGAATCCAATGGGGGAGATTGTTGGAACATAATTTTTTGTATTCAAGTCCCTATGCTTAAAATGTTTTATAAAGCTTTATAATGTAGTTTCCTTTTATAGAAGGTTAGTTTAGTTTACTTTTTTAGTAGGTGGTATGAATAGTGTGTTATAAGTTTTTGTTAGTATGTGTGATCATTACTGTAGCTATCAGATTCATACGCATACTTGAGAAATTGAGAGAGATTAGTAATCAAGAACATTTGTACTTACACTTTGACATAATCAAGCTGACCGACTGATTCTATTCATCTTTATGTTTTTGATTCTTATTATGAATTGATTGTTATGACTTGAATCTGGAATCACATTAGATTTGTTTGGAAATGGGTTCCTAAAGCTAAATATAAATGATGTGTTAAATATTTATCTTCTAATGTAATTTCTAACCCCAAAGGACCCATTTGGAAATGGATACCTAAATCTTTGGGATTGTTTTTGCATAACTGTCATGTGTGGTACATAGACTTAGGATGTTCAAGACACATGATAGGACACAGGCACCTTTTATCTGATTTCAAAGAAAAGCCTGGCGGAACAATCACTTTTGGAAATAAAGAAAAGGGATTTGTGAGAGGATATGGAACATTGTCAAACGGAATTATCATGATTAAGAAACTTTTCTATGCTGAGGGTTTAAAGCATAATCTGTTAATCATTAGTCATTTCTGTGATAATAGGTTTGATGTAAAATTATTTGTAAATAGTTGTGTAATTTTTCACACTAAAGGGATAGAGGTGATAAGAGCTGAACGCTATGGTAATCTTTATGCAATTAATTTTCTAACTCTGACTGCTTCTAAGGCTGTTTGCTTAATCGCTAAACCATCAAAAGAAAACAGTTGGACATGGCATAGAAGATTATCTCATCAGAACTTCAGAGATATTAATAGATTTGTAAGCAGTGATTTGGCCATTGGTCTGCCTGAACTTAGATTTGATAAGAACTCATTATGTTCTGCATGTGAAATGGGAAAGATTACAAGATCTTCGCATAAAGAAAAATCTGCTTCGTCTTGTATGTCTCCTCGCGGAATGATTCACATAGACTTATGTGGACCAATGCGTACTCAATCTCTTGGAAGTAAAAAGTACATCTTGGTGATGGTTGATGAATATTCCAGATACACGTGGCTAGAGTTTCTGAAAGCCAAACCTGATGCGCCTGAGTTGATCATTTCTTTTATCAAGCATATTCAAGTTCTTCGACAACTTCCAGTACAATAGCTTCGAAGTGACAACGACGCTGAATTTACAAACGAGACCTTTCAAAGTTTTCTTCAAACTGTTGGGATTTCTCACAACTTTTATGATGTTCGAACTCCGCAACAAAATGGAGTTGTTGAAAGAAGAAACAGAACATTAGTCGAGGCTACTCGGACTATGTTGGCTTACTCTAATCTACCTCTATATATGTGGGCTGAAGTAGTGTCTACCGCCTGTTTCACACAGAATACAACGATCATCGTCAAGCGCTTTAATAAAACTTCTTGTGAGTTAATAGATAAAAGAAATCCTAATGTAAAATTTTACCATGTTTTTTTATTCATATGCTTTGTGCTTAATGATTGAGACAATATCGGGAAGTTCAATAAAAAGGCGAAAGAAGGCTACTTTATTGGTTATTTGTTAACGTATAAAGCCTTCTGAGTCTACATCAAGTCATTCAAGATTGTCATAGAAAGCATTAATGTCAGATTCGATTAATCTTAACTTTTGAGCAAATCAGTTCAGGACTCAAGCTACAACAATTAGCTTCAGCACAAAGTAGTGTCGAACCTGTACCAAACAGGATTAATAATTTTGATTCATCTACTATAAAATCAAATTTAGATTCCTTATTCATAGACGCATTTGATCTCACTTGGGATATTCTTGCAGAGTACGAGATATCTGATCTACCCAAGTTGAATGAACCAGTGGTCCCAATTCCGCAAGTGACTCA
>NC_037536.1:329991-336256 GCF_001531365.2 Cynara cardunculus var. scolymus | reverse complement strand
TGTCAAATCGGCATTTTGAAATGGTATTCTTCACGAAGAAGTCTACATGAGTCAGCCTGAAAGTTTTGTTGATCCACACAAACCTGATCATGTCTATGTCCTAGACAAAGCGATATACATTTTAAAACAACCTCCTAGGGCATGGTATGATACTCTAACTCAATACGTACTGAAGTCTGGTTTCAAGAAAGGTACAATAGATACTACGTTATTTCTTAAAAATCAAGGTAAGCATATGATTTTGGTCCAAAGTTTTGCAAAAATTTTCCAGACATCATGAACTCTAATATTCAAATGAGTATGATGGGAGAGTTAAATTTCTTTTTTGGTCTTCAAGTAAAACAACTTCCCAATGGAATTTTAATTAATTAGTCTAAATATATTAAAGATATTTTGAAAAGATTTAATATGTCTGATTGTTCTTCATTACAGACTCTCATGGCCACTGGTACTTTATTAGATGCATATTTATCTGAAAAATCTGTTGAACAACAAAATTACCTTGCCATCATTGGATCTTTACTGTACTTAACCTCAAGTAGACCAGATATAATGTTTTCAACATGTTTTTGTGCAAGTTATCAGGCTAAGCCAAAAGAGTCAAATCTTGTTGCGGTAAAGAGAATTCTTAGATACCTCAAAGGCACACAAATTTAGGCCTGTGGTATCCTAAAGAATCTGGTATTGAGCAAACTGCATTTAGTGATTCTGACCATGCAGGTTGCAAACTGGATAGAAACAGCACTTCTGGATCATGTCAGTTCTTAGGTGACAAACTAGTCAGTTGGACTTCAAAGAAGCAAAATTGTGTTCCAACTTCAACTGCTGAAGCAGAATACGTTGCTGCAGCTAGTTGTTGTTCACAAGTTTTGTGGATGAAGACACAACCTCTAGACTATGGGTACATGTTTAACAAGGTGCCTATCAACTGCGATTCAAATAACGTGGTTGCAATAACTGTTAATCCAGTTCAACACTCAAAGACCAAACATATTGATATCAGGTATCATTTTATTAAGGTAACAACCCACATATTCTATGTACAGATAATCCACATAATCATACTCATAACACATAATGTAATAATGTTTACAAAATATGGACTAACAAAAACTTTCTTTAACACATTTATGAGTAATTAATTTCATCAACTTTAAATTTCATCGTTTAAACTTTTCCCTTTCCATTGTCCTGTGATGTATGATGACCTGCAAAACAGGTTAGTCCAATAACTGAGCATTAGACCAAAAGGTCTAGTGAGTGTACAAATTTTACATTCCAAACTACCAGTTTAGAATCAAAGATGTACAGATACACAATGGTTGGACCAGAGGCAATGGTTGGACCAGAGGCAATGGTTGGACCAGAGGCAATGGTTGGACCAGAGGCAATGGTTGGATCAGAGGCAATGGTTGGACCAGAGGCAATGGTCAGACCAAAGGCAATGGTTGGACCATGGGCAATGGTTGGACCAGAGACAATGGTTGGACTAGAGGCAAGGCTATGAAGGACCAGAGGCAATGGTTGGACCAAAGGCGAGGCTATGACGGACCAGAGGCAATGGTTGGACCGTAGGCAATGGTTGGACCGGAGGCAATGGTTGGACAAGAGGCAATGGTTGGACAAGAGGCAATGGTTGGACCAGAGGCAATGGTTGCATTGGTCCAGAGCTGATGCAATGGTCTAGAGACTATGAAGAACCAGAGGCTATGAAGAACTAGAGGCCAACACTTTGAAACACACAAATCTGGGCATAATATTAATTAACCTCAAAATATGAGACATTAATTTCTAGAAAAAACATCGAAATATCTGTTCTACATTAGTGATAAAACCACCCAAAACACAATTTCAAACCGGATATAACGGATTTTTACTTACAACCCAATTTAAGTAGCCAAAAGAATACGGAACAAGACTATATATATATATATATATATATAAGCTACTATTTACCCAAAAGCAAGATCAAAATCTTCTAGTTCCCCGATAAATCTTCAAGTCAAACAACAGGTTCTTTCTATTTATCCGTCTTCTTTCCTGAGAAAGGTTGCGACTTAAATGGTAAGCAAACGCTTAGTGAGTTAAATAGTTAAGTATTACATATCAATATCGCACATGTTTATAAACATACATAATAAACTCTTATCAWTAAAAGAGTTCAAGACATCATCCARATGCAAACCGAGACTTACAAGAAACCGAGTGAACAATTACGTACCGGATGCTAAGATCRTWGGATTCCATAT
Source organism: Cynara cardunculus var. scolymus (assembly GCF_001531365.2). Classification (NCBI taxonomy): domain Eukaryota; kingdom Viridiplantae; phylum Streptophyta; class Magnoliopsida; order Asterales; family Asteraceae; genus Cynara; species Cynara cardunculus. The sequence goes on along the minus strand of NC_037536.1, from coordinate 334,007 downwards.
TCAAATCACCATAGTATACCATATCATTAATGCTCAATACMACAAGGAGACAGGATCAACAACCAAATATATTCTGCAATGTTAGAATACCAATAAATTTCAAGAACCAAGAGATTGAATCGGTATACATAACGAAGACAGTGCATCACCCCGTCCTTCACCTCCCGGGCTCATGCCAAAGTCTGAGTCTGAATCATACATTACGGGAAACCTTGCACTGCCCGCCTTCCTCTACCGGGTATATGCCAAGGTTCCCTACTCATTGTTCTTCCTCCTCTTCGAGCAATGAGTATTCACAACCGCAGAAAGTCTCACCCGTCCAACCCGGGATCTTGACTTTGCCATAAACTTTCGGTGTACCACATGAAGTAGTACCCGTACTATGGCATACAATTCAAGAAACAAAACAACGAGTCCGGATCCAGAAAGCAAACCGATGTACCGAGATAGTAATATGGAATTAACTCAAGAGACGGAATCAAAGACAAATCAAGATTGTGTGACTCCATTCAAGACCAAAAAAATTCATTTGAAAATATATATTTTCAAATCAATATGTAACAATTAACTATATAACTCACCGGGCAACCGTATAATACCGAAAAGCTCCGAATTGAGCTCACAAAGCAAGTCCAATCTACCACACATAGATTGCTTCCAAAGTATCAAAATATGTCTTAATTACCCCCTGGAGTAAATGTACAAAATCTCATAAGCAATAAATATAAGAAACTCGTGATATACACATGTCCTATTTGAACATTTTACCTAAATTTCTATGTACAGCTGCTGCATGCAGAACTGTTTTGCCAATTTTAAGCTCGAATTCATGCCTTGATCATAAAATAAGAAATAAACTAGACTCAATTATCTAACTAAGGAAATTGGCCTCACCTCATTTGGATATTTTTATGATTTTATACAGATTTTCAAATTCTGCACACTTTCAATGCAATCTTGAGTCGAAATTCTCATTTTCATTCATTTTTCTCAAACCAGTTCGATTCCAAACTATTCCAACTTCTGAATCTCAACTTAATATAATATATTTGACATAAACAACCAAAATGCAACCTTTATTTTATCATTTATATTATCTCCCAAATCATTGACTTAATCAAGTCAAAGTTCATATGATGAACTTGCATAAATCTTGATAATCTCTTGAATCTAATGATCATTTCAAGCCATAAACACTAAAAAGCACTCATTATTACACTTAAGATCAAACCCATATGAAACCCTAACTCTATCTCAACATGCAATCCATAAAACAAGAATGTCAAACAAAAACAAGTGCAAAAATAGATTATACCTTACTTGATGATCAAATCCTTCCAAGATCTTGTTGTTCCTCTTTGATTTGAGTTGAATCAAGTCTATGTGTGTGAAAATCGTACCTCTAGTGTGTATGTGAGTTCTGGACTTAAATGATAAGAGAAATGGGCCAAAACTCCAATATATAATGCTAAAACTCGAGTTGGGCCGGTTTGGCCCGGCTAGGTACCCATTTTGACCATCAACACTTAAATTATTCATAACTTTTTGCTCGGACCTCCATTTTCTATGAGGTTTTTGCCTACACGTTCATAAAGAGATAATCTATAATATCCAACAAAAATATTCCAGAAAATATCTCACAAGAAAATCAGTTTTACGTATCTATTTGACGTAAAATTTTCCCAAATCCTCTAATATATTCTTAAGAAATAAAATTCTAAAACTTCAGAACAAACTCCCACTAAATCACAAGTTCTATTTAACCCAATAATTAAATATACTAAGCAAATAATTGGGCATATTAGAAATTGGATGTTACATATAATTATATCAAATTCCCTTAGAGACAAAGGAAATAGTTGTATAGGCACCTCACACCCTTCTATACTTATAAAGCATTCATCTATCCTTTCCTTAACTGAAACTTCACTATCGTTTGTTGTTTCCACAATTAGATTCTCATTCAATGCTTTAGATTCTAAATGTGCGTAGTAACAAACGATGGTGACACAAAAGAACAATTTGCACCCGAATCAAATAAAACTTTAGCACATATTGAATTAACGAGGAATGTACCTGTTACCACTTCAGGATGGTCTTCCACCTCGCCTCTCGTTATCTGAAAGGCTCTCCCCTTTGCATTAGACTCTGTCTGTCTTATCCCTCCCCGTCCACTTGGATTAACACGATTATCCATTTGCCCACGACCTATTGGCACATACCCAGATCCTCGACCCCCAGAATATATATAGATCCCCGACCTCCAGCAAAACCAAACCCTCGACTCTTTGCTTGCAGACAATCGGCATTTACATGTTGAGATGAATTACAAGTAAAACACCTCTGTGTCACCCGATAATCTCGAGCTCTATGTCCTGGTTCCTGACATTTAAAACATACTCGAGATTCTGTATTGCAATTTCCCTGATGTATTTTATGGCACCGGGTACATGCTTTATCTGCAAACATTGAAACTGGTCGATTCAAATTTTCCATAAACCTTAGTCTACAGACATCAATCATTGTAGCTTCCCCTTTTCTTTTCTCTCCAACCTTTTCATGTGGTTGCCGGTTAATGTCTTGCTCCAGTATTTCAGCAGCATCGACTGCCGCTTGAAATGTTGTCAGATTCCTGGATATCACATATTTCCGAAGATTCGATTCCAATCCCTAGATATACTTTCTCACCTTACTGTTTTCAGATATAATATAGTCTTCATCAAACCTAGATTGTTCCATTAAAACTTCTGTATACTGGCGAACTGACATGTTTCCTTACTCAAGACAAAGGAAATCATCTTCCAACTTTCTTACTGCAGCTTCAGGACAATACTGCATTTTAGACTTAACCACAAATTCTTCCAACAACATGGTTTTCAGAATATTCGGATCTGAACTGGACAGAACTTCCCACCAATACAAAGCACTTGATCTCAAACGAGATACAGCAAACATGACTTTATCCTCTTCTACACTTTTACTGATTTGCAGACTCAGCTAYATCTCCTTAAGCCAACACATAGCTTTAACAGGATCACGCTCACCAGAAAATTTAGGAGGTTTACAAGCAAGAAACATTTTGATATCTCCTCCTTTTTGTACTGAGGACGAACTAAGGGGTACAGATGTACCAGTTACCGGTGTACTAGCACCTCTACCTTTTCCTCGACCCCTGCTGCGACTTCATGTTTCATTCGTCATCATATTTTCCAGGTCTTCCGTTTGAGTCACATTTCTTCTTCCCCGACCTCTTCCATAACCAGTAGAGGTCTTTTCTAATTGATTAGGATTATCTGCCATTTCTCAGTGTATAACTCTTTCTGTTACATTTAAACACACATGATTATTATCATAATCAAAACATAATAACACATTCATCCTCAAGTCTATCCATAACTTAGATTATATCAATCATATATAATCTATCTTTCTCATAATAGGTTCAGTTATAACATATTCCCCATGTTCATAGACCCAGTGAAACCTATTATCACAACCTCTGCACCTCTAGTTTAAGTCTACGTATTTCACAAATACCCAGATCTCTTAAACTAAGACTCTGATACCAACTGTAACAACCCACATATTCTATGTACAGATAATCCACATAATCATACTCATAACACAGAATGTAATAATGTTTACAAAATATGGACTAACAAAAACTTTCTTTAATACATTTATGAGTAACTAATTTCATCAACTCTAAATTTCATCGTTTAAACTTGTCCCTTTCCTTTGTCATGTGATGTATGATGACCTGCAAAACAGGTTAGTCCAATAACTGAGCATTAGACCAAAAGGTCTAGTGAGTGTACAAATCTTACATTCCGAACTAGCAGTTTAGAATCAAACCTGTACAGATACACACATTTTATCTATATTTGTTATAGACTCTATTACATTTCTCTCGCTGTTACAGCACCATTTCATCTCTCTCGCGGTTACACCGCCATTTCATCTATCTCGCGGTTACACCGTCATTTCATATCTCTCGCGGTTACACCGCCATTTCA
>NC_037536.1:320212-329946 GCF_001531365.2 Cynara cardunculus var. scolymus | reverse complement strand
CCATTACATCTCTCTCGCGGTTACACCGCCATTACATCTCTCTCGCGGTTACACCGCCATTTCATCTCTCTCGCGGTTAAACCGCCATTTCATCTCTCTTGCGGTTACAACGCCATTTCATCTCTCTCGTGGTTACAGAATTTAATCAACATTGAACCGGATATAGAAATCCAGACATCATTGTCCGGATATGAAATCCGGACAAAAACTTAGAACCAAAAATATGATAATCCGGACAGTTGACCGGACTTGGAATCCGGACAACAACTCTTGAGCGATTTAGACATATCCGGACATCCTTTGGCCGGTTTAAGGGAAATCCGGTTAATACTCAAGCGGTTCAAGAAGAATCCATATGCCTCTTGTCTGGTTTAAGGTTGAATCCGGACAACTCTTGGCCGGTTTAGATGAAATCCGGTCAGCCTTTGTCCGGTTTAAGGAGTAGTTCGTGCAACATTTAATATGATTCAAAATAAGACAGTTCTAACAACAATGAATTGGATACAAACAATTTATACTCAAAACATAATACACTCACCTTAGAATGATGATAGGATAAGTCTGCGATTGACCTTAAGCCTTTTTCTCTCAGTATACGCAGAGATTTCTCAAAAACAAAAAACCTTCTTTCTTTTTACATACACTTGCTATAAATAGCAAGTGTATGGCCGCCCTACAAAAGTCGGCTAACCCAACTACATCACCCACACCCACACAATACAAATATTATATATATATATATATTCATTCCAAAAATCTTAGCTCAAAACTCGAAACCTGAATATTACAAGGATAATGTAGAAAAAGGCTTAATTGAGATGCATTTTTTGCAAACAGATTTTCAACTTGCTGACATGTTCACAAAACCTCTCGATGAGAAGAGGTTTTCATTTTTAGTAAACAAGCATGGAATGCTCAATTTGTCTAAAATCTAATCCATGTTTCTAGGGGGGAGCTAGAGTTTAAAATGTTTATTTGTATTTGATATTTTTGTGCTTAATTGAAAAATACTAATCACTTGTTTAAGTATTTTTAAGATGTAACATCAAGGGGGAGTTCATCACTATCATAAACATCTGATTTATCATGTTTGTCAGGTATATCATTCTAATCTTTTTCTAAATATGCATTGAAGTAGAACAACTTCTTTGTATAAAGTATTTACCTAAATGTTTAAACCACTTCTTAAACTTAAACGATTTTCATTTCTAAAAATTGTGAATTTTAATTGATTTTGTTTTTATTTCTTTTTTATTTTCTCTGATCATGTATTTTCTAGAGATTTTACTTGCATACTTTCTCTTCGTACATAATTCTAATACATGCTTCAGCTATTCTTAAAATGTTATTATCACGTCTCTAAAATGAAAAATTATTTTTGGTGATAATACACTCGTTTGTACTCAACTGTGACACTCCCAAACACCATATTTGCATATAACACATATTTCGTTGCAAAAAAATACAGTTTACACCACATTGGTCCCACTAGTACAAGGATTCTTATATGTACAAAATCTACATATGAAAATTTCTAAAATAAAATCTTGTACTAACACATGTATAACAACATATATCTTCAAAATAAGCAATCTCATGCTGATCTTCAAAAGCAGATATCATATAAGGAAAATAATTACATTTTCCCTTTCCCCTTAATATACCTTGACCCTGCAGTTCCTGCATTGCACATTTTTTAAAACACAAAATGAGGGTTCGACCAGAAGGTCTAGTGAGTGAATCCCTTCTTTGCATATGCAAGGTGATAAACACCAAAATCTGATAAAATAACTTTACACAAAAATAATTGCATTTTAGCCAAATAATGCAGTTCAACAATATGATCAAAATGAGATCAATAGCTAACATCACTCCATAACTTAAATGTACCTCTCTAAAACCCAGAGCTCAAAAATAGAACTCTACCTCAACCGGCCAGAGCCCCTCTGACTCAACAGACAAGAGCCTCTCTGGTTCAACAGACCAGAGCCCCTTCTGCCTTACCAACCAAAGCCTTTGTGTCTAAGTGACATTAACCAACCAGAGGTCCTCTAAACCAAAATAAAGCCTTAGGTCCAGAAGAACATAACATAATTTAAAAAGAAGATTAAACTTGAATCAGAGCTCCTCTAATTCTTAAACTTTGTTTATAAATAATTTTGAAGAAAAGACAATTTTAAAGTAAAAAATATAAAACTTAAGATACATAGCTTCTGTATGAATCATAGAGAGCCTTTGATTTATAAAATTCTCAAAGTATTTAAAAACCCTTTCTACATAATCAGAGGTCCTCTGGTCCTTGCTCAAAGACCAACCAGAGCCCCTCTGTATGTATTAAAACATTGATATAAAGTTTAGGCAATAAACGCCTCTTATGACAAACCATTTTTCCCTTCTCAATAACATCTAAATTATTATTTCTAAAGAGAGCAATATCTCTAATTCATCAAGTCATAAAGAAATGATGATTTAGAATCATTGTATCTAATTAGTGATAATGACTAGAGTTATAATAATATCCACATATGACAGTGCCTCCCTTATTCCAAGGTACACCTCTCCTTGATATGCCATCCTTATTCCTTCGTTAAAACAGGGTTACTTGCCAGAACAGACATAAGTCGCCACGTCTGGAAGTACCCATCATCCAATTCCAAGCCAGAACACACAAATGTCACCACATTTGCAGGAACTACCTCTTAAAACAAGTTTCATACCAAAACAGACTTACATTACGATGCTTGGTAGAAAGATTTCCGAAAATACAGTTCCATACCAAAACAGACTTACGTCACCACGCTTGGTAGGAACATTTCCCAAAATACAGTTCCATAGCAAAACAGACTTACGTCACCATGCGTGGTAGGAACATTATCTTTTCACCTTAAAAGATATAAAATACCCCTTTTCACAATAACAAATTTAAACCCAAATAATTGTTAAATTGTGAAAAATATCAAGAATTACAAATATTTAGCATTTTGTGCAGATAGTTATATCCGGACAGGCTATCCGAACAACATATGCCGGACAAGCTTGGCCGGACTCCCTATCCGGAAATCACTTGATAAAATCAATACCCTATCCGGACGGCACGTTAACCAGATGGGAATGCTATCCGCACAGCACTATAGCCGGACAAGGACGTGTATTCAGACGTACTACCTGACTTAAACATATACGGACATCACCATGGCCGGACTAGGAACGTATCCATACGACACGTTAACCGGATTCAAACGTTTCCAGATGGCACGTTAACCGGATTCAAACGTCTCTGGACGGCACGTTAACCGGATTCAAACGTCTCCGAACGGCACGTTAACCGGATTCAAACGTCTCCGAACAGCATGTTAACCGGATTCAAACGTCTCTGGGCAAGACTGTGACCGGATTCACAATTCCAAAATCTTTTTAACACTCCACCCGATCAATACTATGACTGGACATGCATCTAATCCGATCAACATGACTTTAAGAACAAAAACAGAATTCAACATACGGAAAATGAGATTCATATGCTTTTAAGTGTAAAAACCACTCACCTTTATGCAAAATTTGAAGTTGAAAGCAAGACCAGATTAGCTCTCCGGATAAGCAAGCAAACACAACTCTTTCTTACTCAAATTTTCCAAATGAGGCAAGAAACCTTGCCTCATGCCCAACTCTCTATATTTATACTTTCTAGATATAGAAAGTCGACTACCCAAAAAGAGATTATCATGCATGCATATGACTCTTTAACTAAAAACCCCTGCACATACATTTCACATCTTATGCATATACTTAAATCATATGCATATGCACCCATATAATAAATCATGCATATATTCCTATGCATGAAAATATACATACTCACATATTAAACTCATGTAAGCATGTATCCGCATAATTAATTAATCAACTTATAAATACCTCGGGTGACAACCAGAATGCGGTTATCACATCAACTTTGTTTTCTGAGCTTATTAAAAAATAATTCTTTGAATGATATATGTTTCTTAATTCTTTGATTTCTTTACATGTAAATTTGTTCTTACAGATCTTCGTTCATTTCTCTTTATTATTCTGAATAATCTATTTTGTATATCACTCCTGATTAATTGTTCACGTGGTTAATTGCAATATTTTTTCTTGATCAATTTCATTTGATAAACTGTGCATAATTGAAATATTATTTTTGATCAATCACTTATGATCAAATGAGCTTACAATGAAAAAAACTTAGGACGGACTGAGAGCTTAACGGAAATACCTCTATGAAGTGTCAGAACCTACAGCCCTACGCAAAAGGACATCCATATCTGAGTGAGCTAATCTGCAAAATGGGTTTGTGTGCAGAGCTTAAAATGTAAATGAGAGGGGTAGTTGATGTGAGTTAAAAGAATTGGTGAGAGTTGTGTCCAGGATTAAAAGAATCTTGTTCCATCTACTATAATCTGGGTAAACCACACATTATATTAGTTCTCAATTCTTTGGAGACTAATATTGAAAAAAGAAAGCCCAAGACAACTCTTGTCATAACCCACTAGCTACTCATTTTATCTCTCAAAAGATAAGTGTTTCATTAACACTTGGGGCACATAGCTTATAATCTATCAGTTTCTTATTTGGAGATAATTGATATTGATAAAGAAGGATATATGTTCCCTCTTCAAGTCATATTGATCACAATTGAGTCTGATAAATTTGTGTAGTCCACACTATTTATCTTTTTTAGCCAAATTTGAAGCATTAATTTCTTTATAATTTCTTCACTGCACTAATTTATAGAATATTTGTTGTTCTATCATAACATTCATAGATATGCTTTTTAAATCTATCAATGACTGTATTAAAGTCCTGTTGAGATGAACATTAAAAAGTCTCACATACGAAGTACATTCGTTGTACTTAATATATTTGTTTTATTCACAGGCCAATCTTTTTATAAAGATTGAAAACAAGTTCAAAAGTTGAATTTGGTTCTTTCCCTCACCTTCATAATCTAAGAAGATTATATGAGCGAATTTGAAAAAAATTGCTTAACTTTTTTATATGAATTGACGACATACTTTCAAAGATCATTCATTTCGATGTATGATGTAAATGAATGAAGATTTTCTGAGTCAATTTCTAAAGATCGAGGAAGGTGTTTATGTTTTCAAAGGAGTTGATCAATAAGTGCTAATAATTGCTGAAGATTATCATGTTGCAATATTCAAGGTGGGTGAATGTGAAAATCCTTTCTCTAAATAGATTGTTGTTTCTTAAAGAGGGAGTTTGATCATGTGTTGAATTCTTATTAGATTAACAGAGAGATAAAGTTTTTTGTTGTTGTTTAAAGGGAGAGATTATCTGAAGTTTATTGATAAAAAGAAAAGTTATTTGGGGGAGATTGTTAAAGATCTAAAGTTGCTAAAAGCTTTGAAGATCAAATCGTGAAGAATTTAAGTTTATGAAGATTTTTGAAGATGTTGCTATTTTGGACTTGAAACCAAAGGGGGAGATTGTTGGAACAAAATGATTGTATTCAATTCGTGGTGCTTAAACTATTTTAAGTGCTTTGTAGTTGTTAGTTGTGTTGTTTCCTTTTATAAAGGATTAGTTTGTCTTTCTATTTTTGGAGTTACTATACATAGTTGTGTTAGTTGTGTTAGTTTAGTTGGTTAACAGTTTAGAATCAATCATTCGTACACTTTGACATTGAGAGTCTTGTAACCGGTGAGCAAAAACATATACTCATTTGAAAGAATTAATCAAGCTGACAGATTGAATCTTATTGTTCTTGATCATTGATATGAATTGATTATTTAGATTTGAAATCTGGGATCACATATTGTAAGTTGGGTTGAACTGGAAAAGGTTTTACCACTTTATATCAGGGAAGTCTCATTAGCAAACTTATCACCTAAGGCAGAAGATGAAGCATGTTTTCAAAGTTAAGTTTCTGGGCAAAAGGTGAGTTCCATACTATTTTGAATATATCTGGTTGTTATAACCATACAGTATATCGTGCTAAATTCTAGCATATATTGTCTGGATGGGTTCTAAATTGCATTACTATTACTATTTACTTCATCGTTCAATGAATTACCCAATGAGAAAAAGGCAGTGGTGGTGAGTGTGTGTTCTTGAGAGTGAGTTTCTGTATAAATTACTAGGAGAAGATTTTGTGATTATTTGAAGTTGTTGTTGTGTGATTCATCTTCAAATCTGTGCATATAAGGTGAGTTTCGTAATTAAAATTCTTATATGTTGATATCTGAATTATATGTATTTTGGTTGATGATTTTATGGAAGAAAGGAAACTGTTTCTAACAGTTGATTTGAGTATTACTAATTGTTTTTTTAAGGCTGTTTTGATAATATAAAAAGAATAATTTGTTTCTTTCAAAACAGTTGAGATGAGTATTCCATTTTGAAGGAATAAGGATTTTTGGAAATATTTCTACGGGACGGTTGTGACTTCGGTCTGTTTCGATAAGAAACGGGTTTGTAAGTGTTTCTACGGGACGATTGTGACTTCGGTATGCTCCGTATGTAACTGTTATAGGCCATTATTAGCTAAAACTACATATGATGTTCCTTCAGGACAACTGTGACTTCGGTTTGTTCTGAAGGATAGATATACATTTGGATAAGGGTGGCAATTGGATAACTCTGGTTATCATGTTTGCAAGAGATAATAGCTCTGGGTTATCATTTTTCTGTGACTTGAAAACTTAGAAATATTGCTCTTATTGATATAATAAATTAGATCTTATTGAGAAGGGGGAAATTGGCTTATGGACAGACGTTTAAATACTTGTACTTTTGATTAAAAGCGTTTTGAAAAGAGTGATGTGGAACCAAAAGCGCTCTGGTTGTTCCTTGTGTGGAACCAGAGGGGCTCTGGTTGTTCTATAACCTAGACCAGAGGAATTTTGGGTTGATCTTTAGGGTTAACCAGAAGACCTTTGGTTATGATAAAAGTTGTTAATTTTATTTTCAAACCTTTATTTAGAACTAGAGGCTCTGCATGTACTATGCAAACGTTCTGTATCTGACATTTGAAAATTGTCAACATATATAAAACTATTTTTATATACTTCTTTCTCTTATTCAAGCTTAGAAACTTTAACAAGAAAATCCTATGGTAAAGTAAGTCAGAGGAGCATTGGTTGATGCTCATGATGAACCAGAGGACCTCTGGTCATATAAGGATTTCGAAAGTGATCAAGTTTGATAATTCTTTATCTTTGGATAGATGAACCAGAGGAGCTCTGGTTGGTAAGACCAGAAGCGCTGGTCATAGGACCAGAGGGTCTTTATCTTAATTTTAGTTATTCATGTAAACTTGATTCTAAGAGGGGCACTGGTTAGTGAAACCAGAAGCTCTGGTCCTTGGACCAGAGGGGATCTGGCCCTTATGTCTAATAAAAAGCTATCCTTAAGACGGTTCTGGTCTTTGGAACCAAAAGAGCGATGGGAGTTTTATTAATTAAGCTAGAGGACTTTACACCATATTTTATATACAAAATAAATTTCTGAGATCATGATTCCGATTATATGAAAAGTTGATTTTAAATAAGATTTGGTCATCTTCACCCTGCTTTTGCAAAGAAAAAGGGATATCTCCTGGTCTAACCCTTATCTTGTGTTTTAAAAATATACATTGTAGGAATAACAAGGTTACAGGATAATAAAGGGAAGGGGAAAAATGTAACTATTTTCCTATGTGCTTATCTATATGAAGATCAATTTGTGAATGGATTTATTTTTGAAAACACATCTTATGTTACATGTGATAGTGCAAGAATTGTATTGTTTGGGACCTATGTGGTGTAATATATATTTCCTTTGAATGAAGTATATGTTTATATTGAATGTGTGAAGAGGGGTGTTACAGAAGGTGGTATTAGAGCTTTAGTTTAAGGGATTCAGGTATTCAAAGCATGATGCCTAGACTTAAACTGTTTTAAGGGGTCCCAGACATAATTAGCACCATTGGAAATAAATATGATGGGTTAAGAGAACAGTATGTAAGGTAGATTCGAATTACATCTGGCCAATGTAATTATGAATTTACAGGTACATATCTGAACTTGGACACTTCATTATATTTGGGAATGTGAATACGTGATTATTAACATTGAAAATCTGCAGATGACTAGCTGATAAGAAGATTTGAAAGGATCACCCGCCCCAATCCTGATGAAGCAGAGGATTCCCCTGTCAATGCTCCTATCAATACTTTAGAGGGTCGCGGCAGAGGAAGGAATAGAGTTAGAGGGCGAGGAAGAGGTCAAATCAGTGGCAGACTAAGTCAATCTGAGGCTCATCCCGATCATGGAGAATCTACATCTGGAAATATTAATCAAGAATAGATACCCCAGCCAGAGTATGTAACCAGAGATATGTTAGCTAAGGAGATGGGTAAGGGAAACGTCGACATCTATTATAGGGATACCCGCCAAAGTTGAAACAAAAAGAATCGAGATAAATCCATCTGTTCCAATTACAAACAATAAAGGGGGAGATATCAAGATATTTTTAACATGCAAACCCCCAATCTTTTTCGGAAAAAGAGATTCAGTTAAAGCCATGTGCTGGATTAAAGAAATTGAGTCCATATTCAACACTATTAAATGCCCAGAGGCAGATAAAGTCAGGTTTGTTGTTTCTGTATTAAAATCTAACGCACTACTCTGGTGGTGTTAGGACCTGTAAATTCAAATTTGGTATTTGATCTCTTACTCTTGATGATCTTTAGGACGATTACAGTGCAGCGGAAACAATGAAAAGAACACAAAAGAGTAATTAATCAAGAACACACAGATTGATATGAAGAAGATGAACGCAATAGAATAGCTTCAAAGGTTTTTCAATTGATTGAAAATAAGACGATTACAATACAGAAGCACATTGAATTACAAAGGCCTAAGCTGCTATATATACTAGTTTCTAACGACCTATCTGACATGACCTAGACGTGTGAAATCATCCAAGCCATCCAAATAAAGTCGATGAAAGACCTAGACACGTGAGAAGCACGTGCAGCTAACAACCTTTGAAAAATAGCAGAACAGGATCTTCACAGAAGACAAATCCACAGACCCTCTGTGAGCCACCTCAGAGGCTCTGCTGTAGAAGACTTGTAGGTTCTTATTGCCAGAGGACCATTTTCCAGAACCTCTGTGAGAGACAACAGGGGTTCTGTCAATCTTGACTTGTACGATCAAACAGCTTCTGTTGCTGGTCCTCTGTTGTCTTTCGTGAAAGAACCCCTTCTGTCAACAGTTGCAGAAATCTTTTTCATACTTTTACATTAAGTAAAAACTGGAGCTAACAATCTCCCCCTAAGTATGAAAAAGTAAAAATGGACAAATAAATGYAAGAAATGACTAATTGAAAGAATTACAAGAGGAGATAAAACTCATCCTCTGAAAAGAATTACATAAAATTGAAAGAATTACAAAATTGTTGCTCATGCCTATCTATTATAGAAGAATAGTCCACATCAGAGTCTGGATAGTCGTCTACGGCAAACTGCAGATCTGTCTTGATGGTTCTGTAGACCTTGAAWATCCATTCCCTGAAGGAGACTTGAACTTTAATCACTTCCAGAATACCAGACACTTCATCCGCCCTTAGATGCCCTATTTGCCCTTCTGCAGCCACTTGGTTGAACACCCACTCAAGAGTCTCTGTCGCATATTTGTTCGCCTCTGTGGGATCAAAGAACCTTAGAATGTCATCCTTGTCCAAGAACA
>NC_037536.1:316304-320052 GCF_001531365.2 Cynara cardunculus var. scolymus | reverse complement strand
ACAGAGGTTGTGGAGGTCAGCATCTGTGAACGTGTATAGGTTGCCGTCGTCCCTCTTCACCATATATTGAGCATAGAGCATGGTCTTCTTCAGCATCGTTCTTGGAGATATTGTTTCAAGAGAGGTTATCACGTTCTCTGAAGGACCTGCTCGCGTGGCTTTGTAAGCTTTGAGAAGTGAAACTTCACAGTTGCAGAGGGTATACCTGTAAGCTCTGGGTCGTAAGGGGGCTCTGTGTCTACGGAAGAATAGCGCCACCGCAGAATCTCCTCCACAGTGGTTACAGGCTCTGTGCGTACCTTCTGCATAGGGATTTTGCTCATCGAATCAAAGATCTCATATACCCTTCCCACTGTGGCGGATTCTGGCACTCTGGTTTCTTCTTCTTCTAGAATCGGTCTCTGGGTAGATCCCTCTGCTAGGATAGGTTTGACAGTTCCTAACAGAGCGTCGAACGTACCCGTGGACGTTTCCTCCTTCGCCATCTTGGAGGATGAGCCTTCTCCAGCTCTGGGGATAGGGGCTCTGCCCTTTCTTGCTTGAGCCTCTGCCAAAGACGCCTTTAATGCTTGAACAAGTTCTGGGTCATCGTACTCTTCTTCGTTTATCTCATGTGGTGTTTCAGAGCTCGACCCCCTCTGTGGCGACTCCTCTACAACTTTGCCCTTGCCTTTCCCCTTAGGCTCTGGTGCTTTGTCTTTTGAGAACAGGGCAGCTGCAGAGTTCACTATCTTTATTGGTTTGGCAGAGGTCTGCTTCTTTGGCTCTTCAGCTTTCTTCTCCGTCTTCTTCTCCCCCTCATGACGATCATGGTTATCACCTCCTTGATCGTCATGGTTTTTGGTGGCTTCTGCCTTGCAAGTAATAAGGGGAGCCTTCTTCAATCGCCTTAAGATTCTGGTAGCCGCCTTCTCCATTTTCTCGATCACCAGCTCTGCTTGCACAGAAGCATTGTTTATGTCGATCTCTGAGGCCCACTTCATTTTAGAGTGACTTCGATAGATCTCACTTCTGAAGGAGTCACCTTCTTTGACGAGCTTTGAAGTGCAGTCTCTAATAGATTGATTGGAAGCTTGGGCTTTTTTGAGAAGTTGATCTGTGTGCTTGCTCACGATATCTCCTAGGGCTTCAACCATTGCGTCTAGCTCTCTGCGAGTGGCTAGRTGGTTGATGTTTGCCCTGGAAGATTTGGTATCAATACCGTAGGTGACCGCAGAGGAGAACATGTTCTTGATCTCGTCCTTGAACATGGAGTAGTCTGTGTAGCCTGCAGAGATGAAATCAGCAGCAAACTGGGCGGCCACCTCTGATAACTCTGTCTTCAGCTTCTGGATTGAAGAGGGGTTGAGTGACAGAGCACTGAAGGCTTCTACGAGGTCGTCTTTATGAAGTACATAGCTCTGAAGGGTTGAAAGTGTTGCCTTGAGTTCTGACGTTGTAGATGTCAACTCCTTTAGAGCCTCTGTTATTGGAGCAAGGGCATATGTCATCGATTGAGAGGTGAACAAGCTTTTCGACTCATCCAACCTCTGGAATATCGTTGTGGCGAAGGTTTGTAACTCCCCCTTCGTCATATAGATATCCTGGGAACGTAGATCACCAACACATGGTGACCTAGTAGCCTCGGAGTGGGAGGCGCCCTAAGGGACTGGTTTTTTGAAGTCAGCTCGGGGACTTCCACAGGATCCTCGGACTTCTCCAAGAGGAGAGCCTACCCGTGTTCTATCGATATCGTGCCTTATAGGTTCAGAGCCTAATACGGCAGAGGGATCGAGTGTGGACTTTGGGCGTTCTAGACCCTCAGTCTCTGTGACTCTCACATATGCCTCTGAAGCATATTTTGGTTGGTCACTCAAGTGTGGAGAGGCAACGGATGCCTCTTTGGGTTGTGACAAGTCCTTGGGCGATTGGACTCTTATATTAAAACCACTATCCTTTTGAGAGGATGTTGGAGTAAGTTGTGGTTCCCGGGTAGTGCATTCGACAGAGGACGGAAGAATGTCCTTTGCGAGGTTAGCTTGGGTTGGGCTCAGCGTGTGCACACCTTTTTTAATAGGGGATCCCTCTAGAACAGGGTCCCTAGTAACGTGGGTAGCACTGGGAGGAGGGCTAGGATGTGTACCTTGGGTATCTTTGTCTCCCTCTCCTAACTCCAACTCTTCTTCTTCTTCGTCGTCTAAKACGACCTCTGTCCCCAAATCAGCTACTTCCGTAGGTGCTTTAAACTTCTGTTGAATTTGGAAGATAACGTCTTGAATTTGCTCTGTTGGGGACTCCTCGTTAACCACTTTGTGCAACCTTCTGCGCTTTGGAGTAGCCTCTGCAGGGCTTTCTTGTACCACAGCCTCTGTGACCACAACCTCTGCGGGTTGGGCCTTCTATGATTTCTTTTTCTTTTGTTTCTGCAGAGGACTAATTGGACCCTCTTCTTCTGCGGGTCTCTTCTTCCCTTTCTTCTTCACAGAAGAGTTAACACCCTTCTGTGTTTTCTTTGGCTTCTTTGGTGGGAGACTTTCTACTCTAGGTCTCTCCTCACTCACCTTTCTAGCATCTGCTGGCTCCTCCGTTCTTCCCTCTACTCTCATTTTTTGTACACACTCTCCTAAGTGGATTCCTATGCGTGGAGGGGTATGATTTCCTATCTTCATGACTAAGGTATTTGAGCATGGCTTTAGATAGAGGTCTTCGGCTTCTGTACCCTAGCTCATGCTCTATCGGATGGAACTCCTTAAAAGGATACAGTCTGGCGTTAGGCTCAGCAGATGGCAGCTTCTCTGCGATCAATTACCCAAAGACTAGGCCAAAGAACCTCTGTAGAATTAGGTTTGGATGGTTGAGGTCTTCTTTGGCCTTCTTCTGCGCCTTCACTTTCGACTTCTCACCTCTCTGTGTCGCGCACTTTTTCTTAATTAGTCCAACCATGTCTTCAAAGATAAGCTGTGCATAGTTGAGGGGCAGGTTGAAGTAAATTCCATAAACAATTGAAAGCATTGCGTGAGAGGTCTGGTCATGGCTGCCGACCTTCCCTGTTAGATATCAATTCACAATGGAGAACAGGGTATTCCAGATTGGAGGAAGTCCTTTGCGTTTGAATTGTGTCCTTTTAACGATTTGGGTCTTGGTAGCATATGAATGAAATTCAAGAAATTGAATTAATTCATCATCTGTTGGGGTTGGGGCGAAAGCGTCCAAATTAAGAGTTTCCAAAGAGGGTAGATGCAGGGTTGTTCGAAGTTTGTCAACATTCAGTTCCATAGGCACCAAGGATTTTTTGATTGGGTGAAAAGCATAACCAACGATGCTTAAACCAGTGTTGTCCAAGGTAGTTATGTAAGAGCTTAACAAAAATTGGGTGATTTATGACTCAGGTGTAGGTTTGGTGGCTGAAAGGGCATAATAAAGTGGGTGATTTCGAAGAATTTCAAGAAGGGGGAAGGTGAAATCAGGGAAACCTGTTGAAGATGGAACGAAGTAGTAATTGTTTGGTTTCTTCACAAGAACGACCTTTTCGTATCGATTCTGGACAAAAGATAGAGCATGAGACGTTAATGCTTGGTCTTGAGTTACTTCGTTGTCACTTGAGACGTTAACCGATTGAGCTGAGGCTGAGGAAGACGACATATTTGCAGGTTTTAGTAAAGCTAGAGAAATTGCAGGTTCATCTGAGAAGAAAGGTATTTGTAAAGGTTTATGTTTTGGGGGGAAGGGGGTATTTATAGTGAGGGATTTGAACTGAACCGTTTATTGG
>NC_037536.1:303080-311462 GCF_001531365.2 Cynara cardunculus var. scolymus | reverse complement strand
CCTTCTTCTTTTGAAAATGGACTTAGTATTAGAAATATTACTTTTAAGATTTTTAGAGGATCTAAAGGTACTCTCAAGAGTTTTGTTGGATTTAACATCAGGTTTGTTATTAAATTCTGAGAAACCTAGACCTCTTCTGCCCATATTAACTTTTATCTTTTTGTAAACATTTTGAGCCTCTTGAAATTTTCTAATTTTGAGCTCTCTGTCAAGAACGTCTTGGTGCAAAAATTCTCTTCTTTTTTTGGAAAAATTCTTTGACAGAAGTAACATTACACTTCTCATGCTCCAGCTTCCTTAACTCACCCACCTTGTTTTTTAAAACTTTTTGAACCTCGGCAAACTTTTCCTTTGAAGATTTTTCCAAATTTATAAACTTTGTTTGATCTTCTTCGAACATTTTGAAAAATCTATTTCTTTCCTCTATGAGAAGAAAGAATTATTTTTCACAAAGAGAAAGTTTTTCTTTTAGCTTGAAATGCTCCAAATGACATGAATCGAGGTTATCGATGATCTCTGTGTATAGATCAAGTGATTCAGAAGAGTAAGAAGTAGAAACCTCTTGGTCATTTCTTTCAGAGGAGTCAGAGTTGATATTAGCCATCCCACAAAAGAGCTCATCCTCTGTGTCTGAGTCTTCCCAAGCAAGGAGACCCTTCTGCTTATCTACATCAGAGGATTCATCAGTTACTAACTCACTCGATTGAGCTAGTAGAGACTTCTGTTGGTAGTAGTCAGCCTTCTTTTTATAGAAGGCTGCATCTCTAGGACCCCTCTGTGGAGCCTTTGGCCCTTTTAACCAGCAATCTGCAGCAAAGTGGCCTGGCTTGCCACATCTAAAGCATCCTTCTTTCGACTCTTCCTTCTTCTACTCCTCTACCTTCTGCGAGGGCTTCTGCTCCTTCTCACCTGCATCCGATCTACCTCCCACTGTAAAGTTTCTTCTGTTGAAACTTTTGTATTCCTTCCTCTCACCACCCTTTCTGAATTCTCTGGTGATCAAGGCCAGAGTTTTCATCATCTCCTTCATCGAGACTTCTTCATCAGAACTTTCATCACTCTCTGCTATCAGTACCTTCTTCTTCTTCTTCTTCTCCTTCTCTTCCTTCTGTGATCCTTTCCCCTTTCCAGAGCTACCATCCTCTGCAACTAGAGCAAGTGGACCACCATAGTTCTTTTTCATTTGTACAACTTGAGGCTCTTGACTTTTAAGAGAGCCAAATAAGTCAGCCATAGTCCACATTTCCAAATCTAAGGTGGCCTWCATGGACATGGTTAGGTGCATCCATTCAACTCCAAGGCTCTTCAAGAACAGAGAGTTGTTGTCTTCTGCCGTTCTCATTACTCCATACCTTTTGCAATTGCTAATTAGGGTGTTTAGTCTAGAGTATGTGTCCGACAGGGATTCACCCTCTTTTGCCTTGAAGCTGTGGTATTCGTCAGTGCAAATTGCTCGATTGTTCTTGAGTGTTTTCTTACCTCCTTCAATCTGTTTTTCTAATTCTGCCCAAATATCCATGGACAATTGACAGTGATCGATACATTTGAAGATTTCGTGAGGTATTGCCATGATTAACAGCCGTTTGCATTTGCTGCTCAAATCAACCAGTATTTTGTCTTCATCACTCCAGTTAGCAACAGGTCTTGGCTCGTAATRTTCAGCAATTTCAGGGGTTGTGCCAGTAGCASGAACTCTTGGAATTAAGTTCATTGGCACATAAGGAGGATTGTAAAGAAATTCACATATCCTTGGGTGAATTCCTTCCAAAAAATTTATCATTCGCACCTTCCATTGTGGATACTCCTCACGAATGAGCGTGGGAGGTTTTGATTGAGAACCAGTGCTCATGAATGAGGTATTGGCCAGATTCGCCATTGAAAATAGAAGGAGAAAAACAGGAACAAGATGAAATTGATATAATCGAGTGAAACAGGGTAAAATGAAGAAGATTGGTGTTCTATAAAATGCAGATTAATACCAAAAACAGAATTAATCGAATGGGAATTCGATTCCTGCTCTGATATCTTTTGTTAGGACCTGTAAATTCAGATTTGGTATTTGATCTCTTACTCTTGATGATCTTTAGGACGATTATAGTGCAGCGGAAACAATGAAAAGAACACAACAGAGTAATTAATCAAGAACACACAGATTCACATGAAGAAGATGAACACAATATAATAGCTTCAAAGGATTTTCAATTGATTGAAAATAAGACGATTACAATACAGATGCACACTGAATTACAAAGGCCTAAGCTGCTATATATACTAGTTCCCAACGACCTATCTGACATGACCTAGATGTGAGAAATCATCCAAGCCGTCCAAATAAATTCGATTAAAGACCTAGACACGTGAGAAGCACGTGCAGCTAACAACCTTTGAAAAACAGCAGAACAGGATCTTCACAGAAGACAAATCCGCAGACCCTCTGTGAGCCACCTCAGAGGCTCTGCTGTAGAAGACTTGTAGGTTCTTATTGCCAGAGAACCATTTTCCAGAACCTCTGGAAGAGACAACAGGGGTTCTGTCAATCTTGACTTGTACGATCAAACAGCTTCTGTTGCTGGTCCTCTGTTGTCTTCTGTGAAAGAACCCCTTTTGTCAACACTTGCAGAAATCTTTTTCATACTTTTACATTAAGTAAAAACTGGAGCTAACAGGTGGGAAGCCAAATCTTTGGCCAGAACATATATTTTGCAAACATTATCTTGGGCAGAATTTGTGAACATATTTAAATAGCAGTTTTGTCCCAAAGCAGCCATGAGACAGATGGAGGAAGATTTCTTGAAATTAGAGCAGGGCAATGGAACGGTATGGGAGTACAACAAGAAATTCATTGAACATTCTCGATTTGATGAACACTATGTTCCATTCGAATCTAGAAAAGTGGAAAGATATATCTGGGGTCTAAAGTCCTTTATTTGAGAATTTGTGATTGCCATGGATCCTGCCACTTTCTCTTTGATTGTGTATGCAATAGAAGTTACTGAAAGAAACAAAAACAGGCAGGGAGAGGGAAAAGTTACTAAAAAGAGGAAATGGGAAGGATATTCAACAGGTTACCCAGGGTCAAAAACTGTGAGATTTGACAATAGGCCCGTCCAAATATTTTCTGAAAAAACCTTGTCGATGTCGACAGGTTCATCAAGGTTACTATAAAACAGATCAGAAAAGATGTTATCAGTGTGGTGAGGCAGGCCCCTTGTTAAGGAACTGTCTGATTTCTAGGAGATAATTTAAATACAATTCATCGGATCATCTTCGGCCCAATTGCCCATAATTAAAGAGTCCACAGTTGACTATGGGAGGAAGTACCCCAAGTACTCGTGGAAGACCGAATATGCCGCGAGGAGGACAAGAGGGGCGTGGGGTCGATCATTTCAGATTACTAAGAACGAGGCCGAGACCACACCAAATGTAGTAACAGGTACATTTCAGGTAAATTCTCTATATGCTAAGGTGTTGTTTGATTCATGTGCAAACTTTTCGTTCGTATCACTATCTTTTGTTGAATGTGCATGCATGAATTATGTGTCACTTAACAACATACTAGTAGTTGACACTGATAATAGTCAAGTATCTGTTACTTATTTGTTCAATAATTGTAAAATTGAAATTGAGAGGTGTAAGCTGCCGATTCGTTTGTTTCCCATGACAATGAAGGAATTCGATGGTGTGGTGGGAATGGATTGGTTGGCTGAAAATCAAACTAGTATTATTTGTAATAGAAAGATGATCAGTATTGATTTGTCCGAAAAAGGACCGATCATTATTTAGGGTGATCGTCAGAATCTTCATACCAGCCTTTTATCCGTATTGAAAACCCAGAAGTGTATTCAGTAATTGGGTCAAGGGTATTTAGCCGATGTAATTGATTTAAAGAAAGAGAAAAGCTAGCAAGAATCTATTCTTGGAGTTTGTGATTATCCTGAAGTATTTTCGGAGGATTTGATTGGTTTACCACTAGATCGATCTATCGACTTCATAATTGATTTAATACCAGGGGCAGCACCAGTGGGTGGAGCACCCTATCATCTAGCACCATCAGAATTGAAAAAATTGGTTGTATATTTGAAAGAACTGCTTGACAAAGGGTTTATCAGACCAAGTACTTCATCCTGCGATGCTCCACTCCTTTTTGTTTAAAAGAAAGATGGGTCTATGCGGATGTGTATTGACTACCGAGAATTGAACAAGCTGACGATTAAAAATAAATTTCATTACCCAGAATTGATGATTTATTTGATCAACTGGTGGGAGCCAGTTATTTTTCTAAAATTGATTTGACATCAACGTATCATCAGCTCAAAGTTAGAGTAGAAGAGATTGCCAAAACAGCTTTCCGAACCAGGTACGGTCATCATGAATTCTTGGTTATGCCTTTCGGATTAACAAGATTGCCAAAACAGCTTTCCGAACCAGGTACGGTCATCATGAATTCTTGGTTATGCCTTTCGGATTAACAAACGCTCCTACAGCTTTTATGGATTTGATGAATCAGGCATGTAATGAATATTGTTATAACTAGGTTTCAGACAACCTGGGTTGAGGTAACCTTTATGTGATTATTATGTGAAATACGTGTTGACATGCATGCTAATTAATTAAATACATAGGAAGCATACGTATATGTCAAAGTGTGATTGATATGCATGCATGAGAATATGATATGTGTGCACATGTAGGATATAATACACAAATAGGGTATTATTATTATTATTATTATTATTATTATTATTATTATTATTATTATTATTATTATTATTATTATTATTATTATTATTATACGAAAATAGGCATCCTTCATGATGAAGTAAAGTTGGTTTTAAAATATTTAAACCACCGCCCAAAGAGTTTTATATTCATAAAACCACCACAGCCTCTATTAAAAAATTTATAAAGGAAATAAAAAAATACGATCCTATCTTATCTTGTGTTGGACCTGTAAATTCAGCTTTGATATTAATCTATTACTCTGAATGAACTCTAGGACGATAACAGTGCAGCGGAAACAATTATAAGAACATAACAGAGTAATTAAACCAAGAACACACAGTTAATATGAGGAAGAAGATGAACACAGGAGAATAGCTTCAAAGGTTTTTCAATTCATTCAATTGAAAATAAGACGATTACAATTTGGAAGCATACTTAATACAAAGGCCTTAGCCGCTATTTATACTAGTTCCTAACGACTTTACTAACAAGATCTAGACACGTGAAATCATCTAAGCCATCAAAATAAAGTTGATAAAGTCCTAGTCACGTGAGAAGCACATGCAGCTAACAACCTTTGAAAAACAGTTAGGAGAGGATCTTCACAGAAGACGAAGCCGCAGACCCTCTGTGAGCCATCTCAGAGGCTCTGCTGTAATTGACTTGCTTGTTCTTATTGACAGAGGACCATTTTCCAGAACCTCTGTGAGAGATATCAGAGGTTCTGTCACACTTTACTTGCTCGAATATCAGGCTTCTGTCGTTAGTTCTCTGTTGTCTTCTGTGGAAGATAAACTTCTGTCAAGACTTGCAGTACTTTTTCTATACTTTTACAAGAGATGAAAAACAGAGCTAACAATCTCCCCCTAAGTATGAAAAAGTAAATTTAGACAAATGGTTGCAGGAAATGACTAATTGAAAGAATTACAAGAGGAGATTAAACTCATCCTCTAAAAAGAATTACATAAATGAACAAATTGAAAATTGATAGTACAGGCCTACACTATTACAAGAATTAGTCCACAGCAGAGTCTGGATAGTCATCTACGGCAAATTGCAGATCTGACTTGATAGTTCTGTAGACTTTGAAAATCCATTCTTTGAAGGAGACTTGAACTTTGATCGTTTCCAGACGGTGGTTCACTTCATCCGCCCTTAAATGCCCTCTCTACACCTCTATCACCACTAGGTTGAACACCCACTCAAGAGACTCTGTCGAATATTTGTGCGTCTCTTTGGGATCGAAGAACCTTAGAATTTCATCCTTGTCCAGGAATACAAACCCAAAGATGGGATTGTGGACAATGGTGTTGGGATGAAATCTAAGCAGCCAACTTGGTCTGTTCTGTGGAGGAGTAATTTTTAGCTCTGGCTGGGCCAACCTCATCGCGATGTCGAAATCTTTCTGGCTGTAGAACTTCACTTGAGCGCACATAACCTCAATCAGCCTTTTGAAAGAAATCGAATATGTTGACCTCCTCTCCATGTATTTGTTCAATATCTTGTGAAGGAATATTAGGTCAAATACACAGAGGTTATGGAGGTCAGCATCTATGAAAGTATATAGGTTGCCGTCATCCCTTTTTACCACATATTGAGCATATAGCACGGTCTTCTTGAGCATAGTCCTTGGAGAAATTGTTTCGAGTGAAGTAATCACATGCTCTGAAAAGACCTGCTCTGGTGGCCTTGTGAGCTTTGAGAAGTGGAACTTTGCAATGGCAGAGGGCATWCCTGTAAGCTCTGGATCATAAGGGGGCTCTGTGTCCACAGCTGAGTAACGCCACCGCAGAATCTCCTCAACAGTGGTTACAGGCTCTGTGCGTACCTTCAGCGTAGGAATCTTGCTCATAGATTCAAGTATCTCAGAAACCCTCCCCACTGTGGCAGATTCTGGCATTCTGGTTTCTTCTTCTAGTATTGGCCTCTAGGTGGACCCCTCTGGGAGGATTGGCTTGACAGTTCCTACTAGAGCGTCAAACGTACCCGTGGACGTTACCTCTGGAATCTTCGCCATTTTAGAAGAAGAGCCTTTTCCAGCTCTGGGGATGGGGGCTCTACCATTTCTTGCTTGTGCCTCTGCCAAAGACGCCTCTAAAGCTCGAACGAGATCGGGGTCATCATACTCTTCTTCATTTATCTCCTCTGGCGTCTCAGAGCTTGACCCCTTCTGTGGCGACTCCTCTACTGCTTTACCCTTGCCTTTCCCCTTAGGCTCTGGAGATTTGTCGTTAGAGAATAGGGCAGCAGCAGAGTCCACTATTTTTAGTTGTCTGGCAGAGGTTGTCTTCTTTGGTTTCGCTTTCTTCTTCTCCCCCTCGTGACGATCATGGTCATCACGTCCTTGATCGTCATGGATTTTAGTGGCCTCTGCTTTGCAAGTAGTAAGGGGAGCCTTCTTCAATCGCTTTAAAACTTTGGAAGCCGTCCTCTCCATCTTTTGAATGACCTCCTCAGCAATCACGGAGGCAGTGTTGATATCCATCTCTGTGGCCCATTTCATTTTAGAGATGCAGCGATAGATCTTATTTCTTAAGTTATCACTTTCTTTGACAAGTTTCTTCGTGCAGTCTCTTACAGCTTCGTTGCTTGCTCGGGCTTCCTTGAAGAGTTGGTCGGTGTATTTCTGCACGGTCTCTCCAAGGGCTTCAACCATTGTGTCTAGCTCTCTGCGAGTGGCTAGATGGTTAATATTAGCCCTGGAGGATTTAGAGTCAATGCCATAGGTGACCGCAGAGGAGAACATCCCTTTGATCTCGTCCTTGAAGGCAGAATAATCCGTGTAGCCGGCGAAAATAAAGTCTGCAGCGAATTGGGCGGCAACCTCTGATAGTTCTATCTTGAGCTTTTGGATTGAATAAGGGTTGAGTGACAAGGCGTTGAAAGCTTCTGTGAGGTCGTCTTTGTTGAGGATAGAGCTCTGAAGGGTTGATACGGTCGCCTTGAGCTCTGAAGTTGTGGAAGTCAACTCCTTTAGAGCCTTTGTTAATGGTGCAAGAGCCTCTGTCGCCAGTTGGGAGGAGAATAATCTTTTCAACTCATCCATCCTCTTGAATACCTCTGTGGCGAAGGTTTGTAACTCCTCCTTCGTCACATAGGTACTCTAGGAACCTAGATCACCAACACATGGTGACCTAGTAGCCATGGAGTGTGAGGCGCCCTCAGTGACTGGTTTTTCGATGTTAGCTCGGGGACTTCCACCGGATCCTCGAACATCTCCAATTGGAGAGCCTACCAGTGTTTTGTAGATGTCATGCCCAGTAGGTTCATAGCCTAACTTGGCAGAGGGATCGAGTGGAGACTTTGGGCGTTCTAGACCCGTAGTCTCTGTGAACCTCTCGTATGCCTCTGAAGCATAACTTGGTTGTTCACTCTGGTGTAGAGGGGCAACGGATGCCTCTCTGGGTTGTGACAAGTCCTTGGGTGAATGGACTATTATTGTAAAACCAGCATCCTTTTAAGAGGATGTTGGAGTTGATTATGGTTCCCGGGCTGTGCATTCGACAGAGGACGAAAGAATGTCCTCTGCGAGGTAGGTTTGGGTAGGGTTCAGCGTGTGCACGCCTTGTTCAATAGGGGTTCCCTCTAGAACAGGGTCCCTAGAAATATGGGTAGCACTAGGAGGGGGGCTAGGATGTGTGCCTTCGGCATCTTTTACTC
>NC_037536.1:287746-302980 GCF_001531365.2 Cynara cardunculus var. scolymus | reverse complement strand
AATTTATTTTTGGTTTAATATTATAAATTTTATAAAGATAATAATTAAGTATTCTGTTAGAATTTAATGATTATACTAATTATATTTTAGATTTTTTATATTTAAAATTAGATATTTATCATGTATTTGATTGTGTTTATCTGCAGTTAGTTACACAAATTCAGATATGTGATGAAATCGTTTAAGGATGAAGGAGTTTAAGAGTTTTTAAGAGTTTTAGCCGAATGCTTTATAAGATAGTATAGATATAAATATATTTTTTATCCAAATTAATATCTAAGTTGGATAAACTTAAAACTATTTGATTGGATTTTATAAAAAAAAATATAGTGAAGATATAATCCATGTAAAACGTGATAAAATGTTGGGAAAGTAGACAAAAAAATAAACATCAAGTATAGTTGTGGGTGAGAACAAAGTAGCAAAAGCACGTCACTTCACCCATCCAACCAAACAGATATAATGCCATTTCACAAAAATATATTCTTATTCATATTTTATATCTGAATGTTTAAGACCTAACAAATATATTAATGACCTGTTTGACATTTGCTGAATAGTTTGGTGTAAAATGATTAAGTGATCAGAATTATTAAGAGACTTTCATGATATAATGTAAAATGAAATATAATTGTTTGGTAATTGTTACAATAAAATTAGGGTGTTGATTGGTTAATGGATGTCTAGGATACAAAATCATTCAGAGAGATAGATTGTTTTTTGACAAACAAGATTCATCTATTTACGATTCAGATGCCGCCTCTTAATGAAATTATTAAAAGATAAACAAACAACCCCTAACTAAAAATAAAATTAAATTAGAAGGGAAATTTTTTTAGGTTATTTCAAAGTTGATGGTTTTTTCCAGGTAACCATGGGTTTCCGAAATAGTTTATGTGCATTGACTAATCTTCTGAATGACCACGAATGACCTCAAGTAATCTTATGCGAACCTCCATGACCATTTTAGCCCTGTCTGAATTCATTTGATTGTTGTTTTGTAAGTTGAATACGGTGATTTTAACAATCTGATCTTAAGTGATATCTCGTTACTTCATCACTTAATGCTAGGGTTAAAACTAGATACATAACGTCTAATTCACGTAAATCACAACTTTGATATTGATGTAGAGCAGATCTAAGAATTAATAAGTTGTTTCATGGATTAATGGGAAAAAAGTGTACGCGTTGCAAAAAAAATCCATCTAAATATGGCTTTAAGTTTTTGATCCATCACAACTTTGATATTGATGTAGCCCAAGTCAGCTTCACAACAACTTTTGATCCGAAATCTTTCATCTTAGACTTAAATACAGCTTAGAAGATTTTTTTGGTGATTTTTATGGTTGTTATTTATAAGAAATAAATCTAATAGTATAAAATCAACATTTTCTAATTTCCAGGTCTCTGTTTATGCATAGATCAATTATTTTTAATTTTCTCTTTTTGAATTTCATAATTTTTGGCCACCTGCAAAATTAGATCCATCGTTTAAGGGTCTGAATTTCGTAATTTAAAGATATTGAAGCATAACATATTCTCTCTCATAGCATGTGTAAACATTCATGTGTGTGTCTGAGATACTGCTTTCGTTATGCGTCAGATAGCAAGTTGTCATACCTTTTATTTTCTATAAATTAATATAACTTATACACTGAATATGATACACCAATCATATCATTACTTAAGTAATCTTGTTACTTTATAGCATAATTCTAGGTTTGGAAAACCTAAATAAACCTTGAGGTCAACATTAGATTTAAAAATGAGTTGGTTAATTATGACTAATGATGTGAGTAAGTAATTAAAAGAAGCAAGTGTGTAAGGATCTATTAAAACTTTTAAACAAGTAAATTTAACATAATACTGCAACATCAGAAAATGATGCTACAACATTGCAAATGAATAACTCATCTTGTCCAACCATTAACTTTTCTATGGCACTCTTTCTCTCTCTCTTTCTCTCAAGGTAGAGAAAGACACACATCCATATACTAACTCTAACATTTTTATGTATAGTAAAATCTAGGCAATAACACAATATATCCATTATATAAGTTATATGGAATTAAAACAAATTTCAGCGGTCTAAATACATACCTCCATTATTGTTCAAGTTAAAATGTTCAAGATGGTCTATATTTAATTCCATCACAGTTTAACACATTTAACAAATTTCATCCATTGTATAAGGTATGCAATCCTCATGTGAAACCTTTTGTTTGTGCAACTTTCCCCAAACCCAATAGTTTCACTAAACACCGCCATAACCGTCATTTGCCGTCATCCCATCCACTATACCTGCAACTGCAAACAATCTCACATAAATATCCATAATATGTAGTATGCACATTGTGCACGTTATCATTCCACCACTGCAAAATCATCATTTCCAGAGTATTCACAAGCAATGCGCACACTGTAAGCAACCCGTGTTCACATAATAAAGTCTCAAATAATAGAAGTCTGTTAGGATCAAGCGCTTACCCACTACACCAAAAGCAATTGCCTTGGTGAAGGCGCAACCTTATTTCCCTTATAGCGTAGCAGCCAGCGCCACGTTTCGATTTAGGAAGATGCTGGAACCGTGACCAACAATCCCCCCCAACATCTGCCAATACTAATAAGAGCTTCGTTAGAAGTCAATGGCCGWGCAGCATGCCTTTCTCATAATTATGCACTCCTTGCATATTATGCACACCATGGGATTCGAACCCGTGACCTGCTTTGATACCAATTGTTAGGATCAAGCGCTTACCCACTACACCAAAAGCAATTGCCTTGGTGAAGGTGCAACCTTATTTCCCTTATAGCGTAGCAGCCAGTGTCACGTTTCGATTTAGGAAGATGCTGGAACCGTGACCAACAAAGTCCTTGTATTTCGGTAGAAAAATGAGAGAGGAGAAAGAGAGAGGGAGGGAGAGGGGGGGAGAGTATTTGTTGAATGCCTTTATTGCCCCTAAATTAAATTAAAGCACCAAATATAGTAGTTTGTTTTAAAATATATTTTTTTATATTTATTAAATATGTTGCAAGACTGCAATTGAATCTCATAGTTCCCACAAATTAGAGGGATCTCAAAAAAGGCTCTTATATATAAGGGCTGAATCTTTTAAGAACTCCCTAAAATGTGAGATCTGTGAGATCCATTTTAATCCATTCATTTATTTTAGTTAATTTTATTAATTAAATAAACATAAAGAATAATTGTGTAATTTACTGAATTGATGACAATTCATAAATATGTAAATTTATTATTTATTTGTTTCCATATCTATCATTTTAAAACCCTAAAAAAAATACTCTTCCCTCAACCTCTCCCTTCCTTATGGCGCCTCCATCAAGAAACCAATCTCCATCTTCATTTTTTTTCTTCAACTTCAACCTCCATAAAAAATTGATCTTTATCCGTTGGAAGCAACAACAACAATAAAAAAATACAACATGTTTTCCGGCAAACAGCCCCCCTCCCGACCAAGCTTTTCGGCGAACACTAACCTCTCTCCGCCCCTGTTTTTGGTGAACATCGATCTCCCACCCATGTTTATAGGTGAACCCCATATAACGGGTGAACACATCTACATATCTAACAAACGCTCCACATGTTTATCAACTATTCTCCAGTAATCACACATCCAACTACTACACCTACCATCTCCATCTAACCTCAACTTTCCTTGTACGTTGAATCCACATCTCAAAACCACCATGATAGGACACTAACGCTTGATTTCAATCTCATACTCATATTCTTCTAGTCACCATTTAAACCAGATCCTATTGAGCAACGATGATGTCCACACTGTGCACATTGTCATCTCACCATATAACAACCATTTTACAGAGTGCGCACACTGTGCATAATGTATGGTGTACTCACCATGTTCACAAAAATTGGGTCACACTCATGCTCACATTGTGTTATACAAAAATGGTTCACGATAGTGTTCACATTGTCCTATAAAAAATTGGTTCAGGGTAGTGTCACTACCAAACAGGGCAACATTTTCGGCGGCTAATACGATTCATTAAACCATACTAACATCCACTAAAGCCAATACGATGCATTAATGCCCAACACGATCATTTAAAGCCCAAAACGATCCATTAATGCCCCATACGATTCTTTAATGCCCAATCGGTCTATTAAAGCCCAATCGGTCCATTAAAGCCCAATCGGTCCATTAAAACCCAATACGGTCCATTAAAGCCCAATACGATCCATTAAACCACAACTAACATCCACTAAAGCCAATACGATGCATTAATGCCCAATACGATCCTTTAAAGCCTGATAGGATTCATTAATGCCCCATACGATCCTTTAAAGCCTAATCGGTCCATTAAAACCCAATACGGTCCATTAAAATCCAATACGGTCCATAGAAGCCAATACGATCTTTTAAAGCCCAATACGATCCATTAATGCCCAATACAATCCATTAATGCCCATACGATCCATTAAAGCCCAATCAGACCATTTTAAAACCCAATACGGTCTATTAAAGCCCAATACGATCCATTAAACCACAACTAACATCCACTAAAGCCAATACGACGCATTAAAGCCCAATACGGTTCATTAATAACCAATATGATCCTTTAATGCCCAATAAGATCCATTAATGTCCTATACGATCCTTTAAAGCCCAATCGGTTCATTAAAAACTAATACGGTCCATTAATGCCCGATACAATCCGTTAAAGCCCAATACGATCCATTAAACCACAACTAACATCCAGTAAAGCCTAATACGATCCATTAAACCACAACTAACATCCAGTAAAGCCTAATACGATCCATTAAACCACAACTAACATCCAGTAAAGCACAATACGATGCATTAAAGCCCAATAGAACCGTTAAAGCCCAATAAGATCCATTAAAGCATAATAGAACCATTAAAGCCCAATACGTTCCATTAATGGCCAATACAATCCGTCAATACCCAATACGATCTATTAAAGCCCAACTAACATCAAAAAGCTGCCAGAAATCTGCCGGAAAGGGCCTCCGGAAATCATTAAGTTTTTTTTTAAAATATTGAATAGCTATTAGCGGCGGCACTCCGAAATTCGTCGGAAATAATTAATACTTGGGCTGATATCATTAACCGTGCTAACCCGAAACTGACATCGGTGGGTAGGTAGGGAATACCTAGGGATGGTTTATTGGTTTTTAAGTAAGTATGTAACTCAACAAGGAATTTCCTTACCCCTATACCATTTTCTGTAGACATAAGGGTTTTTCGGCGGGCGTAATTATCGATTAGAAGATTTAGCTTGTATGAATCGCTATTGGTCCCGCCATAAAATTTTAAAAAATAAATTTTAATTACTTTCCAATGGATTTCCGACGGACCTTAATCTTTAAAAATAATTAAATATCCGTCAAAAATCCGCCAGTAAATTATTGTAATTAGAGTTAAAACTTTCTAAAATAAGTAATTACAAAATCTGTTGGAAATCCGTCGGAAATATTACCAGAATCGGATTTCCGGCGGAAGTCAATGAAAGTTGACTTTTTTGTCGTCCGACGGAATTCCAATGGAAAAATTCCGGAGGATTTTTTTCCGCCAGAAAACTCACCAGAATGCCCAGTTTTATAGTAGTGACACACCATGTTCACAAAAATTGGTTCATGCTCATGCTCAGATTGTGATATACAAAAACGGTTCACGGTACCGTTTACATTGTCCTATACAAAATTGGTTCAGGGTAGTGTTCCATAGGACTGTACAAAAACAGGTTCACATGGTGTTCACATTGTGGTAATAAAAATTTGGGATGGTAATCAAACATGTTGGGGACGAATGTGCACACCGTGTTCACAAAAATTGGGGTTGAGGTGTTCAAACGAATTAGGGACGAAGAAGGATAGGTTGGAAAGATGAGAGATAGGAGACAGAGAGAGAGAGAGAGAGAGAGAGAGGAGGGAGGAGGGAGGAGATTTATAAAATATCCATAATGCCTTTTATTTAATTTTAATTATAAATTACCAAATTAATTACTTTCTAATTTAATTATCATTTAGTGGCTTAAAATAGACCTGACGGTTCCTATAAAATGTCAAGTTCTTAAAAGAAGACCCTCCTACACACACACACACACACACATATATATATATATATATATATATATATAAATATATATATGTGTGTGTGTGTAATTATAGGAGATGAATATTTTGCAAACCAAGCAGATGTACAAATCATAAAAACCGTCGATTTCATTATTTATTTTAGTGAAATTTTTTCATGAAATTGTTTAATGGGATAAATTGTTTCAAATAATTGACTTCAAATAATTATGGATGTTATTATCTTCATTCCATTAATTTTGGTAAACAAATTTCATCAAAATGAGAAATACATGAAACAATTTAATGTTTATATATAAAAAACATATGAAACATTTTCATCTAGAAATGAATTATTTGAAACAATTTTATCATATTAAACAATTTCATGAAAATTTTTCACTAAAATAAATAATGAAATCGATGGTTCTCACGGTTTGTACGAATAGCTTGATTTGCATTTTATCCCTCCGCTATATATACATAGGCAGAGGTTCAAATGAAAACATTAATGTTTTACGATCTTCTAGACCTCCAAATTGTTTAATCCGTAATTAAAAAATTAGAATAAATGAAAATAAATTATTAAGGGTACTAATTTAATTATGTGTTATAAACAATTTTTTGTTGTTATAATAATTTGTCTTTCTCCCTTAATGTAGTTTGTCCTCTGTTGTCGATATTGATATGATTATGCTATGATAATGATGTGATAAATCGAAAATTAGTGATGATCACATCAACGATCATTAACTCTGTCCATTCATTATGCAATTTGCAGTTTTTCCCATTTTACCTCTGCATGCATTCACATTTATTTTAAAAGAAAAGGTAAACAATTATTTAATATTTTACTGCTCCTCAAATCTCTCTAAAAATGTGACTTAAAACAAAATGATAAACTTACAAGTGTTTTTGCATTTACGTAAATGACAGGTCTCCTCATTTGAACCCTTCCCCGTTCTCTCTCTTACATTCAAGCTTTATACATCCATCCATAATATAATTTAACAAAACTGAAAATAACTAAACAAGATAGTTGAAATTTTAAAATCAAAATATGTTGTATTATTGATTGTACTTTAATTAATAAATAATTAAAAAAAAGTCCATAGAGTACAGTATTACCATGGTACACGACTTCTAATAATATCGATATATGTACCAACCAAGTTTAGATAGTTGGTATGATACTATCAACCCATTAGATTAGTACCAACTAAACCTAATTATTAGTCAACTTCGTTACTGCTATCACAATGACTTGTTCCTGTGACGTATTTGGCATTACATGTTGGGTTCTTCTTCATTTTGTTTTTGTTTCAGTTTTTAGAAATGTACATAAGAATGTGGGATGAACCCAAAAAGATATTGATGCACTTAAGTCATTAAGATCGGTTTGGAGAAGAACCATCACAATAATGCCAAAGGATAATTTGTTGCTGCAGAAATGGGCAACACCAGATTTATATTTAAGCCTACCCTGATCTAATACCAAGTGTAAATGATCAATACCAGACCTACTATGTTTCATATAGTTATTATGCATTGTCATTAAGATATCCACAATCTACTGGGCTCATCGAAGGATCGATCTAGTAACGCGTTATCTTTGCACTATAAATTTCTTGTTGTAAGAAGTAGGGAATCTGGTGCTAGCTTATTACAATCCTGCTGGTCAGACGCCATATGAGTTACAAGACCTCATCTCCGTTGGTTGAGATGGATGAGAGATTGTATCGCGTCCCACACTTATCATTACACTGTAGCATTTGTCTTCGCTTTTAGGGTTCCTGGTGGGTTCAAGCAAGACATGGGTTTTCCCATCTTAATTGGTGAAGGTGCGTTCTTGTTTTTTGTAATAGAGAATGCTATTTCTTTATCATCCTTCTCAACCTTGCTCCTTGTGTTCCTATCTATCCTCACATCTCGTTATGGTCAACGTGATTTCTTGTACTCACTACCAAGAAAACTCATGATATATAGGTTTAGTCACACTTTTCATATCTCTAGTGGCCATGATGGTTAGTTTTAGTGCTAGCTCCTTCGTGCTATGCTATACCGCAACGGATTGAAATGGGTTACAATCCTTATTGGTACATTTGTGGCCATGCCGGTCATCGGATTAGCTGTATTGCAATTTTCCTTTTTGGTGGATATGTATCACTCTCTGTATAATTCTAGGTATTTGTTTAAAACCGAAAAATATGCCCTTTAAAATGCAAACCCAAGGTTTGATCCTTCTGACTTGATTTGAAATAAAAGTTTCATTACAATGATGTTTGAAAGATGTTGATCTAACTCGTTTTTCTCAATTTCGATATTGGAATTCAGAAATCGAATGGTGTATTTATTCTAGTTCACGTATTTAGTGGGACATGCAATATATTCATAAGTTTTTGGTTGTCTTTCTATTCTGTATCTTTGAGGTTACCCTTTATTTTGACGATTAATGGAAGTATGTCCATGTTTATTCTTCATTTCTACTTAGTAAACTAATGTTTATAGTTTGTTTATAATATTTAAGTGTCCTAATAGAATAATTTATAAAGACTTAAGCTTGTAGAACCAAACAAAAATACGTCATATTTACAAGTGTTATAATATGTTTTTAGGCCACTTCTCAAACAAAAACCCACCGAAACCAGCATATCACTCGGCCCTCTTGGTAACCAACATACGTAACCTCATCCTTCTCGTTCTTGATCTCGAAAAAGTGCAATATAACTCGTAGGCTTCTAGGTTTCGAAACACCACCAAAGCTCATGATTTCCATGATCATATTGATGAAAAACCCCTTGACCAACTAATGTCGATTATGTGTTGTGTTATTGTTTGGATGCGATTTTCCGACAGCGGATATACGAAACTATATCCATTGATCTACTCTACATAATCCTCGACGAGGAAGCTATTGCCATGACAGTTTGGAAACACCTTCGAGAACTTTTTCAAGACAATAGGAGCATAAGGGTCATACATCTTGAAAACGAATATTCTACTCTTCAACTAGAGAGCTTTCCCTCTATTCCTGCCTACTGCCAAAACCTCAAACCATGCTAATAAACTCTTAAGCTTCGATAACCCAATATTTGACGAATGCCTCTTCATTCAATTGGTAAGCGGCCTCTCTTGCGACTACAACATGGTTGCAACCGTAATCGAACAATCTATCCCCCTCCCCTCCTTCACTAAAGCTTAATCCATGCTCGCTCTCGAAGAAACTCGTCACAACAAACAAAGAGAACCTGTTGCCTCCTACTCAACGGTTCTCCTCACACACTCCAATTTGATCATCTTTAGGCTGTGTTTTGTACATGGGGCAGGACAAGACAAGACATGACGAAACAAAACTCACTCTCCCACGTTTGACGCGACATGAGATAGGACAAGAACTCATAGTCCCACATTTGGTGCGACATGAGACAGTGAAAAGGACTACGACAAGGTGGGGCAATGTGGGACAAAAACAAAATTTTCTTGTTCCACCAAAATAGGTGGAACTAGATGGGACAAGAATGAGAAATATACTAAAATATTACCAGCTAACCCTCGTTTGACATTTAACCTTAACATGATATTTGTTTTAGTGGTCACCACCGCTAGTTGCGGCCGCCACCACCATTGATAGCCATCATCGGCGATCTTCCCTCCTCCACCACCTCCACAACCACCATTGACTACCTTTGTCTAGCACCACCTCAACAACCACCATCGACTACCTACTACCACTGTCCATCGCCACTACCATCGTTTGCCACCTCCACCTTCTCTTCTACTACAACCTCCTCCACCACCTCCATAACCATCATCGTCCACTAACCACCATCATCATTGCCACCACCACTACCACCGTTGGCCACCTCTACCTTCTCTTCTACTACAACCTCCTTCACCATCTCTACAACCATCGTCGTTCATCGACCAACACCGTTCATTGCCGCCACCATGGGCCACCTCATCTCCACCATTGGCTACCACTACCACTGCACACCACCGCTGTCGGCCACCACTACCACCGTCGACCACCACTATAGACTACCACTACCACTATCTACCATATTCATGTTCTCAACAACCACAACTGTCCATATCCACCACCATTAGTATCGTCGGCCACCTCCACCTCCACCATAACCACCACCACTACCCACCATCACACCTACCTCCACCACATAGGCCACAACTACCTCATCCACCATTGTCGACTTCCACCACCATCACTATCCATCATCTTCACGTCCTCTACAACCACTATCGTCCACCAATTACCAATGCTTCTACCTCCACAACCATTGTTGTTGCAACAATTTTTACTATGCCTTCACCAATTGATAAGGATCTTCCAAACCGAATAAAACATAATTTTTCCTTTGTATGAATCGGTTTAATCACAATACCATCAAATATATAAAAAAATTCATTCAAGTTCGGTACAATTTTATATTTATGTATATGAAAATTATGTAAATATGTAAATTAAGTTATTTACTTTATTTATGTTAATTATAACTATTATATGATATATAAAATCAGAAAATAACTTTTGGGGGCAACTTATCTAGTTTTGTCATGTCCAGTTCTAGTCATACCAAACACTAGACAAACATTTGTTTTGTCCAGTCATGTCCTATCCAGTTATACCTACTTATCTTGTCCAGTCATGTCCAATCATGTCTATATACCAAACGCTACCTTAATGTCGTATGTTACCAACAACAACCTTTAGAACATAGAGGCAGTTGTTGTGATAATCAGACCCTAGTTATCACCCAAGGTAATTAATACGTGATTATTTGATTAAATGATTACGTGATAGTATGATAAATTGATACATTTGATCATGCTGGTATGTGAAAATTAATAGTATAATGTGGTTATGTGTATCAGAATATGTATATATGTGGAAAAATATATATATATATATTATATTACACATTTGCATATTAAGAAATGCATAGTGTGTGTGTGTGGATATATGTATGTATGCATGGTATGTGTATATGCATGCATGTGCATGGGTTGTATGGGAAGAAGGGGATGTTAGCCGACCTTCCATTTTTGGAAGTGTATAAAAGGAGGGCTTAGCCTCCATATTTTCTCTTCTTGCTTTTGGTTAAAAACTGTGCGGTTTAAAAGAAGAGAGTTGGCCGGATTATTTTTGTTTGGAGATTCAAGTTGATCTCAAGTGTTTGATTTCAAAAGCTTAATAAGGTGAGTGGTATTCTAAACTCTTTTGCATAAAAATTGTTACTGGTTTTATATGAATTTTGTTTATTTTTGGAAAGAAATTAGTCTTTATTCCAAGTGTTTTATCTGGGTATTAAACCGGACAAGGCTTGTCCGGATTGTTTTAAATCGGACAAGGGTTGGGACAAGGCTTGTCCAGATTGTTTTAAATCGCACAAGGGTTGGGATAAGGCTTGTTCGGATTATTTTATAAATCGATGAAGGGTTGAGCGATTTAGCTCTAAATCGCCTGTGTTGAACGGTTTAGCCTTAAACCGGTTAAGTATTGATTGGGTTATGATTGATAAGAAAAGTTGTCTTTTACACTGAGAAGTAGGAATACGACCAAATGGTGGCCGGATTATTTTAAATCGGCTAAGTGTTGAGCGGGGTATTGACCGGACTTGTTATCCGGATAAAAATTAAATCGATCAAGTTTTATGCGATGTGTTGTCCGGACTTATTATCCGGACAAAGTTGACATTAATTCTAAGTGTTAATCGGATAAAGCTTACACTATGTGTTGACCGGATAATTGACCGGATTTGGAGTCCGGCTAAGTTAAGATTGACCGGATTTGATGTAATGTTGTGTTTTGAATAAGAAATGTTATATTATCATAAAAAGGATATTTTGAAAGAAATGATTTTGTATCGATAATAATTTCRATGGCTGCGGTTTATTTGAAATTATTCTGTGAAATATTTTGATGAGGAAATAAGGGTGGCATATCAAGGAGAGGTGTACCATGGGATAAGRGTGGCATATCAAGGAGAGGTGTACCTTTGGATATAAGGGTSGCATTTGTATGTGTGTTGTATGATATAACTCATTCTATTATATCCTTTAAGACTACCGTGGTCCGGAGTCTTTATTTCTTTGTGATTTAAAGATTCAGGATCAAGGTTCTTATTGGAAATCATAGTTTGGATATTATTGAGGAGAAAATGTCAGGTTTTGCCTGAAGCTTTATATAACCTTGTTTGGTTAAAACAAAGGGGGTTTAAAAATGGCATTATATGGAACCTGTTTGGTTCAGAGTTTTGAGATTTGAATAAGCAGAATGCTTTGCTTGATAAGTGGAAAAGATATGGTATTATGATTCCATTTATTCATATATTTGTTATATATGAAATGATATTTTCCCTAAAAGTTTTGGTGATTTTCACCCTTCAATGACATAAATAGGGTATCTCACTAGACCTTTCGGTCTAACCCTCGTTTTGTGATTTTAACTATGTGTTGCAGGAGGTTCGGACAATAAGGGGAAAGAAAAAGTTTAATATGTTCCTTTATGCGCTTCTGCTTGATGAGCTGTTTTGAGTGATTAGTACAAGAAATGTATTTTGAATTTTTGGACCTTGTGTCTGGTCATGTTAGATTCTTGTACTAAGGGACCTGAATAAAATAATATCATGTATTTCTTTTATATGAAATATGTGTTACATGCAATGTGAAGGTTGGGATGTTATAGAATGGTATCAGAGACTGAGTTTAAGAGATTTAGGTATTTAATTGCATAATACCTAGACTTAAACTATTTTATTGCATGTTAAGGGTCCCGGACATAGTTAGCACCATTGAAAATAAATATGATGGGTTAAAAGAACAGTGTGTAAGGTAAATTTTAATTACATCTGGCCAATATAATTATGAATTTTCTGGTACACATCTGAACTTGAATACTTCATTATATTTGAGAATGTGAATATGTGATTATTAACACTAAACTTTACAGATGTCTAGCCGAACTAGAAGATCTGAAAGAACGGCTCATCCAGAGTTTGAAGAAAGGGAAGAGTCACCTGTTAATCTTCCAACTAGCACATCCAGAAATAGAGGTCGTGGAAGACCAAGGGGACAAGGCAGAGGAAGAAGTCAGTCTTAGGGAAGGGGTCAAACTGAAATACATTATGAACACGAAGAATCCCACTCTAGGAATGTTCAAGAAAGATCGGTGCCACACCCAGAGTATATAACCAGAGATATGTTGGCAGAGGAAATGGGGAAATTACGGGAAACTCTGACATCTATTATGGGAATACCGGCTAGAATGGAAACAGAAAGAGTAGAAGTTTATCCCTCTGCTCCAATCACTCAGAATAAAGAAGGAGATATTAAGATGTTTTTAGCATGCAAACCACCAACCTTTTCTGGGGAGAGAGATCCAGTRAAAGCTATGTGCTAGATTAAAGAGATGGAATTAATGTTCAACACCATTCGGTGTCCAAAAACAGATAAAGTTCGATTTGCTGTTTCTATATTGAAATCAAATGCTTTATTCTGGTGGGAAGTTGAATCATCTACCAGAACGGATGTTTTACAGACTCTGTCTTGGGTAGAATTCGTGGATCGATTCAAGAATCAATTTTGTCCTAAAACGGCAGTAAGACAAATAGAGGAAGATTTTCTGAAATTAGAACAAGGAAATGGAACAGTTCGGGAGTATACTGAAAAATTCATTGAATACTCTCGCTTTGCTGAACATTATATTTCGACTGAATCCAGGAAGATAGAGAGGTATATTTGGKGTTTAAAACCYTYAATCAGAGWGTTTGTTATTGCTATGAACCCCAATACCTTTCCACTAACAGTAGATGCAGCTGAGGTGACTGAACGAAATAAGAATAGACAATTGGAAGGAAAAGTTGTTGAGAAAAGAAAATGGGAGGGGCCTTCATTTTTTCGAGGGCCGAAAACTGTTAGATATGATAACAGATCTGAGCAGAAGATCAGTGAAAAAGTCTGCTCACAATGCCGACAGGTTCATCAGGGAGAATGCAAGATGGACCCAAGGAAATGTTATAAGTGCAGTGAGGCAGGTCATTTATCCAGAAATTGCCCAGTTAATCGAAGGTGTTTTAATTGCAATTCTCCGGATCATATTTGACCAAATTGTCCCTTGTTAAGAACTCCACAGTTAACAATGGGGAGTAATGCGTCGGATACTCGGGGAAGACCTACTGTGAATAGAGGAGGGCAAGGAGGGGTGTGGGGACGATCCTTCCAGATGACTAAAAATGAGGCAGAAGCATCACCGGATGTAGTAACAGGTACATTTCTCCTGAATTCAATACATGCTAAGGTGTTATTTGACTCTGGTGCAAACTTTTCGTTTGTATCACCATTGTTTGCTCAAACTACATGTTTGAATTCTGTGCTACTTGATGATGAGTTAGTAGTTGATACTGCTAATAGTCAGGAAACTGTTACTAGTGTTTACAATAACTGTATTATTGTTATTGAGGACTGTGAACTTCCGATCCGGTTATTTCCTATGCCAATGAAAGAATTTGAGGTAGTAGTGGGTATGGACTGGTTGGCAAAGTATTAGGCTAGGATTGTTTGTAATCAGAAAATAATCAGAATTATTCTGCCAGACCATAGAACAATTGTTATTTATGGTGATCGTCAGAATCATCATACTAGTATTTTGTCAGTAATGAAAGCCCAGAAAAGTATTCGAAAGAAGTBYCAARKATRTTTGGCATATGTAATTGATTTAAAGAAAGAGAAGAGAAAAGAGGAATCGATTCCTATTGTTAGTGAATATCCAGAGTCTTTCCAGAAGACTTGTCTGGATTACCACCAGATAGAGTCATTGAATTCCGAATCGATCTTGTACCAGGAGCTGCACCAGTAGCAAAGACACCATACCATTTAGCTCCATCTGAATTGAAAGAATTGGTGGCACAATTGAAAGATTTAACTAATAAGGGATTTATTAGGCCTAGCACTTCGCCCTGGGGTGCTTCGGTCTTATTCAAGAAGAAGGATGGGTCTATGCGAATGTGTATAGACTATCGTGAACTGAATAAGTTGACAATTAAAAACAAATATCCTTTACCAAGGATTGATGACTTGTTTGATCAATTGGTGGGAGCAAGTTATTTCTCCAAAATAGATTTGAGGTCAGGATATCATCA
>NC_037536.1:284590-287661 GCF_001531365.2 Cynara cardunculus var. scolymus | reverse complement strand
ACAGCATTCAGAACAAGGTACGGGCA
The DNA here is from genome assembly GCF_001531365.2 of Cynara cardunculus var. scolymus. Lineage (NCBI taxonomy): Eukaryota > Viridiplantae > Streptophyta > Magnoliopsida > Asterales > Asteraceae > Cynara > Cynara cardunculus. The sequence continues at coordinate 287,635 of NC_037536.1, read as the reverse complement.
TCATGAATTCTTAGTTATGCCATTCGGTCTAACTAATGCGCCCGCAACCTTTATGGGTTTGATGAATAGGGTATGTAAGAAATATCTTGATAAATTCGTTATTGTATTTATCGATGATATTCTTATATACTCTAAGACTAAAGAAGAACATGCAAAACATCTTCGTCTGATATTGGAATTGTTGAAAAGAGAAAAGTTGTATGCTAAATTGTCCAAGTGTGAGTTCTGGATAAGAGAAGTTCAATTCTTGGGTCACGTTATTTCAGAAACCGGAGTACAAGTAGATCCAGTAAAAATAGAAGCAGTTGCAAGATGGGAAGCTCCAAAAAAATCCTTCTGAAATCCGAAGCTTTTTGGGTTTGGCAGGTTACTATCGTAAGTTTATTCAGGACTTCTCTAAGATAGCCGTGTCATTAACTAAATTAACTCGAAAGAATGTTAAATTCCAGTGGGAAAAAGAACAACAAGAAGCTTTCCAACTATTAAAGGATCACCTTTGTAGTGCACCGGTGTTAACTCTACCAGATGGATCCGAAGACTTTGTAGTATACAACGATGCTTCAAAGTTAGGATTAGGATGCGTTCTAATGCAAAGAGGAAAAGTAATATCGTATGCGTCAAGACAATTGAAARAGCATGAGAAACATTATCCAACTCATGATATGGAGTTAGCTGCAGTGGTATTTGCTCTAAAAATCTGGAGACACTATCTTCTGGGAACGAAATGTCAGATTTATACTGATCATAAAAGTGTACAACATTTGTTCAACCAGAAAGATTTAAATATACGACAGCATCGGTGGATTGAACTTGTTAATGATTATGATTGTGAAATTCTTTATCACCCAGGAAAAACCAACGTGGTAGCTGACGCTTTGAGTAGAAAAGAAAGGAGTGGAACCATTAAAACGGTGGCAATGAGAATAAGTTTAGTCCCTGATATTCATAAAGACATTCTGAGATGTCAGAAGGAAGCTATAAAAGAAAATCTTATCAAATCAGAAAGGTTGGGTAAGATGATCTCAAACTTGGAACATAATGATGAAGGGCTAATGTGCTTTCAAGGACGAGTTTGGATACCATATTTTGGAGATATCCAAAATATGATATTAAATGAGAGTCATAAATCCCGATACTCTATCCATCCAGGCACCAATAAGATGTATCGAGATTTAAAACCTTTTTATTGGTGGCCAGGATTGAAAAGAGATATAGCTCGGTATTTGGAACAGTGTCTAACATGTTTACCGGTCAAGATTGAACATCAGAAGCCTTATGGAAGCCTTCAATCTTTGGAAATACCTGTATGGAAATGGGATCACATCATCATGGATTTTTTTATGAAGTTACCACGAACTCCAAAGGGGTATGAAGCAATTTGGGTAGTTGTGGATCGTTTGTCTAAATCTGCTCATTTTCTACCAATAAGAGAGAAATACTCTTTAGAAAAACTAGCACAGATTTACATCAAGAAAATTGTTACCAGACACGGTGTTCCATTGTCCATTATCTCTGATAGAGATAGTTGGTTTACTTCAAAGTTCTGGGAAAGGTTACAGAAAGATTTAGGGTCTGAAATTCGATTGAGTACAACCTATCATCCGCAAACTGATGGGCAGAGTGAAAGAACTATCCAGACTCTCGAAGATATGTTAAGAAGTTGTATTATTGATTTCGGGGGATCATGGGAAGATCACTTGCCATTAATAGAGTTTGCATATAACAATAGTTACCATTCCAGTATCTAAGCGGCACCATATGAAGTGTTGTATGGACGTAAATGCCGAACGCCGTAATATTGGAATGAAGTGGGTGAGAAGCAGTTAACGGGTCCTAAAATCGTTCAAGAAACTTCTGAAAAGATCGAACAGATCCGTGAAAGAATAAAAACAGCACAAGATTGTCAGAAAAGTTATGCTGATAATCGTCGAAAGCCAATTGAGTTTAGTATAGGTGATTTTGTGATGTTAAAAGTTTCGCCATGGAAGGGTATTGTCAGATTTGGAAAGAAAGGAAATCTCAGTCCAAGATATGTGGGGCCGTTCAGAATATGTAAGCGAATCGGGCCAGTAGCATATCAGTTAGATAGGGATGGCAAAAAAACCTAAAACCGACGGTGAAAACCGAAAACCGAACATTTCGGGTCGGGTTCGGGGACCTCTTAACGGGTATGGGACGGGGATCGGGGATTATATCAGGGATTATATCGGGGACGGGGACGGTACTCACCTACCCGGACCGGCCCGATAGTATATATAATATATATATAATTTATAAATTATATTTAATAAATGATAGTCCAAAGTAAAGTCCAAACCAAAATTAGGCCCAACTTATTAATGGACCACCCAACAACAATACAACATCAACCCACATCACAACCCTTGAGACTTCTCCTTCTAAGTTGTAATCGCCTTACGCCTAACCTGACTCCTCACTCCAGCCTCCTCAAGACGGCAGTCCGCCTCCGCCCTCCTCCCGATTGAGCCGAATCCCGCTGTCCCGCACGACATCAGTCACCGCCGCACCGCCGCTGAGCCGAGTCACGACAGCGGACAGCCGCCCTCCTCCCGCCGGCGCTGTATCGCCAGCGCTCTCTTGCTCTCTCCTGCTGTGATTGAAGGTATTTCGTATTTCTATTCTTCAATTGATTGCTGATTTGTCTAAGCTAATTCTATTGTGTTCACAGCTACCCATGTGGAAGTTAATATGCTTTAAATATGAAAACTTGCAATCTACCACTCTTCTATTCTGGCTTTAGTTTAAGATAGAACTAAGCTTATACAGTGATTTGATTGGGTTTTCAGAGTAGAAATTTACATTTTACAGTAGAAATGGAAATACAATGTTTTACATATTACTTCTATAATAATTTCTTGATTTGGGTATTTCGTATGTTTGGTAACTTGGTACTGTTATTTAATTTGTTTGTCTTTACATAGGTGATATCACTTATAAGATATGGAAATACAATGTAATGATTCCAATACAATTACTCCTACTGATAGTCATCCAATTAATGAGTCTATGTCACAAAGTAAGCCA
>NC_037536.1:281074-283725 GCF_001531365.2 Cynara cardunculus var. scolymus | reverse complement strand
AAAGAGATCAAAAGTTTGAGGAAGCAGCTCGCCAATTGGGAATATCATCCACCAAGAGATTGGCACTTGATTGTAAGACTCGATGGAACTCTACTTATTTGATGATTAGTGTTGCTATAGTTTACAAAGACGTCTTTCAACGCTTACACCAACGAGAGTCTCAGTATAAAAGTTTGCCAACGCAATGGGATTGGGAGTTTGCTAAAGAGATTTGCGATAGATTGCAATTATTTTATGAGGTAATTCTAATTTTAATTTCCACTTTACTTTTGTTTTGTTGATATGAAGTAACTTTAGATTTTGTTTTTTTTTTGGCAATCTTAGGTAACATTAATGTTTTCTGGTTCAAAGTATCCCACTACAAATGTATTTTTTCCATCAATATGTGAAATTAGATATTCTTTGGTCGATTGGTCATGTTCTCCTAGTGAAGTTATTAGAAGCATGGCTAAGAAGATGCTTTTGAAGTTTGATAAGTATTGGTCTGTTATACATGGGATTATGGGAATGGCAGCGGTTTTGGATCCTCGGTATAAATTGAAATTTGTGGAGTTACTTTTTCCCGTGTTGTACAGACAAGACAAATCGGCGATTGAACTTGAGAAGCTCAAAGAATTGGTCTACACTTTGTTCCAAGAATATGAGTTTAGTGATCCTGTCGTAAGAAACAACAGCGAAGGTGTTAGTGGTCCATCTTCTTTAAGTTCAGGGTCTTTAGCAAGTCATCGGGTTAAATTTAAAAAACTCTTATCAAATATTGCTTCAATTGCCAACCAGCATGATGATTCAGGTAAAACAACAGAATTGGATAATTATTTGAAAGAGAAACTTTTGCCTAAAGACATGGAACTTGATTTGCTACTTTGGTGGAAGACAAATGGGTTTAAATATCCAACACTTCAAAGGATGGCTAGAGACATATTAGCCGTTCCTATTTCTACTGTCGCCTCGGAATCTGCATTTAGTATCGGTGGAAGATTGGTAACTCCACATCGTAGTCGACTTCATCCAAAAACATTGGAGGCTCTAATGTGTGCTCAAAGTTGGCTATTAAATGAAATACGAGGTAACCTTATATTTGTTTTTAGTTATAAATTCTTTTTAGTTATATATTTAATATTTCGATCATTTTATTGCTTTATTGTTGTTTTTTATAGAAACTTGTTCTGATGAGACCGAAGCATATTGCCGTACTATTGAGTATGATTATGACGTGGAAGAGGTAACTACAATTACAATACTATTGACGATGATTTGGTATATTTATTTATTTAGTCTTTTACATACATTTTATTTTATAGGAAGCTAAGGAAAGTGAAAGCTTGGGTTGACGAGTTTGGCCGTTTGGGAGTTCTCGGTTTGAAGTTAGTAAATAGTAATCTAGTTGGATTATGTCTAAACTCTAGTTTATTTTGGGATTGTAATTTAAGACGTTTTTTGGTTGATCATGTACTCAATATGTGTGTTTTTCTGCTCGGTTTGGAGATGTTTGTATTCCAATTTTTGGTTTGATAATATGTGTTTTTCCAGATTTGGGTTCGGGTTCTGGTTCGGCTTCGGGTTCGGGTAAAACCAATGGGTAACGGTTATTTTTGCTCTTAACGGGTTACCAACGGGGATCGGGGAAACCGTGGGGACCCGATGGGAATCCCCGATAAGATCCCCGACGGGGATCGGGACGGTTACGGGGATGGTTATGGTTATCGGTTTCGGGGACGGGGACTCTAAAAACCGGCCCGAACCCGGCCCGTTGCCATTCCTACAGTTAGAGCTACCATAAGAGTTGAGTCTGATTCACAATACTTTTCATGTGTCAAATTTGCGGAAATGTTTGGCTGATCCGAATTTAGCCGTACCATTACCAGAAATTCAATTAGACAGTAAGCTGAATTTTGTGGAAACACCAGAATCTGTAATCGACAGAAAGATCAGGGTGTTGATAAACAAAGAAATAAGTCTAGTTAAAATTTGGTGGAAGTTTCACAAAGGACCGGAAGCAACATGGGAATTGGAATCAAAGATGAGATCAGAATACCCATGGATTTTTGATTTAAGGAATTCCGGGACGAAATTCTTTTGAGGGGTGGATAATGTGATAATCAGACCCTAGTTATCACCCGAGGTAATTAATACGTGATTATTTGATTAAATGATTACGTGATAGTATGATAAATTGATACATTTGATCATGTTGGTATGTGAAAATTAATTGTATAATGTGGTTATGTGTATCAGAATATGTATATATGTGGGAATATATATATATATATATATTATATTACACATTTGCATATTAAGAAATGCATAGTGTGTGTGTGTGGATATATGTATGTATGCATGGTATGTGTAGATGCATGCATGTACATGGGTTGTATGGGAAGAAGGGGCTGTTAGCCAACCTTCCATTTTTGGAAGTGTATAAAAGGAGGGCTTAGCCTCCATATTTTCTCTTCTTGCTTTTGATTAAAAACTGTGCGATTTAAAAGAAGAGAGTTGGCAAGATTATTTTTGTTTGGAGATTCCAGTTGATCTCAAATGTTTGATTTCAAAAGCTTGATAAGGTGAGTGGTATTCTAAACTCTTTTGCATAAAAATTGTTACTGGTTTTATATGAATTTTGTTTATTTTTGGAAAGAAATTAGTCTTTATTC
>NC_037536.1:278534-280029 GCF_001531365.2 Cynara cardunculus var. scolymus | reverse complement strand
TGATTTTAACTATGTGTTGCAGGAGGTTCGGACAGTAAGGGGAAGGGAAAAGTTTAATATGTTCCTTTATGCGCTTCTGCATGAAGAGCTGTTTTGAGTGATTAGTACAAGAAATGTATTTTGAATTTTTGGACCTTGTGTTTGGTCATGTTAGATTCTTGTACTAAGGGACCTGAATGGAATAATATCATGTATTTCTTTTATATGAAATATGTGTTACATGCAATGTGAGGGTTGGGACGTTATAGTCGTGGTGGCGGTGGAAACCATGGCAGAGGCTGACCTCGGGGTGGCATGGATGGTTGCGGTCACTTCCAGCGCCAACAACAGCCATGGGCCGCCCCTCCTAGGCGTAGGGCTGGCTCTATGGGTGGCTGGCCTGGGCGGCGGCCCAGGGCATTCCAATTCCAAGGACATCAGATAGCCCAATACTAGTTGTATAGTCATTAAAAATTAAATGAAATTGTTACTAGAAAGATTTAAACCCGGGTCATCTAGTATTATGAGGAGGCTTTTACCAATGAGCTGGAGATTATTTGTTTATATTTATCTAGATTTCACTTTTAATACTTCGTTCCCTACTCTTCATTTTCTATTTTTACTTCTGATTAATTTTTAAAGTTCATTTTCGTCATGCTTTTACAACGATAAATATTTATTTGAGATAAAAATAATAGCACAATTAATATTTGTATAACTTATTATTTTAAGAAGATCCTATAACAATACTTGATTACTTATTATTTTTGTGGATTTGTTGCTCGATAAAGGACATCTCATCATCACCAAAATCCCATTTTATCAATTTTTACACAATTTCGCTACAATTCTACACTAACTGATGTTGGTGATGTTGGTCCCAGCCGGATCTACAAAAGTTTAGAGGTGAACTGTAAGCTCCATTATTCATATCTTGTAAAAGTATAGAAAAAGTATTTTGCAAGTCTTGACAGAAGGTTAACTCCACAGAAGACAACAGAGGATTAGCGACAGAAGCCGTATGAGCGAACAAGTGAAGAGTGGCAGAACCTCTAATGCGTCTCACAGAGGTTCTGGAAAATAGTCCTCTAATCAAAAGAACATGCAAGTCATTTACAGCAGAGCCTCTAAGATGGCTCACAGAGGGTTTGCGGTTTTCGTCTTCTGTGAAGTTTCTGTTCTAACAGTTTTTCAAATGTGGTTAGCCGCATGTGCTTCTCACGTGACTAGGACTTAATCAACTTTCTTTGGACGACCCAGATTGATAAGTCCAGAAATCGTACAAACATGATGTAATCTTCAAGAATCATGATGAACATAAAAGGTAGTAAGAATATTATCAAAGGATGATTTGATTGAGAGAGAGAGAGAGAGAGAATTACAGCACTAATCTTGATAATTCTGCTAATGACAAAGGTTAATGACAATTACAAGGAAATTACTATTTATACTAGGAAATAGTAAAGGCTACACTATTACAAAACAATTACACTAAGGAGAAACTTGAATACAACTT
>NC_037536.1:276225-277929 GCF_001531365.2 Cynara cardunculus var. scolymus | reverse complement strand
AAGTATAAGTTCGAGAAGTCTGCTTCGCTGAATCTCCAAATCTGACCATCCTGCCTTGTTACAGTGAAAACAGAATACCAGATTCTCAACAATTTCTGAGCATCTATTTGTTTGATCGTCACAATCCGATGCTTTGTACGAACTTCACTGATTGGTTGACACTTGGCTTTCAGAAGATGACGGTATTCAGTACGATATTTCCTTCTTTGCTTATGAATACATAGAACTTTGTCGTCACTTAGCACTTTTCTATGTCGGATGAAGATTCCAAAGTAGATATCTTCCAGATAAGGCTCTCGGATCCTTGCTCGGTCATATCCAGGAAAATTAGCTCTTATATGAAATGGCACATAGTCTCTAGTGAAGATTTCAGTTGGATCAACATGTTCTCTTTGAGATGTAATGGCTGGCACATAAAATAGGACTGCAGTGAAAGATTCTGGAGCAGACTGACGTTCTTCTTGAACAGGAAAGACTGGATCTTCATCATCAATATCGCCTTCAAAGTCAAAATAGATCCCAGTCGATTCGTCTATATTGTCAATATCTTCTCCAAAGTCTTGCTCTCCACCCAGAGTTTTAGAGAACACTTCGTTGAAACCAATGTTGGCAGACAAGTCCAAAAGCATCCTTATTCCTACAGTGGAGTCCGCTGGCTTTTCAACCATTGGCTCGATCATAGGACTTGTCTCCAAACCTTCATCTACAACTACAATAGCCTCAATTGTTCTTTCCCGAACTGATTACGGGGCAGAAACTTCAGCAATTACATCTTGGGCTGATGACTCCTCACCCACCCTTGCACCTTGTTCAGATGTCTCAGCCAATCTCTGTCTTTTTCTCTCCTCCTCATGACTATCAGGATCATCCTGATCGTCATGTCTTCTTTTTAGAGATATGGCCTGAGACCTGCAAGTTTCTTCAAGTACAAACACCCTTTCAACAAGAGTATCCATTGAGCGTTTTAGATCTTGGGTATTGGATGTGATTAAGTTACTAACTTTAGAGAAATTAGCATTAATCACATCTTGAAAAGCCAAAAACTCTGAKGMTCGAATAACARGGKTAACATCTATTTGTTGGCGCAAGAGACCAACCAAATCTGCGTCCTCAGCTTCTGGATTCTGAGATGCCATCAACTTGGCATACAGCAACGATTTTAGCTCATCCACCAATTGATCTGGTATAGATGGTTCAGGTACAGTTGGTGGTGATGGCACAAACGGTGGCTCTTCTTCAACAACTTCTTTACCCTTCAGTARTCTTTTTAAACTGGCCATTTGAGCATCAAAATTTTTTTGAACAGCCTTTAGGGCGCCATCCAGATATTCCCTTGACACAAAGTCGGGTAAAGTAACTCCTGATTCACTTAGAATATCAGTTGTAACAACAGTTGAAAAAACTGTTGTGCCTACGTTCATTGTTGGCATGATGTTAGCATTGGTAGGACTTCCGACCTGTCCTCGTGAAATGTCAAAAGACATCACTCCGGTCATTCCGACAAGTTCACTAAGAACTGCACTTTGAGCAACAGATGCTCTTGACTCATGTGTACCTATGTGTATCGTCTCTAGACTCGAGGCGCACAGAATCGAAGTCGTAGGCTGGGCCAGCGGCCTACTTGTTTCAATAACTACATTATCCAAAAGAGAAGTAGTTAGCATATGTGCTATATCCCCTTGTGAAATTGAAACAACAGGTTGT
>NC_037536.1:274059-275830 GCF_001531365.2 Cynara cardunculus var. scolymus | reverse complement strand
CCTCTCACTTTCATTTTCTCTCATCACACTACCCTGTTCAGGTAACCCTTGTTCCTGAACTCTCTCTTCTATTTCTACTTCTCTCTCAGCTAAGGCATGGGGTGATCCTTGGGCAAGTTCAACCGGTTCTAGTTGAACTATTGGATCTATCACTCTTCTATAATCTATTACGCACTGAGCATTCTGATCAGCTAAAGCAATTAATTCTGGTGGAACTGGCATTATCGAATCCAAATCTTCTACTTCTGTATGCTGCCGAATTCTGGTCATGACAAATGTTGGCCCTTTTTCTGAATTTGGTCTGGCCGGAATATCTTCGTTGGCATTCATCATGGCCTTTATGAACAGTTGCAAGAATCTCTGAAAAGGCACGAACTTTCTGGCCTTGGACAGAAATCTTTTGGCATTGACAAGCTCAAGTAGTTCATTCCATATAACAAGTGTATACTCATAGTGTCTTGAAAATACTATGCCATGAAAGAATTTGAGGAATGTGCTGTTACAAGTATCTATTCCTTGGGTTTTGGATGTTAGGCATCGATTCAGGATTGAGAAAAGCAGATGCCATATTGAAGGTAGAAATCGTCTCTTCAACTGGGTAGGATTATTCAATACAGCAGAATATCCAAGTCTTTTGATATCTATGCATAATTGTTCATCTTAAATGAAATCTTCAAAACCGGTAGATCTAGGACCAGGAAGACGAAGGATTCTTCTTAATCTTTTCAATGTCAGGCGACTGACATATTCGTCTACCTCTCCTTGAAGATATATAGCATCTCCGTCCTTTTCGATTGTAAGTATACCCCAAAACTGTTGTAAGTACACCATTGGAACTAGTGTATTGGCAGATAAGTCATAAGCAATTGGGTGGCCTTTCAGGATTTCTGGTATTATTGGGTATTTAGCTGGCATTTCAAAAGAAAAATTGCGGTTATTTGGTTTTATTTCTAAGTATTGTGTTTGGGGAAATAGTGTTTCGGATGCAATGGGTTGGTTAGGCAAATGTATAGGTATATTGTCAGATCTGACAGAAGGAACGTGAGATTCCTCGTCAGACTGATGTCTTGGATCCGCTATTTACCTGTAAAAAATCTAAAATATTAGTACCCATTTATTCAAGAAAAATTGAATTAAAAAAAAAAAATACTCACACACACAAAAAAAATATCAAATAAAAAAAATGAAATTTAAAAAAAAATTTAACCTAAAAAAAATTAAACTAAAATATGAAAACACTTAGAAAAAAATACAAACATATTAACCGGATTAGAAGTCCGGACAACATACAAAACACTTAGACTAAAAAAAAATTGTGTCCGGATTAGAAGTCCGGACAACAAAACAATGACAAAAACAAAACATAAGTATTTAAACCGGACAATCATCAACCGGTTTGAAGTTAATCGATCACCTTGTCCGGTGAGATATCCGTTCAAAACATCACACAAATACAATCAAAAATATTCAAAATGAACAAAAATACACTCAAAATTCAAAATACACACTCAACGTAATTAAAAAAAACACAAAATACACAAAGAAACAAGTATAAAACTGAGTTATTATGTATTTATAGGTTCGATGATGAATTATTGTTCAGATTAAGTCTTAACAGTCCATAMGATCGATGATAATCGAAACAATCAAGAGATAATGAAAAGAGATCAAATTGATATAAACCTTGATTAGAAGAGATGAATAGAAGACGAGATTAAGAGAGTGAAATCGAAGAACCAGAGTTGAGCGGAGAGTTGAGTGGAGACGATGA
>NC_037536.1:268698-270124 GCF_001531365.2 Cynara cardunculus var. scolymus | reverse complement strand
GTTGACCTTTTCTCTCAACTATCTACATGTTCTTGAATGCAAATATCCAGATTCTGCCATTGTTATGAAGATTGAAGTTTGATCAGTGATTTGTGGGACACACATAGTTGTTTAAGAGAACAAGATCTTAAATAACCTAACATAAGTTTCTTAGAAAAAGAACATACCAAAATAAGAAAGAAGGGTTATCAACCTGTGATTCTTAGAAGAAGAAGAAGGTTGAAGGGTTTTTGAGAGTTCTTTAGTTCTTGCTTGCAAAAGCTTTTGAGGCAGAGGTTCGACAAAAGTATTTGGAAGCGTAAGGCAAGAATGAGAGGAGAGGTCTCATATTTATAGGCAGGAGAAGAGAGAAATGGAAAGAGAAGACAGGAAAACACAACTTAAAAGTTGTGCAATGATGAAAAAAATAGCATGTTCTCATCCACGATTGGATGGAATTTTGAGGGGTCGCATGTGTCAGAACGGTACGCTCGTCTCAAAAAAATTGTATCGTTTAAAACAAAAACGACGTCATAAGACGTTTCATTTTCCATTTCCTTTTAAACAAAAACGTTAAGATATTCAAAAACATTTACTGAAGAATATGAAAAGTTTTTGAAAACGTTTAGTGATAAAAAGAATCACTGAAGAAAAGTAAATCTTTTAAAACATCGATCATTGATAGAGAAAAGCTTCAGTGATGGTTTTGTTTTAAGAAAAGAAAAATATATCTTACAGAGAAATATTTGCTTAAATGGTTTAGTGATGGAATAAATACTGAAACAATCTTTTAAAACATTTGTATCATTGAATAAAGAAAGATTATGTGTAACATCGGTTACACTAATTCTTAATAAAAAAAACTATTTATCTAAAAGATTTTCCATAAAACAATCTCCAAGCAAATACGGGATATATGTTATAGATTTCCACCAAAAATAAAATAATGAAGCCTGCAACCGACGATTTTTGGTACTATAAGTCGGGTCCAAAAATACAAATATATCTACCCAAAAGTATTATATACATAGATACAACTCAAAACGATATATGCACAACAAGTACCAAAAAGATATCCAGGATCTGGAATCCTACAAGCAGATCTAAACTGCTTTATCTTTCCCTTGGACAGCTACCGACCTTCCTGAAAAGAAAATTTATTCTAAAAAAAATAAGCGACAAGGCTTAGTGAGATTATACCAAAGCTTATAATTATATATTTTATATAAAACAAATACAAATATTAGACGAAACAAAATAGAAAGAATCGCTTATTTGTGAATTAGACTCTTAACTCAAAAAAAATCTGCCAGAATTTCGCCCAGAGCACAGTACAACCAGAGGCTCTGGTCGTCCAGAGGGCCTCTGGTCCCGAAGGACTTGGAGTCCAAAGCTCTGGTCTATACAACCAGAGGCTCTAGTTGTCCAGAGGGCCTCTGGTCCCGAA
>NC_037536.1:261025-267278 GCF_001531365.2 Cynara cardunculus var. scolymus | reverse complement strand
GCACGGTTTTGACCTGTTTTGGTCAACAGTCCACCTAGTTTGCCATAGTTGACAGATTTAGTCCCTCATGCGTAACTTGGTCGTTTCAACTCCGTGTCGCACGAAACTTTCGAGATCTCCTAATTGATATATAAGAAGCTTAAATATAAAATTCCAGTCTCTAACTCGATCCAGAAGTCCATATTCCATTCTAATTTAAGTAAGTACTAATCCCTAAAATACTATACTAACTTAATTAATCATGCTTAGCAACTTAAATGGACTTTTAAAAAGTTGGATGTTACAAATACCTCCCCYTTTTTAAGATTTCGTCCTCGAAATCATGATTGCAATAATAATGAAGGGTACTTAGTCATCATCTCATCTTTGMGTTCYCATGTCCAATTTGACCCGTGATGATGTTTCCACTTCACAAATACCAAATCTACCTCTCTATTACGCAATTTCACTGTCCGCTCTTTCAAGATACTTTCGGGCTCTTCGACATATCGAAGCTTTTCATTTATCCTAACTTCCGACAATGGTACTACTTCCTCATGTTTGCCCAAACATTTTCGTAGATAGCCGACATGGAAAACATCATGTATACCCGCTAATTCTTCGGGTAGTTCTAAACGGTAAGCTTGTTTCCCGACCCGTTCAATAATCTTGAATGGACCGATAAAACGAGGACTGAGTTTACCTTTCTTTCTAAACCGTAATACTCCACACCACCGGGAAACTTTCAACATGACCAAATCTTCGACTGAGAACTCAATCGGTCTTCTGCGGTGATTAGCGTATGACTTTTGTCGGTCCTAAGCCGCTTTCATTCTCTCTCAAATCACCTGTATTTTGTCATGTGTGATTTGTACAAGTTCGGATCCAGCAAGTATCTTTTCTTCGGTTTCTCCCCAACACAGAGGCGTACGACACTTACGGCCGTATAGGGCCTCAAATGGTGCCATTCCAATTGTCGAATGGTAGCTGTTGTTGTAAGAAAATTCAATTAATGGCAGATGAGTATCCCAGCTACCACCGAACTCTAAAATACAGGCACGAAGCATATCCTCTAAAGTCTGAATTGTGCGCTCAGATTGCCCGTCAGTTTGAGGGTGATACGCGGTGCTGATGGCCAACTGCGTCCCAAGTTCTCGTTGTAACCCCGACCAGAATTTAGACGTGAAACATGAATCACGATCAGAGATGATTTTAGTTGGTATACCATGTCGAGCGATAATTTCATCAACATAAAGTCGTGCCCACTTATCCAACGGATACGATTCTAGAACAGGAAGAAAATGCTCAGATTTCATCAACTGGTCCACAATGACCCAAATACTATCATGTTGTCACTGAGTATTTGGCAACTTCGTAACTAGGTCCATTGTTAACTCCTCCCATTTCCACACTGGAACCTCTAAAGGCTTTAAACTCCCGTATGGCTTTTGATGCTCAGCCTTCAATTTCATACAGGTAATACACTGCTCAACATAATGTGCAATATCGGTTTTCATCCCCGGCCATCAGTAATCAGTACGAAAATCGTAGTACATCTTAGTGCTTCCTGGATGGATAGACATTCTTGATTTATGCGCCTCAGCCAACACAATATCTCGTGCACCACCAAATCTAGGGACCCAGATTCGGGTCTTAAAGGCTTTCAAACCACAAGAGTCTTCAGATAAATAGTTGACATGACCCACCATCCGTTCCGACTTGACATGCTCAGGCTTCAAAGCCTCTTGCTGCCATTTTCGTATATTGTCGAACATATTGGTTTTCATAGACATATGAGTGATAGCATAACATACAAGATTCACGTATGCTTTCCGACTCAAAGCATCCGCCACTACGTTGACTTTACCCGGATGATAGAGTATCTCATAGTCGTAATCCTTAATGAGCTTCATAGCACGCTACTGACGCATATTCAAAGTCTGTTGATCGAACAAGTATTTTATACTTTTATGATCGATGTAGAGTTGGCATTTTGTGCCATAAAGATAGTGGCGCCACAATTTAAGTGCAAAGACCACCGCTGCCAACTCAAGATCATGAGTGGGGTAATTTTTTTCGTATTCCTTCAATTGACGTGATGCATAAGCGATGACCCTTCCTTTCTGCATCAATACACAACCAAGTCCTAATCGTGAGGCATCACTATAAACTACAAAATCCTCACTACCCTCAGTTAAAGAAAGAATTGGTGTGTGTGTCAAACAATCTTTCAAAGTCTGAAATGTCTTTTCTTGATCTTTGGTCCACACAAATTTTGCATCTTTGCGGGTAAGGGAAGTGAGAGGAACATAAATCTTAGAGAAATCCCGAATGAAACGTCGGTAATATCCCGCTAGGCCGAGAAAACTCTGAATCTTTGAGGCATTCTTGGGTTGCTCCCATTTTTGCACTGCTTCAATCTTGGCAGGATCCACAGAGATACCATCACCAAACACGGTATGTCCCAAGAATTGTACCTGACGTAGCCAAAATTCACATTTTGAAAATTTAGCATAAAGTCGTTCTCTCTCAACAACTCCAGGATCTGTCGAAGGTGTGTTGCGTGATCTGTCTTAGACTTCGAGTACACAAGAATGTCATCAATGAATAGAATTACAGACTTATCGAGCATCAAACGACATACTTGATTCATTAAGTCCATAAACGCAGCTGGGGCATTTGTGAGACCGAAAGGCATCACCAGAAATTCATAATGCCCATATCTCGTACGAAAAGCAGTCTTAGGTACATCCTACTCCCGTACCTTTAGCTGGTGATAACCTATTCTGAGATCAATCTTGGAGAAGAACCTTGCACCTTGAAGCTGATCAAACAAATCATCAATACGGGGTAACGGATACTTATTCTTAATTGTTACCTTATTCAGCTCACGATAATCGATGCACATCCGGAAAGATCCGTCTTTCTTCTTGACAAAGAACACCGAAGCACCCCATGGTGAAGTGCTCGGTCGTATGAAACCTTTATCCAATAGCTCTTGTAGTTGATCCATCATTTCTTTCATTTCTGGAGGCGCTAGACGATAAGGAGTCTTCGTTATCGGTGCTGCACCCGGTATCAAGTCGATTCTAAACTCCACTTGTCTATCTGGTGGCAATCCAGACAAGTCTTTAGGAAACACGTCCGGGTATTCACGTACTATTGGTACATTGTCCAGAGTCTTCTTCTTCATCTTCTTTGTCGAATCTAGGACATACGCTAAGAAAGACGAGTATCCTTTAGTTAAATAATGTCGAGCCTTGAGTACAGAGATTAATTTAAGGTCGATCGCTCGTCGTTTACCGTAGACATATAAGAATTCTCCATTTTCCATCAAAATTTGTATCATTAGCCGCGAGCAAATGATTTCTGCTCGGTTCTTCGTCAACCACAATTACCACATCAAAGTTATGAATATCCATTGGAATCAAATCGACCGTGAACTCATGGTCATCTAAGTCTAATTTACAGTCTTTATAAACTTTATCAGCTACGAGTGTTACTCCGTTCGCAATGTCGACATTAAAAGGTTTTTCAAGCATGATTGGCACAGAATCAAGGTACTGAGTATAATAAAGTGACACAAAAGAATTCGTGGCTCCCGAGTCAAATAAAATACATGCAGGTCTATCATTGAGAAGGAAAATACCTGTTATGACGTCCGGTTCCTTCATTGCCTCCTCTGCTGTGATTTGAAAAGCCCTGGCTCGTGCCCTGGGCACCTCCTCCTTTTGGGTTGAAGTACCCACTCTCGTTGGTTGTTGTACCGASGCTTTGCTTTCATCTTTTTTTATACAGGGACAATCTTTAATACGATGCCCTAACACTCTGCAGGAAAAGCATGCAAGTTCTCTCTGGGGACAATTCATCCTAACGTGACCTGCTTCACCGCAACAAAAGTATTTAATGACAGATCTATCCGTATCACACCGGCCTTGGTGTGTCTTTCCGCACCTTCGACAGTCTCTTGGTGTGCTCGACTGAAGGCTAAATGCCTGAGAAGATACACGTGGGGTACTCTGAGATTAAATTCTCCTCTGGTTGGAAAATCGAGAGAACCGCTGTGTTCGGGTAGACATCATCCTCTGAGTTCGCGGATGTTTCGACATCGGTTCATTTTCATCAAGTATGGATAATTCATACTCACAACGCCGATCGTATTCGACTATCTTGCTAAAACTGGAACCATCATGACTTACCACAAAACTTCGAATCTCCTTCCGTAGTCGTCCAATGAAATGTTCGATCTTATCATGTTCGGAGCTCAGGAATCGTTGTGCGAATCGTGCCTTCTTGTTGAATTCAGTTTCATAATCAAGTATAGTCATCTTACCTTGCCTCAGATCCAAGAACTCCTTTTCAAGACGCCTTTGTAGGTCAACAGGGCAATATTGTTCAAAGAACTTTTTCTGAAATTCGTCCCACGTCAAACTGTTACGTGTCATCGCGTCTAAAGACTCATACGTGGCATTCCACCACACCAGGGCTCGCTCTATGAGCATCGCAGATGCATATTTTACTTTATCGCTATCCAGTACCTCGGTAATTCGTAACACCTTTTTCGTGTTTTGGATCCATTGCATTGCCATTTCGAGATCTGATTGCCCCGCATATTTTGTAGCACCATAGCTTCTGAAAGTTTTAAATGAAACCCAGTCGGACTTAGGTTTCAGTGCATCTCCGACTTCGTTTGAATGCTTACCACAATTGTCGGGTTCCATGGGATTGTTTTGATTACGTTCTTCCTCAAAGCGTCGCTCCATTTGTTGACGCTGTCGTTCCAGAGCCGTAGTCAATTGATCATCCAAAAGTTTCAATAGTCGTTCTGTACGAGGGGACAAAGCGGGATTTTCATCGTTCTCGGCACCTTCTGGAGCATTTATATTGAGTGTGGGGTTGTTTTCCCCAACATTTTGTGTTTGACTTTGCTCATCATGCTCTGACATTTTGCTGAGAAAACAGCACATCTATGTTAAACACATTCCTACCCTTGGTCCAACCCAACTTAGGTCTTTCCTACAGGTCTGTATCCCGTATAAATCCTTGCCTAGTTACTATACGATATCAATGCCTAGGTTTAAGTCTAAATACCATTTCTGATATTCAGATCGCTTAAACCGCGACTCTGATACCACAATTGTAACACCGGTTACGCTAATTCTTAATAAAAAGAAACTATTTATCTAAAAGATTTTCCATAAAACAATCTCCAAGTAAATACGAGATATATGTTATAGACTTCCACCAAAAATAAAATAACGAAGCCTGCAACCAACGATTTTTGGTACTATAAGTCGGGTCCAAAAATACAAATATATCTACCCAAAACTATTATATACATAGATACAACTCAAAACGACATATGCACAACAAGTACCAAAAAGATATCCAGGATCTGGAATCCTACAAGCAGATCTAAACTGCTTTATCTTTACCTTGGACAACTACCGACCTTCCTGAAAAGAAAATTTATTCTAAAAAAATAAGCGACAAGGCTTAGTGAGATTATACCAAAGCTTATAATTATATATTTTATATAAAACAAATACAAATATTAGACGAAACAAAACAGAAAGAATCGCTTATTGGTGAATTAGACTTTTAACTCAATTAAAAATCTGCCAGAATTTCGCCCAGAGCGATGTACAAACAGAGGCTCTGGTCGTCCAGAGGACGTCTGGTCCCGAAGGACATGGAGTCCAGAGCCCTGGTCTATACAACCAGAGGCTCTGGTCGTCCAGAGGGCCTCTGGTCCCGAAGGACTTGGTGTATAGAGCTCTGGTCTATACAACCAGAGGCTCTGGTCATCCAGAGGGCCTCTGGTACTGAAGGACTTCCATACTTGGCCATTTAATCACAGCAGAAAACTTTGGATCTTTCATCCTTAACATACAGTGCTTAATAAGACTTTTAGGATAATTAAGATCAATTACAGCACCAAAAACATATCAAATACCAAAGGCATCACTACAAAAATATATTATACATGTGCACCACACCCCTCTTCGTCTATAGGACCCGTGCAAAGTATTCACATCCAGCTCCCTACCAATCAGGATATGTGAATACAACAATCGGTATGCCACACCCAACCTCCCTCTCCTTAGGATATGTGGACATACACCATGCTACGGCATATCACACGAAGTAATACCCGTAGATCATGGCTTATCAAAAGGCCAAATAAACAGTCTCGGATCCGGWCWCAACCACAACGTAAAAGRATTAAGAAATACCAAAACAAAGTTAGGGAAAATTCACCTTACAAAATAAC
>NC_037536.1:255993-260284 GCF_001531365.2 Cynara cardunculus var. scolymus | reverse complement strand
GCACGGTTTTGACCTGTTTTGGTCAACAGTCCACCTAGTTTGCCATAGTTGACAGATTTAGTCCCTCATGCGTAACTTGGTCGTTTCAACTCCGTTTCGTATGAAACTTTCTAGATCTCCTAATTGATATGTAAAAAGCTTAAATATAAAATTCTAGCCTCTAAATCGATCCAGAAGTCCATATTCCAATCTAACTTAAGTAAGTATTAATTCCTAAAATACTATACTAACTTAATTAATCATGCTTAGCAACTGAAATGGACTTTTAAAAAGTTGGATGTTACATTCAGTGATAATTTTTATTTTAAGATAAGATAAGTATATCTTAGAGAGATACACTTGCTTAAAAAGTTCAATGATAAAAGGAATCATTGAAACAATATTTTAAAACGGTTTGATCACTGATTATGAAAAGATTCAGTGATAGTTTTAAGTTTTAGAAAGAGGATGAGAATAAGTAGACATACCTTAGAGAGAGAGAAGATATATTTACTCAAGAATTCAGTGATAGAATAATAACACTAAATCATTTCACTTACTGAGTGATGCTTATAGCTTAAGGAAATTAATCATCAGCGTTCGGCATTCCAAGTTCACTGATCAAGATGTTAAATCTTGTCTCATCAAGAGGCTTTGTAAAAAGGTCAGCGAGTTGGTAATTAGTTGGAAAAAAGTGAAGTTCAATATTACCATTCATAACATGATCTCTGATAAAATGATATTGGATCTCAATATGTTTGGTCTTGGAGTGAAGAAAAGGATTGTTTGCAATAGCATAGCACTGGTGCTATCGTAATAGATAGGAATCTTGGAAAACTAAACATCATAGTCGTTGAGCTGGTTTTTCATCCAAAGAACTTGGGCACAACAGCTTCTAGAGGCAACATATTCAGCTTTAGCAGTTGATGTGGACACAAAATTTTGCTTTTTAGTTGTCCAGCTTACCAATTTTCCACCTAGAAGCTGACAGCCTCCAGTGGTACTTTTCCTATCAATTTTGCATCATGCAAAATCACTATCCGAATAACCTATTAGTTCAAAACCTGAACCCTTAGGGTACCAAATACCCAAGTTAGGAGTTCCCTTGAGGTATCTAAAGATGCATTTTATAGCAATCAGATGGGATTCCTTAGGTTCATATTGATATGGTGTACAAAGACATGTAGAGTACATGATATTTGGATGACTTGCTGTAAGATACAGTAAGAGCCGATCATTTCTCTATAAATAGTAAAGTTTATAGGATTTCCGTTTGGATCCTTGTTTAGTGAGAGAGGAGGAGCCATCAGAGTTTTAGTAGATAAGTTGTTGGATAGATCAAACTTTTTCAGCATATCTCTGGCATACTTACTTTGGTTAATAAAGATACCTTTATCTGATTGCTTGATCTTGAGACTTAGAAAATAGGTTAGTTCTCCAATCATACTCATCTGATATTCTTTCTTTATGCGATCAGCGAACCAAAAACACAAAGAGAGATTAGTGGAACCAAATATAATATCATCAATATAAATTTGGACTAGAATGATGTGACCTTTAACTTTTTTAAGAAATAAGGTCTGGTCAATCTTTCCACGGACAAATTTCTCAGAGATGAGAAATGAGGAGAGGGTATCATACCAGGAACGAGGGGCCTGTTTTAACCAGTAAAGAGCTTTATCCAATCGATAGACATGATTTGGATACATAGGGTCAAGAAACTCTGCAGGTTGTTCAACATAAACTTACTCTTGAAGTTTTCCATTAAGGAAAGCACTATTTACATCCATTTGAAACACTTTAAAGTCTCTATGGGTAGCAAAGGCTAGAAAGAGTAGAATAGCTTCGAGTCTAGCCACTGGTGCGAAGGTTTCATCATAATCAATTCCTTCTTTTTGTCTATAACACAGAGCAAGAAGAGGAGCCTTGTTATGGGTTACCACACCTTGTTCATTTAACTTATTACGATACACCCATTTGGTGCCTATCACAGTTTTGTCAAATGGACGTGGGACATGGTACCAGACTTTGTTCCTATCAAACTCAATGAGCTCTTCTTGCATGGCAATGACTCAACTGGGGTTTGAGATAATCTCATTGATTTTATTGGGTTTAACTAAAGAAAGAAAGTTGACAAAGAGACATATATTACCTAAACCACGTCGTGTCTGAATATTTGCACTTAGATCACCAAGAATTTGATGAATTGGATGGTCTTTTGTCCATCGCTGAGCTGGTAGAGGATTGTCATATGAGCATTGATGTTCATGAATAGAAGATGAGGCTTCAGGTGCAGATTCTTCAGAGGTAGAATTACTAAAGGAGCCTCAGTGAGAGATTTAGCGATCGATAGAGGTTCAGATGCTGGAGACATTTCATTCACTGATTGGTCAGTGTTTGAAGTAGAGGGAGGAATGCAACTATTAGGCACTACAACGATCATTGCAAAATATTCGCTTCAGTTATTAGTTGCAACTGGAATAATAAATGGATCATCATCAGTTTCTAGAGTATCAGCATTGGGTTGATTGCTGAAGGAAGGTTCAAGTTGTCCAAAATGAGAGAACATCCAATTTTATAATTCTTCATCATCATTACTGATGATTTAGAATTAGATGATTGAGATTCATCAATGGTGACATAGATAGTTTCTTCTATGGTTTGTCGACATTTGTTGAATACTCTGAAGGCTTTGGATACTAAAACTATCTAAGAAATATTCCTTCATCAGCTTCGGGATCGAACTTTTGTCACGGTTGTTGAAAATGAAACACATGCAACCAAATATATGAAGAAATCTGAGAGAAGGCATTCTTCTATGGAAGAGTTCTTAAGCTGTCTTCTTGAATCTCTTAACGATCAACGGCTGGTTTTGAGTGAAACAAGCAGTATTGACATCTTCAGCCCAGTAATGAGTAGGAAGATGAGATTTGTTGAGCATTGATCGAGCAACCTCAATGATTGTTTGATTTCTTCTTTCAGCAACCCCATTTTGTTGTGGAGTTCTCACATAAGARAAGTTGTGAGAGATTCCCTTATCATCAAAGAAGCTATCCATAGTACTATATTTGAATTCTGTTCCATGGTCACTTCTGTTAGATCGTACTTTAATGTTGTTAAGTACTTCTATCCTTTTGAAGAATGAGATAATTTCTTCAGGTGCTTCACTTTTGAATATGAGAAAGAAGACCCAAGTGTACCTGGAGTACTCATCAACAATGATAAGGGTATATTTCTTTCCAGCAATGGATTGTACGTTAACTGGACCAAAGAGATCCATGTGCAATAGCTGAAGTAGAGATGTCACCGAAGAGATTTGCTTAGACTTGAAGCTAGTTCTTGTTTGTTTTCCTGTTTCACATGCTAAACAAAGAGATTCCTTTGCACAGGTGTGTTGAGGAAGATCAGTGACGAGATCATTTCTAGACAACTCACTAAGTGTCTTGAAGTTGAAATGCGAAAGACATGTGTGACACAGCCAGTTGATATCTGATGAAGCTTTTTGAGAGGAAACAACTATTCTCAGTAAGAGGAGAATCCATGCTGATGACATTAACATTCTCTAGACAAGAACTGGTTTGAGCAACCTTATCATCCTTGTCAAAGACGTAGCATGAATTCTTAGAAAATTTTACTGTAAAATCTTTATCACACAGCTGACTGATGCTAAGAAAATTGTGCTTCAGTCGTTCAACATATGCAACACGTTTGAAATTAGTTGTGCATTGGTTAATACACCAAAACCTTTGGTATATCCGTTTCTCTTTCCTTCAAAGGTTATGGAAGGGCCTCTTTCATCCTTGTAATCAATGAGCAGGGATTTATCTCCAGTCATATGTCTTGAGCATCCACTATCGAGATACCAAATGCCTTTGACTTCCTCTACACAAAAACAGGTTAAGATTGCTTTGGTACCTATTTCTCTTTGGGTCCAGCGATGTTAGAGGCAACATCCACTGAAACTGAAGACTCAAAGTCAACATAAGTCAATACTGAGCCTGAAGAAGAGACTTTAGTGGTATACGGGAACAACATGTCACACCCCGCGAAAGCGGAAACACGAGGCGTAACAGGTAAGCATTTCATAGCTCTAATCGATAGATAACACCATTAAATACATAATCCATAAAAATTTACAAATTCATCAATCTACTGTTCACGATGAAAACAACATCATTTGCAGAAGGAGTTACAAGACTCATGAACAGGTGTTAACGTAAAATGCTTCCAAAAACTTCCATTCTTACTTATTTTCCTGAAAAGCATGAAACATAAAACGACGTCAACTACAAAGAGTTGGTGAGTTCACGGG
>NC_037536.1:247583-254883 GCF_001531365.2 Cynara cardunculus var. scolymus | reverse complement strand
CAGGTTGTCACTCATAATGGTTAAATGCTACATGCAATGTGATTTTACCCCATTTTCTTGAGTTCTAAGTTTGTAGATCATAGATTATCACCATTGCGAAGATATTCTCATATCTTTGATGAATAATCTCCCATCTTAGAATGTTCAGAAAATCTTGAGGTCAACAAGAAGGAAGAAAGTGTGACGGAAACGATAAATAATATTGAAAAGGTACGAAGATAATAAAATTAATCTATTACCTTTTGCTTGCTTTTTCTTGAAGACTTGAATGTTCTTCAAGATTTAGAAAATCTAAGAGGATTTTGGAAATGTGTGCGGCTGATGTGGGAGATAAAAGGTTTAGTCAAAGAGAGGGAGTGATACAAAATGAAAATGAAATGAAAGTTTTCAAGAAAAGTGGAGTTTTTATATGAGAGTAAAGGGGGCCGGCCCATTCAAGGCCCAAGCCACCTCATTTTTATTCTTATTTTCTTTTAAAAACACAACCCAACTAAATGTTAATTTAAATACATTTTTATCAACACTGATAAAATTATTTATTATTAAATCAAAATTCCCAATTTTATAAAATTTATTTGTATAATCAAGTGAGACTTTTATATTTTTAATTTGAATTTTATAATATATCAACTTTATTTACTTTAGGAGAATTTTAATATGTTTGACATTACATAAGTTACTTTATCAATTACCCGTCGGGACAAGGTTTCCTGAACTTATAATTTGGGAACTAAGACAAATGATTTCTAATCAACATGACTAGACCCTAACAAATTATACTCCTAAATATAAGAACCCTTTAAAGATGCTAACCTGACGCTTTGAAAATGACGGATGTCACAGTCTCCCCATGCTAGAAGAATTTCGTCCCGAAATTTGATTCATCAATTCTTAGCTTTGGACACGTTTGTGAATAAGTGAGGATACTTGTTTTTAATAAAATCCTCTCTTTCCCATGTGTACTCCGGTCCATGCCTTGAAGTCCAATGAACTTTTACGGGATCTTACTACGCCTCAACTGTTTGACTTCTCTATCCATGATTTCTATTGGTTGCTCAATGAAGCGCAATGATCGACAATTTGCACCTCTTCCAATGGTAGAACCAGTGTTTCATCAGTTAAACACTTTTTGAGGTTTGATACATGAAATGTATCATGAATGGTGCTTAACTCCTGTGGCAAATTTAGCTTGTATGCCACTGGTCCAACTCTTTCAATTATTTCAAATGGACCAATATATCGGGAACCCAATTTGCCTCTTTTTCCAAAACGAATTATTCCTTTCCAGGGTGAGACTTTTAAAAGTACTTTGTCTCCTTTTTGGAATTCTAACGGTTTCCTCCGATTGTCTCCATAACTTTTCTGACGATCTCTGGCGGCCTTGAGTCGTTCCTTAATAATTACAATCTTGTCAGTAGTTTCTTGAACTACATCAGGTCTTGTTAATTTTCGATCGCCAACTGAGTGGAGATCTGCACTTGCGTCCATATAATGCTTCATAAGGCGCACACTGAATACTGGCATGATAGCTTTTATTGTACGCATATTCAACTAACGCAAGGTGTGTATCCCAGCTTCCACCAAAATCTATGGCGCATGCGCGCATAATATCTTCAAGTGTCTTGATTGTTCTTACCGTCTGTCCATTCGTTTGAGGGTGGTATGAAGTACTTAAATCTAGACGTGTACCCAGCCCTTCTTGAAGTGATTGCCAAAATCTTGACGTAAATCGACAGTCTCTATCCGAAATGATGGAAAGGGGTACCCCATGCGGGGTGATGATTTCATTTATGTAAATTTGAGCCAGCTTCTTCATCTTATAATCTTCCCGAATCGGCAGAAAATGAGCAGATTTCGTCAATCGATCCATAATTACCCAGATCGCATCATGCCCTTTCCCAATCTGGGGTAACTTAGTTATAAAGTCCATTGATATTTGTTACCACTTCCACTGAGGAATCTCAGGTTGTTGTAGTAGACCGGATGGTTTTTGGTGTTCGGCCTTGACCATTGCACAAGTTAAACATTTATTCACATACAAGGCAATGTCTTTCTTCATTCCGGGCCACCAATAGTGTTCCCTCAATTCCTTATAYATCTTATCTGCTCCTGGGTGAATTGAATATTTTGATCGATGGGCTTCGTTCAGAATTATAGATCTAAGATTGCCAATCTTAGGAATCCAAACTCTATTTCCCAAGTAATTCACTCCATCGGACTTCAGTTGAAACTTAGTTTCCATGTGGTGTAGGGTCTCATTTTTCAAATTCTTTTCTTTCAATGCCTCTTTTTGGTCCTCGAGAATTTGTGCTGTCAAACTTGTGGTTACTACTGCTTCCAAAGCTCGCACCCTTGTCGACTTCATCCTTTCCTTTTTGCTCAAAGCATCAGCTACTACATTAGCCTTGCCTGGATGGTACTTAATTTCACAGTCATAATCACTAGCAGTTCAACCATCTTCTTTGTCTCATATTTAACATTTTCTGACGGAAGATGTGTTGAAGGCTTTTGTGATCAGTGAACACAGTGCACTTAGTACCATATAGGTAGTGTCTCCAAATCTTAAGTGCAAATACTATGGCTTCTAATTCTAAGTCATGCGTAGTATAGTTCTTCTCATGCACTTTGCGTTGTCTTGAGGCATATGCAATGACTTTATCTTTTTGCATAAGTACGCATCCTAATCCTTGATGTGATGCATCACAATATACCACAAAGTTTTCCGAACCCTCTAGTAATGATAGAATGGCTGCATTACATAGCCTCTGCTTAAGACTTTCGAATGCTTCCTCTTGTTTCTCTCCCCAAACAAACTTCTTGTCCTTCTGAGTTAAAGTTGTTAGTGGTTGCGCAATTTTTTGAAAAATTCTCAATGATTCGCCGATAATAGCCTGTCAAACCAAGAAATTGACGAATTTCCGTTAGGGTTCTTGGGGTTTCCCATTTCTTAATGGCCTCAATCTTCGCAAGATCTACATGAATTCCTTTTTCATTAGCCATGTGACCAAGAAATTGTACTTCGCGAATCCAGAATTCACATTTGGAGAACTTTGCATACAATTTCTGGTCCCTAAGTAACTCTAATATCAGTCTTAAGTGTTGCTCATGATCCTTTTTACTTCGTGAATAAATTAGTAGTCATCTATGAAGACAATTACAAATTTATCCAGGTATGGTCTGCAAACCCTATTCATTAGATCCATGAAAACAGCCGGTGTATTGGTTAACCCGAATGGCATAACCAAGAATTCATAATATCTGTACCGGGTCCTGAATGCCGTTTTGGAGATGTCCTCTTCTCGAATTCTCATTTGATGGTATCCTGATCGAAGATCAATCTTTGAAAAGTATACGGCACCTTGAAGTTGATCGAATAAATCATCAATTCTAGGAAGAGGATATCGATTCTTGATAGTCAACTTATTAAGCTCTCTATAATCAATACACATTCGCATTGATCCATCTTTCTTCTTGACGAACAAAACCGGTGCACCCCATGGTGAAAAACTAGGTCTTATGAATCCTTTATCTAATAACTCTTGGAGTTGTCCTGACATTTCTTGCATCTTCGATGGGGCCAATCGGTATGGTGCCTTTGCTACTGGGGCAGCTCCAGGAATTAAGTCGATACCAAACTTGACTTTTCTAGGTGGGGGTAATCTTGGTAGATCCTCAGGGAATTCCCGAACTATGAATCTTCAATACATCTCTCTTTTACCTTCTTGTCTAAAGCGTATGTCAAAAATGCAACGCAATTTTCCTTAAGTACTTCCGCATCTTCATGCATGATACTATCTTAATTTTCCAATCGGGCTCCTCTCCTTGAATTATAAGTGTTTCACCTCCCTCTTGAGGAATTCGGATAATCGTTTTCGAACAAACTATTTCAGCTCGATTTTTGGATAGCCAATCCATACCTATAATTATATCAAAACTTCCCAACTCAATCGGAATAAGGTCTATGCATCCTTCTGAGCTAAGCTTAGAGTGCAGCCCTTGATTATGTCTCTAATCCTACTTTCTTGGCCATTGGCAAATTCTATTATGTAATTTTCCTTCATCCTTCGAGATTTTAAAATAATCTTTAGCCTAAAGTCTAAGGATACAAAACTTCTATCAGCTCCTGAGTCAAATAATACCGATGCAAATTCATTATTTAAGGAAAATGTACCTGTAACCACATTGGGATCATGCCTAGCCTCCCTTGCTCCAATCTCAAATGCTCGCCCCCATGCTTGACTTTCCGAGTTTCCTTGGTTGGCTGGTCGAGCTTGATTAACATTTGTTCCTTGCTTTCTTTTTGGACAAACATTTCTCATATGATCCGGACTCCCACATTCAAAACATAATCGCTTTCGGCAATCCTTTGTGGAATGGCCCCCTTTGTGGCACCTTTGACAAATGATGCAATTTCCCCAATGCGGATATTTACATTTATTGCACTTAGGTTTGCTTCCTTGATTGACCACTTGGGTCTGTACTCCGAAGTTTCCTACCGCCCTCCTATTCTTGCCAAACCTTTCTCCAAATCTCTGGTTTCCAAGTTCTTCCACTTTTCTTTTTCCTTTGCTGAATTCCCCAGACCGAATAGCATTATTTGTGAGCTTGGTCGCAATGTTTATTGCCTCCTGAAGGGTCTTTGGGTTTTCCGAGGTAATATTTCCTCGAATTTCTGGAGATAATCCCCAGATATACCTCTCGATTCGGACTTCCTCAGGTGTCACCAAATGAGGCAGTAGATTTGCTAACTCATGGAATCGAGTAGTATATGCAGCTATGTTTTCCCCTTTCATCCCGTGGTTTCATAACTCCATTTCCAACTTTTGGAGTTCACTCCTTGGACAATATTCGTCCTTAAGTAGTTTCTTGAACTCCTCCCATGAGAGTTGGTTGGTTGTTTCCCGACCCCTGGTCTGAACTAATGTGTTCCACCATGTCAATGCTCTGCCTTGCAGTAAGCATGCAGCGTATTCTACTTTATTTGCTTCTAGGCATTTGCTGATATGAATGACTGACTCCATACCTTTAATCCAGGTTAATAATCCTACGGCTCCCTCAGTTCCATGAAATTCCTTCGGGTTACAGGATCTGGAGGATTTATAGGTACACTCCCTGGATGTCCTAGGCTCAGAACTGGTGGGTTGGTTAGCATTCAGATCCGCAGCTACCTGACTGACTATATTGGGAAGCGCAGCCAAGAGTTGCTCTGACATGAGTCGTGCAACTTTAGGGTTTTCTCTTCTTGGCGGCATTTTCTAAGGCATGATAAAAAGGGAATCTCATTATTTCTATAGCAATATTATTGACAATAATTTCTAATCAACAGAATGATGCATAGGATATTTATCTCGTTGATATCATTGAAGCAGTCACATGATCAAACAAAAAGCTTTATAGTCATCCAAGATTCAGTATATTCAAACGATTTCAAAAGATGCTAAGGGCTTTCAAACGATTACAATCCCTCAAAACGGATCTTAAATCCCAACAAAAGAGTAGTGATTCTAATACTAGCCATCGCTTCTAAAGGAGCATCCAACATATTAGCATTCCTAGTATTAGTACCATCAACACACTAGCCACCAAACATTTATATAGTCTCCTAATCTCATGTCTTGCAGCGATGACAGCATCCGAGTTTCTCATCATACGCTGGTGATGCATCTCTAATACATCGGACAGGTTATTCAAGATGTAGTGGTGATATCCCAATCGGATCTGGTGTGTTTGAGTTTCCAATGCAATACCCCGCACCCACTCTCGTTCATCCAGAGTCGTGCCCTGGGTGTAGGATGCAGGTACTCCAGTCACCACTCATGAGTCTCTGCTCTCATGCTGCGGTTGGGATGCCTCTCCTCTTGTTCTATTAGAGTTCTCGAAAGTCACCCGTTGAGGTAGTGACACCCTTTTCCTAGCCGTGACCCTAATCCTTGAACCATGAAATGTTTGAGGTGTAACATCGAGCACTGGCTCCGATGGACGTAACACTAATGCAGGTGGTAAAAAAGGTGAATCACTAGTCGCTGTGTCATCGAGATCATATGGGTCTACATCTTCATTGGTTGATAAATTCCTTCTAGATTGACCAACCATGTAACCAGATTCGTCTGCTGAATATTCACTAGGAATAGATGATGACATATTGATCTGTAATATTGGCAAATTTAAGTACTAGACACACCATCAATGAAACGCTTAAGGTTAAGACAAGAGTTACTATGTAGAGACAAGGGATGGAAAACAAATTAGAGCCTCTGGATGACCAGAGCCTCTGATTGACCAGAGCCTCTGGTTGTATTACCAGAGCTTCTGGTTGGAGTTCCCATACTTGGAACATTTAACTTTTAGCTCATCAACCTCTGGTTCAACATCCACTTAATTATGTAAGGGATTTCTAATTCATCGGTCTCTGGTTCTTCATAACTTAGCGGACCAATGAATCGTTTTCCATCGATCCCTGGTTCCTCATACTTAGCAAACCGATGGATCGCTTTCCATCAATCCCTGGTTCCTCATACTTAGCAAACTGATGGATAACTTTCCATCGATCCCTGGTTCCTCATGCTTGGCAAACCGATGGATCGCATTCCATCGATCTCTGGTTCCTCATGCTTAGTAGATAAAATTCCTTTCGAGGACCAGAGCCTCTGGTTCCTCTATCCAGAGCTTCTGGCTCTCAAGATCAAGCGAACCAAAGCTTCTGTACACCCTTCACTCATACAGTTAAGTGATCCTTTAACCAAAACTAGAACGCAAAGCTCATTTCCTATGTCAAGGCAAATCTTACCTAATGCATAGTACGAATTTTTGAATACAGAGGCTATAGAGACTAGATCCTTTATCTATGTCAAACTACCGAGTATTCAGATACAGAGTTGTCTCTCTGGTTTCCTTAATGCTTAGTATAACATGCTTACTTTATTAGATATATTTTTGTAAACTGATCTTTTGAAAACATTTGGTTATAGTTTGTGGTTTTAAGAAAAACCGTTATTCTCTATAACCGAGACTCTGATACCAAATCTGTCACTCCTYWCTAAAGCGGAAACATGAACCGTAACAGGTAAGCATTTCATAGCTCCATTCGATAGATAACACCATTAGATACATAATCCATAAAAATTTACAAATTCATCAATTTACTATTCACGATGAAAACAACATCATTTGTAGAATGAGTTACAAGACTCGTGAACAGKTGTTAACTTAAAATGCTTCCAAAAACTTCCATTCTTACTTATTTTCCTGAAAAGCATGAAACATAAAACGACGTCAACTACAAAGAGTTGGTGAGTTCACG
>NC_037536.1:244290-246383 GCF_001531365.2 Cynara cardunculus var. scolymus | reverse complement strand
CAGGTTGTCACTCATAATGGTTAAATGCTACATGCAATGTGATTTTACCCCATTTTCTTGAGTTCTAAGTTTGTAGATCATAGATTATCACCATTTCGAAGACATTATCATGTCTTTGATGAATAATCTCACATCTTAGAATGTTTAGAAAATCTTGAGCTCAACAGGAAGGAAGAAAGTGTGACGGAAACGAGAAATAATATTGAAAAGGTACAAAGATAATAAAATTAATCTATTAATTTTTGCTTGTTTTTTCTTGAAGACTTGAATGCTCTTCAAGATTTAGAAAATCTAAGAGGATTTTGGAAATGGGTTTGGCTGATGTGGGAGACGAAAGGTTTAGTGAGAGAGAGGGAGTGATACAAAATGAAAATGAAATGAAAGTTTTCAAGAAAAATGGAGTTTTTATATGAGAGTAAAGGGAGCGGGCCCATTCAAKGCCCAAGCCACCTCATTTTTATTCTTATTTTCTTTTAAAAACACAACCTAACTAAATGTTAATTTAAATACATTTTTATCAACACCGATAAAATTATTTATTATTAAATCAAAATTACCAATTTTATAAAATTTATTTGTATAATCAAGTGAGACTTTTATATTTTTAATTTGAATTTTATAATRTATCAACTTTATTTAATTTAGGRGAATTTTAATATGTTTGGTATTACATAAGTTACTTTACCAGTTACCCGTCAGKATAGGGTTTCCTGAACTTATAATTTGGKAACTAAGTCAAATGATTTCTAATCAACATGACTAGACCCTAATAAATTATACTCCTAAATATAAGAACCCTTTAAAGATGYTAACCTGACRCTTCGAAAATGATGGATATCACACAACAACTCCTGATGCTGAAGACTTAGAGTCAATAGGTGTCTTCACTGAGCCTGAGGAAGAGGCTTCAGTGGTTTTCTTCACCTTAGTCGTTTTTATAACTTTAGTGGCAGATTTCACCTTGGTAGATTTCTCAGCCTTGGCTACTWTATTTCCCTTGGCTGGAGGACYAGCCTTGACGACAGAAGAACACTTGCTGGAAATATTGTAGTTTCACCATAGTGTCTACAATTCCTATAGCTGAAACCAGCTTTWGGGCCAGGAAGTACCAGAGGAACAGACGATGGACAAGCTCCAAGGATTATCTTTCTCATTTATTCTAGGAAGAACAACTGAGGATTTAGAGTACTTGGGTGAAACATTCACCTTTATTTTTGACTTAGATTTATGAGAAGATTCAGATATCTTGATCCAAGAAGAAGAAGAAGGTACACAAGCTGAAGGAATAGATCKTGATCTATGTGACTTGTCAACCATCTTGGGAAGAGGTACTTTGACAATGGATTTACCTTTGTCTTTGTGACCTGAACTCAAAGGAGTTTCTTCAAGATGACTCTTAGTGATAGAAGAYTGAGAGGAAGAAGTGTCAAGAATAGAAGATACGAAGGTGCCAAACTTTAGCATGGACTTGTCAGGSACACTGTCTTCCTGATCATAAGAGAAGCCTAAACTAKTCTAAATCTTGGYGGGAATCTAAGCGTTGATGATCTCAGAAGCTTTGCACCACCCTTCAATAGTTTCTTTTCAGCCTTGAGTTCAGCAATAGCTTGCTCAYGCTCAGCTATAGCYTGTTCACGTTCGATAGTGATGGTCTAGTTTACAATGACCTGATCCTTAAGATCATCCTTGATCTTGGTCAGCTCTTTGATCTTAGAATGACAAATCCTCAACTGTTTTTTAAGATCAAGATTAAGCATTTCTTTTTTGGATTTGCCATTTAGGGCATTGTAAAGATCAACCATCAACGTATCTAATGTTGATAGGCTATTAGGGACAGAAGAAGAAGAAGAAGAAGAAGAAGAAGAAGAAGAAGAGTAGGGTTTAATGTTGGGTTCAAGTTAGTGCTTTAAAGTTGTATTCAAGTTTCTCCTTTGTATAGTTGTTTTGTAATATTTTAGCCTTTGCAATTTCCTAGTATAAATACTGCTTTCCTTGTAATTGTAATTAACAATTGTCATTAATCTGAATATCAAGATTTGCTGATGTAATATTCTCTCTCCTCTCAATCTAATCATTCTTGATCATATTCTTTC
>NC_037536.1:243043-244115 GCF_001531365.2 Cynara cardunculus var. scolymus | reverse complement strand
CTATCAAGATTACATCATGTTTGTATGAAATCTGGACTCTTCAATTGGTATCAGAGCAAGCTGCAGCAGTTTGGATTTGAAGATATATCCATTTTACAAGATTTTTAGAATTTTTTTTCGATCTGTTCTTCACTATTCTTGAATTTTTTTTCGTCCGGATTGGTGTTTTTGAGCCAAAATCGATCACTTTTTGGGTGTTAATTGTAAAGATTTGTATTGCTAGATTCGGTTTTTCATTTCAAACATTCTTGATTCACATCATTTTGCATTTTAAACAAGTTTTAAAGCTAAAATAGTCGAAAATCGATTTTCAGTTTTCTGGAAAAAGTTCTTCAAAACTCATATTTTTTCGTGTTTTGATCCAAATTTTTAGTAAAAAGTGTGAAATTTTATGT
Source organism: Cynara cardunculus var. scolymus (assembly GCF_001531365.2). Lineage (NCBI taxonomy): Eukaryota > Viridiplantae > Streptophyta > Magnoliopsida > Asterales > Asteraceae > Cynara > Cynara cardunculus. The sequence goes on along the minus strand of NC_037536.1, from coordinate 243,720 downwards.
TTTTGATTGAATCTTTGCCCGCTTAAAGCTTGTGTGGTTTAACTTCTGTGTGCTTCGAGTTGTTTTGATATAGGATAAACCGGACATCACTTGGGCGGATACATTGACCGGTTTAGCTAATCCGACTGGCAAACCGTTGATGCTTTGTGCGGATTAGTTGATGCATTGTGCGATTTAAGGAATCCGGTTGATAAACCGTGTAACACTTCAACGATTTAGTGAGCGGTTTAAAAGTATCCGGCTGGTAAGAAATTTTGTAACTTGAACGAATATTGACCGGTTTAACCAATCCGTGTGGTAAGTGTGTGCGGTTTAGAATCCGTTTGGTAAGTCTTGGACTATTGAGCGATTTATTTCTACAATCGTATATATCTTGGATGGTATACATTTGAACGGTGTTTGATCTTGATCGATTTAATAAGTTTGACTTTTTGATCGGTTTAATTGTTTGACTTTTTGATCGGATTATTAAGAGTTTGACTTTTGAAAGATTTAAATCTTAGTCTTTGTGCGATTTATCTTTGTGCGGTTTATGTCCATGTGTTGCCCRGATTWCTAATCCRGATAACKWGWTAAWTTTGTCTATCTTTTTGACCGGACTTGTAAACCGGATAACTTGACCGGATTACTAAACCGGACAAGTGCTTGTGCTTAATTGTCTAAGTGTTGAATGTGTG
>NC_037536.1:240747-242132 GCF_001531365.2 Cynara cardunculus var. scolymus | reverse complement strand
GATTTATCTTTGTGCGGTTTATGTCCATGTGTTGCCCGGATTTCTAATCCGGATAACGTGTTAATTTTGTCTATCTTTTTGACCGGACTTGTAAACCGGATAACTTGACCGGATTACTAAACCGGACAAGTGCTTGTGCTTAATTGTCTAAGTGTTGAATGTGTGCTTATTCAAGTTTACATTTTATTAGATATATTTTTGTAAACTGATCTTTTAATTCAAACTTTAAACTGCAGTTGATCCTATTTTTCATACAGGGAATTGAGCTGAGAGAAAATGTAAATGAGAGGGGTGAACTGGTGCGGGGAGCTTTTGATCAGCAACGCACTTTAACTGCCAGAGCTTCTCCTAGTTCGGAAGCTACTAAATCTGATAATCGAGCAGATTCTGGTGATGATGAAGATAATGATGATGATGATGGAGCAAATGCTCAAAATATTCATGTTGGAACGTTTGTTGATGATCTTGCTACGATATTTCCTGAATATTTAGCTCAGCAACCTTTTCCGAGTCTACGTTCTCTATCGTTTAATGTTGATGAATATGATGATTATGATCGCATTCTTCAAGATATATCTAATGAAGGAGGAGATGAGGGAGTTGAAGTTGAAAAACAAGAGAGTTTGAGAGAAAGGGGAGAAAAAGAACATGGAGAGGGTGTGAGTGGAGCAGAAAAAGAAGTACAAGCTCCTTCCCAAACCGAAACACTTAGTCTGGCAACCACATCTACTACTGACATTCATGTGTTGAATGTTAGTATTGAAACAGACATAGCTAGCCCARCTATGCATTTGCAYACCCCTCCTATCCACTCAATTGGTTCTCAACAACCAATTGTTTCAATTTCACATGGGGATTTAGCTCATACGCTAACTACTTTTCAATCGGAGAATGTAGTTATTAAAACAAGTAGGCCGCTGCCCCAGCCTACGACTTCGATTCTGTGCACCTCGAGTCTAGAGCCGATACACTTAGGTACACATGAGTCAGGAGCATCTGTTGCTCCAAGTACAGTTCTTAGTGAACTAGCCGGAACGACCAGAGTGATGTCATTTGACATTTCACGAAGACAGGTCGGAAGTCCTACCAATGCTAACATTACGCCAACATTGAATGTAGGCACATCAGTTTACTCAACTGATGTTTCAACTGGTATTCTACGTGAACCAGGTGTGATTTTACCCGACTTTGTGTCAAGGGAATATTTGGACGGCGCCCTAAAGGCTGTTCAAGAAAACTTTGATGCACAAATTGCTAGTTTGAAGAGGTTGTTGAAGAGAAAAGAGCATGTTGTAGAAGAGCCAACATCTGCGCCATCACCACCACCTGTACCAGAACTGTCAGTACCAGATCAATCGGTGGACGAGCTAAAATCACTTTTATAT
>NC_037536.1:214806-240647 GCF_001531365.2 Cynara cardunculus var. scolymus | reverse complement strand
AGAGCCTCTGGAATCCAATTCTTTGAGTCTACATCCTATTGTGTCTCAATCTTGGACTTAAGCATTCATTCATTTCATCTCCTCTTTTTTTTATCCTTTGGACCCAGAGCCCCTCTGGTCCAAGGCATATACTTAGTTTTCATTTACTAAGTATTCCCTTTCCACCCAGAGCCTCTGGTTCCAGAGACCAGAGCCTCTGGTTTCCAATTCCTTTGAAACCAGTGCTATCAAGATCCTATCTATGACTTGGTATAAACCACACCCCTTCTATACCATACCAGAGCCTCTGGTTCTAAAGACCAGAGCCTCTGGATTCATACTCTTTGTAACCAGAGCCCCTCTGGTCCCAAAGAGTTTCCCTCTTCTCCCTACATATGGACTTAACCATATTCTTTCATATTTCATTCCTTGCTTTCATAACCAGAGCCTCTGGTTCTAAAGACCAGAGCCTCTGGATTCATACTCTTTGTAACCAGAGCCCCTCTGGTCCCAAAGAGTTTCCCTCTTCTCCCTACATATGGACTTAACCATATTCTTTCATATTTCATTCCTTGCTTTCATAACCAGAGCCTCTGGTTCTAAAGACCAGAGCCTCTGGATTCACAATCTTTGGAACCAGAGCTCCTCTAGTCTCAAAGGCTCATCCATCATATTCTTTCACATACACTTCACCATTTTCAATTATCCATTTTCTTTGTTTCACAACCAGAGCCTCTGGTTCTAAAGACCAGAGCCTCTGGCTTTGTTCTCTTTGGAACCAGAGCTCCTCTGGTCTCAAAGACCCTTTCTCCACTTCCACTTAGCCACCTTTCATACATTCATCATCCTTCACAACCAGAGCCTTTGGTTGTATAGACCAGAGCCTCTGGTACCCCTAATTCTTCATTATTATTTGTTTGAGGGGGAGTCTTTGAAAATCTCAAAATCCTTACTCTTGCATCATTTTGAGGGGGAACAACATTTTCATCTTCATTTATTTTTTATGCATTTTTCATTCAGAGCCTCTGGTTCTACTATCCAGAGCCTCTGGCTACCTAAATGCTACATATGTATTTAACCAGAGCTCATCTGGTTCTATATAATGGATTAACAATGCTTATATAGAGCCTCTGGTTTGTTATCCAAGGCTTCTATATCATGTAATCCAACATTACATCCATGAACTCCTTCATCGATGTTAAACCAGAGCTCCTCTGGTTCCTCACCCAATGGGTCATGACCAACCCAGGGAACCAATTATGATGGAAAACATCCATCAATACCTGTACAAAGACCGCGATGAAATTTTGACCATCAACCTTCCGATCTTATCACCTGAGTCCATGGACCTTTTACACCATAAATTTATTATACAGACCACACAAGCACCTCAAGCTGTCTTCTCGAATGATGGGATAAGGAGGGTCATGGATCTAAAAGTAAGGACATTTGCCAACCGAGCCATTCAATACATCGAGTTCACTATGGAGAGAGCACATGGGCAAGTTAGCGTGTGCAACGAAAATGACCTCATTAATCTCAATCCATATGACTTGATTGAATTATACGCATACACGGCTCAAAGGCAGGACCACGGCATCAGGTATGGAATGGCGAACCGAGCGGTAGTAAAAACGATGGAAACCCTGGTGAACCATAGAGCCAAGAGTGATTTTGAAATTGCTCTTCGGCTAGGCAATGAAAGACTATCCTGTGTTCCACCAAACGAAGACTTCCAAGGCCTGCAGGAGAAAAGATCTGCCTCAGTCCTAACTCAACCCGAACTTGGACTTGTTTACAAGAATGAGTTCGGGGTTAAAAAATTCTTTAGACTAACTGAGGCCTTCAATTATTCATTGGATACACTTGAATGGTTTCAGAAAGTCATTAGAGAAATACTGGGTAGAAACCACGTGCCAAGAGCAGAAGGGAGTCTGCTCATTCATGAGATATCGACAGTCATCGGCTATCGAAGACTTCTCCTGTGCTTCAGAGAAATATATCAAGGTAGCTCATGATGAGTTGTATTTTTTTGTTTTTTCTTGATGTCTTTTGATTCCAGTATTGTAAGAATTTCATCATCCAATGAAAATTTAGAATTTGATGTTTTTCTATTAGATTAGTCTHTRTTYTTCACGGTTGTTTCTAGATTAGTCTATGTTTGTTATTTYATTACTTAGGGGGAGATTGTTAAACCCCATAATTCATAAAGTGAAAAAGTAATGAAAAACAATAAGTGATGAAGAACCAGAAGACCGACGAAGACATCAAGGCAGAATTGACTAAGTCTGGAGCACAACCAGAGGACCGATGGACGACCAAGGATGCGATGGAAAGAGCATCTTCATCGAACCTTTGATCAACTACACTTAGTGTATTATCTAGCAATTCATCCAGAAGCATGCGATGAAGACTTAAAGATAAGGATGATCCATCATACCATGAATGACAGTTGGAGATGACAAGTCAACAGTTAGATTTCGAGTTTATTTTAATTACTAAAGTTTATCCATAGTTTAGATAATGGTTATCTGTTATTAAAAGATTAGCTAAAAAGTCTCATTAGATAGTTATCTTCTTATTAGTATAAATAGGTGATTAGGCCTATTGTAAAAAGAGTCGCTTTTTACATTTTTCTTATTAATAAAGTGAAATCTTTGACGCTCAAGATTGTTCTTATTTGTTCATAATTTCTTCTTAAGTATTCATCACTTTGTTCATCAAATCACTATAATTTGGTTGTTATTAACTAGATTATTATTGTTATTGAGAGATCTGGGATCAACATTATGGTTATCGATGCAGATTTAAAAGTGATCAAATCGATGGTTCTACAAACTAGTAAGCAAGCCGCACGAGGTGGAAAGGTGTCGAAAAGCTCAGGCAATCAAGGATCCAAAGTTTCATTAGCGCAAGGTAATACATATTATTAAACAACCTTTCAAAAGATTGATGTTGTTTGATATAACATAGGTCTTTGCGCCACTCACCTCGCGACCTATATTCCATACTGTCCCTTAATATGCATCATCTTCGACATGTTTGTAGATGTTCATTGGCAAGCGAAGCGCGTTCTTCTTGTGTTCAAACATGTTCATTTTGTGTTGATGTGTAAACTAATTACGCCCTTCATCTGTTTTGGTCTCTGAATATATACATCGAACACAATCTGTCCATCTTTTATATATAATTATTAATTATTTGTAACATTTTAAAATATTTACCCCTAAGAAACTCACACAATGAAAATATAATGGTCCATGATATTGTGTAGTTAATTTTTAACGTAGTTCGTTCATGAATCAGAAGTGCAGCAGGACATTGTTTTCGACGATAATGTCCAAATTGAAGTTAAGGCACCAAATAAAATCATGCGTGCGCCTCGAAATTTGAAGATTGAACATGGAAAGGAAGTCGTATTAGAACAGAATGATGTGAAAGGGTACTCAATAGGAATTAGAACCAAAACATCTCCAAGACGTTGTATGAGACGGTAAAATCATTAAACGTTAACCAAAGGGCAGCAATCAAGGAGATGGGATTTGAGGCATTGCTTGATATGACTTTAGACGACATTCCGTCAAAATTAGGTCATTATGTCGTCGATATGTTAAATACATCTACTATGACCATACAACTGAGGGATAGAGTAATACCAGTTACGGTCAAGTCGATACACGAGGTACTAGGGCTGCCAACCGGAGGATTAGATTTGAATTTGATTGAACCATCCTCATGCAATGATGCAGTCAATTCAGCATGACGAAAACAATTCAGTAAAGATAGGATGAGACCCAAGGACGTGATGAATGTTGTTAAGAAATCAAATGATGCCGATGTGATGTTCAGGATGAGTTTCCTGGTCATCGTGGTTAACACGCTTGCCGAATGCAATAGGGTAGGTGTTTGCAATTTAGGTTTCCTAACCCGTGTTCATAGCTTAGACATGATTCCAAGGATTGACTGGTGCAAATATATATATGATTGCATAGCGAGGAGCAAGCTGTGTTGGAAAAGAGACGGTCTTCTGTTATTTTACGCATGCCCCTTAATATGTTTAACGATAAGAACGTTGATCCCTGACAATATGTAAATCGACAATTGTTTCATATTATTTAATCAACTGCTATGTTTACTTTTCGCAGATGCTATATGTTCAATCAACAAAATGTGATGGCATTCAAAACCAACAACAAACACATCCTTTGAGGACTTGGACCCTGGATCTACTAAGGAGAAGACATGACTTGGAACTTAGTAGAGAGGGGTTTGAATACACATAATTGATACGTAGTAAACCCGTTGAGCAAGGAGTGTATGACCAAACAATTGTAGATCATAACTCAGTAGAGGATAGACCTGAGTCTAGCAAAACTAAACAAGCATAAAGTCAGGACGTGAGTAAAGAGGTAACTTCAAAACCTTGATTCACATATTAAGCTATAAATGTTCTGTTTCATGTTATTAAAATAATTCCTCCACATTGATTAAAGATTCATGCAAAACTATATTAAAATTGTAGAACTAGGTAAATGATGCTTTCAATTATGTGTATATTCCTTTGATATTACATTCATAATACGTTTGATTATGTATACATATTATGTCAGAACCATTTTGTGTTCATATTTGGGCCAAAAATGCACATATAGTACAAAACCCGTGTTCGTTTTCGAGACAAGGGTGCATACATGTTACCTTAATTTGGTGGGGTGTCTATGGCAGTTAATATAGAAACACTAAAGCAAAATTTAGATAGTTCCGGTACGAAGAAAGATCATGAATCAGATGTGGCAAAAATGTTGAGGGGTCATATGCAAACATAGATTATATGGTAAACAAGGATATTGAGTAAGGTTAATGGTGGCAACAATATAAAATATTGTTCAAGAGTAGTGATGTGGTTCAGGTCGAAAGCAGTCTGGATACAAGTAGTAACTAATCCATTGACATTATTCAAAGTAATTGAAAGCACCATTGATGTAAACATAGAGAAAACTTCCAGAAATTTAATTTTGTTGATGGTATGTATATCTCCCTCCCTACTCACCTTCCCCCTCTTAATTGTGGATGCGTATTTGTTCATATGATACATCTGGTTTATGTCTGCTGTGTTGCTTGTAAGTAATTTTGTTGTCTTATCGGTTGCTTGTGCCAACCAACTGAGCATGCCAAAAAACAAAAGCCCAAAAGAAAACGCAAATGTACATCAAATCTGACATGTCCGATGTGCTATGTCTTGGTGCTAATTTACAAGACCTTTAGATAAACCTTTGTGCTATTTTTCTATAATGTTTGAGTGGAGAGTGCACATAATTACCAGCAATATGACATTTTTTCTTCAAGCAATAAACGTTAAGGATATGCCTAATGAAAAATCTAAATGGCTCCTCCCTCAGCCCCATAAATCTATGGTGTGGGGCTGTTTGCCTATGGGGTTGAACTATACCATGAATTGATCATGTTAACAGGTGTACACAAACTTTTCCTTGAGGCATTACCCAAGTTATACTGGCAAGATTTCCATTGCGGTACTCATTAATTTGGTAAGACAAAATTCACAGTGTGCAACTTTGAAGGTATCTTTACATGATTGACCATGAATGCCAGGGTCACGAGAGTTATATTTTGGATGAATGTATTTTGGGTATAAAGAAAATCTTTGAGAAAAGCAAAGCTTTGAACTTTACAACTTATTATCCTTTTCAAATTCAAATTTGATTTCAACAATGTTTTTTCCTTCTACATGATGAAGGTCCCTTCCATTTCTTTTCTTGATTCTCTCTATTTCAAATATATTTGACTGTTTTTTTTCTTTTGATCTCGATTTCTTTGCTTCTCTATCTACTCCGTTGTTGATCCAGATCTCTCAATAACACTAATATTTACGCTATGAATAACCTAAATATGTCGTGTAGATGGAAAAAGTTAAGAACACTCAAGAACACAAATAAAAATATTCAAAGAATATAATTAAGTGCCGAATGATTCACTTTAATCAAATGATTAGGCAGAAAAGTGTAAAAGATTACAAAGTCTATTTATACTAGAAAGCTAATTATGGAAATTGCTATCTATGGAAGATATTTAGCAAATCTCTCATGAAAAGGAAAGCAATCAAGACATATGGAAAGTAAATAAAGCAAACTGAATCTTGAAGAATCCAGCTGTCGATTTGCCATCTTCAATTGTCTTCAATGGGGCATTGTTCAACCATGTTTTGATATCTTCTTCATCGGGTGCCTCTGGTTGAACTGTCGTGGAAGACTCCAAGTAACCAGAGGGGTTATGAAGATGCGCAGTTCATCGCACCTCTGGACGTTCATCGGCCTTCTGGTTGTATTGGACACTTAGACTTTTTRCYTRAAAGTCTTCCATCAGCCTTCTGCTCTTTCACACTTGTTGTTTTTCATTACTTTTACAAATATGAGTTATGAGGTCTAACAATCTCCCCCTAAGTAATGAAAAGACAAACATTGGCTAATCTATGGACAATCAAAGAATAAGTGAAAGACAGAGGCTAAACTAAAAGAAAAACACTTTTTGCCAAAAAATTTCATTGGGCAGGGTGTTGGATGAATTCTTACAAAAACGATGAGACGGAAATGAAATTACATAACAAAAATACTTCATTCATGGTCTCCTCTAGATATCTTCCAGAAGCGCATCATCAGTCCTCTGAATCGAATGACTGTGGAGATCTCATGAATGAGTTGTTGACCTTCTCTCATCAGCACATGTGGTCTACCCAGTCTCTCTCTGATGACACCCTGAAACCATTCAAGTGTGATGGTTGAGTACTTGAAGGCCTCAGTTAGTCTGAAGAATTTCTTAACACCAAACTCATTCTTGAATACCAATCCAAGCTCTGGTTAAGTCAAGACTGAAGCAGATCTCTTCTCCTGTAGGCCTGGGAAGTCTTCATCGGGAGGAGTGCAGGAGAGTCATTCGATGCCAAGTTCAAGAGCAATTTGAAAGTCGCTCTTTTCCCTGAACTTCACCAAGGTTTCCATTGTCTCTACTATTGCTTGATTTGCCATCCCATATATGATCCCTTGGTTCTGTAGTTGAGTTGTATGTCCATAGAGGTCGATCAAGTCCTATGGGTTGAGATTGATTAAGTCATTATCATTAAAGATGCTGACCATCCCATGTGCATGCTCCACGGTGTACTCGATGTATTTGATTGCTCGATTAGTGAAGGTTCTCATTTTGATGTTTAGGACCGTCTTGATTCCATCGTTCGAGAAGACGGCTTGTGGTGAAGAGGTCGTCAGTCTTACGAATCTGTGGCGCAAGAAATCCATCGACTTAGGAGATAGCATGGGAGGATTGAGGATCAAATTTTCATCACGGTCATGGTAGAAGTACTGATGGATATTCTCCATCATTACTGGTTGCCTTAATGAGGAAGGTATGTCTGTTTGCACCTGTAGGGATGGTTGGGTGATGGGTTGTGTATGGGTTATGGGTTGAGGTGAGGATATGTCTTCTGGTTGTGAGGGTTCAGGTTGGGTTGGCTCTGGTTAAGGTATTTCAGGTTCTGCGGGCATTGGTTGGGTTGGCTGTTGTTGAGGTAAAGTGGGTTGGGTTATGGTGGGTTCTGGTTGAGTGGGTGAGGCAATGGAAGGTTCTGTTTGGGGAGGAGTTGGTGATGGAATGAAGGGTTGGTTTATTTCTGGGTGAGGAGATAGTGGGTTTTCAGAGGATGAAGAACTCACCACGATTGGTGAGAACTCATTGGTTGTGGGTAATGGTTCTTGGGTGCAAGCCAATGGAACATGTACATTGTGTACATCTTCAGAGGGCTGAGCCTCTGGTTCCCGAGCTTGGGTTCCTTGGGTTTCTTGGGTGGGTTGGTGTGTTTGAGATGATGGTGATGGTGGTACAGTGGTTTCCATCGTTTACAGTATCTGGTTCTCCCCCTCATGAAGACCTAGACCATGATCATCTTGGTCAGGATCCTCAAGCCTCTGCCTCTTGGGAGGGCTTGAGGAGCATGAGGCTCTGCTTCTTTTCTTGCTCACCCTGAAGGATGCAAGATACACCCTCAGGGCCTTCTTTCTTCGAGTCTCCTCCATCGAGCGGAGGAGGGAGTTGGTGTGCGCTTGTTGTTCTTCAAGGCTCTTGGAGAGAGCCTTGGCCGGTTCTGTAGTCCTATGTGTGAACTTTACACTTATCTCGTTGAATAAGGAGATAAGTGCCTTTGAGAGTGCTCTCATGTCGGCTCTGGTGGCTATGTCTGCTGGGGTGGAGATGGATGTTGAGGCGGAAGGAGGGATAGAGGTTGAGGCGGGTGGTGGGATGGTGATGGATGATATCATATTCCTCACCTCTGTAGCAAAAGAGGTAAAGGCTTCATCGAATGATGGAGCTGCAGAGGGGGTGGTGGGGGGGCTGTTTGTGGTAGTTGGGCAATTATGGTGGTTGGGAGTGTGGTGAGGGTGGTGTTTATGGTGTTTATTTGTGAGGTGATGGAGGCGATGGCTTCATCGGTCATAGTTGCCTAGGCCGTGAGGGTGACGAGGGTGGCGATGATGTTTTGGTTGCGGGCGGTGGAGAGGGTGGATATGGTGTTGTGGTGTTGTTCCACCAATTGTTGGAGAATATGGAGGCGTGTGGTTTTGTCCCTCTCGTGAGCTTCGAGGGATGCAAGGGATTGTTGAATCGATGTAAGGTCGATCGATGGAGGGGATTCAACAATCCTTGCCAAGCTGAGTTTAAGGTCATCCAAGGACCGCTGAATCGAGTCAGCAAAGGCCTGGAACTCGGCCTTTGTGACCAACTCAGCTATGGGGGTAACCTTTACATCAACGGATGTTGTAGGTTATGCTTCAGTTCTAGAGGCGCCTTCAACATTGCCTTGTGTGAAGGTTGGCAATGAAAGACTTCCATCATGTCCTCGATAGCCCTCAAGTGAGGAGCTATCTCTTGATGTTGCAACATCAACTTCTTCTTCAGCGGATTCAGAGTCCTATGAAGAGAAGTCGATGTGTTTCCCCTTCGGTAGATGAAGTATTAAAGGGGGAGGTGCAGGAACAGAAGATCGCTCTGAACGATCTATGGGAATATCAAAGTCAGAAGCAACACATGTTTCTGTGTGTGTGGGTACTTGCCAGCTATGAGTCGATGTAGCTCTTATTTCTTCATCACCCCCTATTGGGAGAGAGGTGATGGATGGTGTGGTTCCTCGGTTAAATCATTTCCAAAGACCCTAAGAGTGGCCTCTAGATGGTTGGCTTGGGTTGGGATTGGATTGCGCCGTCCTTATTCAATACCCCTTTGGCCTTGATCGCCAGGGGTAGCAGATATGGGTTGGGATAGTTGTGTGTATGGGGTCGGGGGATGCTGGAGGAGTGTCATCATCATCATCATCTTCATCATCCGATGAAGACGACTCCTCTTGTGCTCCCTCGCTTGGAACGGGGGACGACTCTATATGCTCCGGAGTAGTTGGCCTCAGTTCTTGGCCCAACATGGAGCTTTCATATGCCCTACGGCATGCAGATGTCTCTGGGATGACTCTGAGCATTGCCCTTGAAAGGGGCCTTTCAGCGGGATAGCCATCCTTCGAGATTGTTGGGAGATGGCCGTTCATATGGTATTGAGGAGTGAAGGGATCCTCACTTGGCAAGTTGTGCCTCCTCATCGCGTCCCTTTTGAATAAGGCAAGGAAACGTGAGAAGAACACTGATGAGAGTTGCTTTCCTGCGGCTACGAGCTTGTTCTTCTTGATGACCGCGACATGTATTTCATTGTATATCAGCTGCGCGTAGTCCAGAGGGAGGTTGAAAAATAGACCATACATGATGGTCATAATGTTTATGTTCCCCTGATCCATACTTTCGAGCTTGCAAGTTAGGGCTCGGTTGAGGATCGAGAAGAACATATTCCACATCGAAGGCAAGAATTGCCTCTTGAAGTCGGAGGCATTGTGGAGGTCACGGTTGTAGCCCAACATCTTGATGAAGCGTAAGATGTCAGAACTTGTTGGCGTCTTAGCGTATTGGTCGATCCCAAGCTCCTGTCTTGTTGGAATGAACATGACCTTCGAGATCTTGGCGCGAGAGATCTTCACAGAGCATACCATGTCGTTTGGGACGTCAATGTCCCCCATGATCCCGCGGTTCTCCGGGTAGAACTCGAAGGTCTGCCAGTATTGTTGGACATAGTTTACCAGCACCCCATTGTCGGAGAGAGTGAGGGTCAGTTGTAAAATGCAATTCTGTAAGAACTCAATCATTATTGCAAACCTGTCTTCGTAGAGGTTGGAGCAAAGATCAATAGAGTGGTTGTTCGGCTTGACTGGCAGGAAGACGATGGCACGGCTGTTGGTGTCGGTCGACTGCACGTGACTGTCGTTGTTGTTGTGGGATTCGTGCGAAGTGGAGGACACCATTGTTGAAAGGAAGGTAGTTGCAGGTTCGTCTGAGTTGTTTAAAGTTCTTGAGAGAATATGTGAGCGTAAAAGATGAATTAGTGGGGACAATGGGTTTAAATAGGTGGGGAATTGGAAGGGGTGGGGTTTAAAACTAATATTTTAATAGTGAAAAGAGTGGTAATGATGGGTGTAAGAGACGTTTGGTGAAAAAGGTGATTGTGATGGTGATCGTGAGCCGTAAACCTGCTCACGATCATAAATGAAGATGGACACGTGTTAGATGGGGGTGCTGTTGTTTGGGAAATGAAGGGTTTTTGGGGAACATCCCTTTTTGAATTTGTCAGGTGCGTATGGGCGGTAAACGATTTTTGGGGTATTTGAAAATATTTGAAATGATTACTCTAAAAGGATAAAACCTTAAAAATAGAGATTTAAATAATATTTATAAAAAAAATTCTACCTTTATTGTAATAAAAAAAATTTCAATGAAAGATGGGTTTTGATGAGAAAACAAGTCATGTCAATTAAACTAGAGGGGCTCTGGTTGGTCATGATAATGATTGGGGGGAACCAGAGGGTCTCTCGTTATGAATGATGAGTTACTTCGTCATTGAATGATGAGTTACTTCATCATTGAATGTTGGGTTTTATAAAACATAGACTCTAGATAGACAAACCAGAGGCTCTGGTTGATCATTGGAAACCCTTGGATGTAAAACATACCCTTTATGAAAGACCAGATGCTCTGGATTTGAACCAGAGGGTCTCTGGTTGAATGGGAATGTACAACCAGAGATTGGTTTGGTTCAATATTAATGCTTGAAGATGAATGTAAAGTGCAAAACTCCCCCTCAAATGATGCATGGGGATGTGCAATAAGAAAAACTCCCCCTAGAGTCAATGAGGGTGAATGAGATGACCAGAAGCTCTGGTTCATACAACCAGAGGCTCTGGTTATGAATGATGGTTAAGATGATGAAAATGATGGGCCTTTGGGACCAGATGGTCTCTGGTTCCAAAGAACATGGAAACCAGAAGCTTTGGTCTTTGGAACCAGAAGCTCTGGTTGCATGATGGATGAAATTGCTAAGGGAAATGTATGAGAAAACATAAGGGGGGGGACACCAAGTATGGGACCAGAGGGGCTCTGGTCTCAAAGACTTGGAATCCAGAGGCTTTGGTCTATACAACCAGAGGCTCTGGTTGTGAAGGGGATACTTAGTGAAAAAAACACAAAGTATTTGCTTTGGACCAGAGGGGCTCTGGTTCCAAAGGCGATGAAAATTTTGGCCAAAAATTAAACAACTATTTCTAATTGGCCAGAAGCTCTGGTCTTTAGAACCAGAGGCTCTGGTGTAGAGTACTTGGTGATGATGGCCATGATAATGTATGACTTTTAGGCATAACCAAGAGATATTGAGGATCTGTGGTTTGAAAAATAGATTGCCTCTAAGTGGTAAGATTCAGCATATCCATCTTGCTGACAAGAAATAGAAATCTTTTATCATCAAGAGCTTTTGTGAAAATGTCAGCAAGTTGAATCTCTATAGGAACAAAGTACATCTCTATTGTTCCCTTTTCTACATGATCTTTGAGAAAGTGGTACCTTACATCGATGTGCTTAGTCTTGGAATGTTGCACAACATTTGCAAAGATAGCTATGACACTCTTGGAGTCACAAAGGATGGGAATTTTTTTCATATTGGAATCCATAGTGCTTAAGCTGGGTCTTCATCCAGAGAACTTGTGAACAACAACTAGCAGGATCAACATATTCTGCTTCTGCTGTATAGGTTGAAACACAATTTTGTTTTCTGGATGTCCAACTTACCAGTTTGTCCCCCAAGAGTTGACAGCTTCTAGACGTACTCTTTCTATCAAGCTTGCAACCTACATGATATGCATTTGTGTAGGCTATTAGATCAAAGCCAGAGTTCTTAGGATACCAGAGACCCAATGAAGGGGTTCCCTTGAGGTATTTAAAGATCCTCTTGACCACAAAGAGATGAGATTCCTTAGGATTAGCTTGATACTTTGAACAAAGACATGTAGCAAACATAATATCTGGTCTACTAGCGGTGAAGTACATGAGTGAACCAATCATGCCTCTATAGGTTGTTACATCCACAGATTTGCCTGATGGATCAGCATATAACTTTGCTCCTATAGCCATTGGTGTTCTCACATATTTGGACTGATGATAAAAATCCCTTTTGAAGTTTGTTTTATTTGAAGACCAAGGAAGAAACTAAGTTCTCCCATCATACTCATCTCAAATTTGCTTTTCATCAGCTTTAAGAATTTTATGCAAAATTTTGCATTGGTAGAACCAAATATGATATTGTCCACATATATTTGCGCAAGTAGTATATCACCTTTATGCTTCTTGAGAAAGAGAGTTATATCGATGGTACCTTTTTCGAATCCATTGTCGATGAGAAAGGTAGATAGTATATTGTACCAGGCCCTGGGTGCTTGTTTCAGCCCATAGAGAGCTTTGTCCAGAAAGTAGACATAATCTGGATGCTTTGGATTTTCAAACCCAGGGGGCTGCTGCACATAGACTTCTTCTTGAAATTTACCATTGAGGAAGGCAGACTTGACATCTATCTGATAGACCTTGAAACTTTTGTGTGCTGCATAGGCTAGGAATATTCTAATGGCTTCAAGTCATGCAATGGGGGAAATGTTTCATCGTAGTCAATCCCTTCTTCCTGGCAGTAGCCCTTGGCAACAAGCCTGGCCTTGTTTCTTACTACTATGCCGTCTTCATCATTCTTGTTTCTGAAGACCCATTTGGTTCCTATATCCGTCTTCCCTTTGGGTAGATGTGATAACTGAATCTTGGTTATCACCCGAGGTAATAAATACGTGATTATCTGATTAAATGATTACGTGATAGCATGATAAAATTCGTTTTACTTGATCATGCTAGTGTGTGGAAATTATGTGCATGATATAGATACATGTAAGTGATTATGTGTATATGTAGAAATTATATCTATCTATATATATATATATATATATAAATATACATACATGCATGTTATATGAGTGCATGGTATGTGTGTGTATGCATGTAGCCGACCTTTCCTGTTTTGGAAAGGCATAAAAAGATGGTTCAACCTCCATTTGCATTTCCGTCTGCTATTTGTGAGAAGTGTTTGTGCGATTTAAGTTGACCAGATTTCAAGATCAAGTTGATTTCAAGTATCTGATTTCAAAAGGTTTTTCAAGGTGAGTGATTTCTAAACCTTTTTACATAAAACTTGTTACTGGTTTTATTTGAATGTTGTTTATTTTGGAAAGAAATCAGTTATTTGTTTAAGGGTTTTATCCGGACAAAGGGTGACCGGATTATTCTTAAATCGAACAAGGGTTGGGCGATTAAGCCCTAAACCAGTCAAGTGTTAAGCGGTTTAGTTTTCAACCGGCCAAGTATTGATCGAGTTATGAATGATAAGAATGGTTTAACATTTTGAACGGAGAAGTATGAATACGACCATGTGGTGAACGGATTTTTTTAAATCGGTCAAGCTTTGGACGATATATTGTTCGGACTTGTTATCCGAACAAAGATGTTGGAGTTTATTCGAAGTGTTAAATCGGACGCGCCTTGGGAGATGAGTTGTCCGGATTGGGTAAACCGGCCAAGACTTGACAGGAGATGAAGTCCAACCAAGCCTATGTTGACCGGATTTGTATTATGTCTTGTATAATTGATAAATTGTTATAAAATGAAAATTTTGATATAAATGATTTTGGATTGATAATAATTCCATTGACTACGGTCTATTTGGAATTGTTTTGTGAAATATTTTTGATGAGGAAATAAGGGTGACATATCAAGGAGAGGTGTACCATGGGATAAGGGTGACATATCAAGGAGAGGTGTACATTTGATATAAGGGTGACATTTGTAAGTGTGTGGTATGATATAACTCTTTCTATTATATCCCTTAAGACTACCGTGGTCTGGAATCTTTATTTCTTTGTGATTTAAAGATTTAGGATCAAGGTTCTTATTGGAAATCATAGTCTGGATGTTGTTGAGGAGAAAATAACAGGTTTGGCCTGATACTTTAAATAAACCTTGTTGATTTGAAAAGGTTTAAAAGTGGCATTATATGAAACCTGATTGGTTCAAAAGTATGATATCTGAATAGCTGTGTACTTAGCTTGAAAAGTGGAAAGAATCTGGTATTATGTCTCTATTTGTTCATATATTTGTTATATATATGAATAGTTGTTTTCCATAAATGTTTTTGGTGATTTTCACCCTGCAATGACATAAATAGGGTATCTCACTAGACCTTTTGGTCTAACCCTCGTTTTGTGATTTTAACTATGTATTGCAGGAGGTATCGACGGTAAGGGGAAGGGGAAAATGTAATATTTTCCTATATGCATTTCTACGTGAAGATCTATCTTTGATGTACACTTTTGATAATTGAACGTTGATTAGTGCAAGAAATGTATTAGAATTTTTGGACCTTGTATTCTGTATAGAGATTTCTTGTACTAAGAGACTTGAATGTAATATAAACATGTATTTCTTTTGTATGAAATATGCGTTACATGCAATATGTGTTTTGGGGTGTTACAGTAGAGGCATGAGGGACCACACTTTGTTTCTTTCAAACTGGAGTAGTTCTTCTTGCATGGCATCTTTCCAGTTTGGGTCTTGTAGGGCCTCAGAAATCTTCTGTAACAACCCACAATTACCACATACAGATAATCCATATGATTACACTCATAACAGAAAATGTAATATTGTTACAAAACATGGGCTAACAAAAACTTTCTATTATACATTTATGAGTAACTAAACGTCATCGTTTAAACTTCCCCCTTTCCTTTGTCCTGCGATGTATGATGACCTGCAAAACAGGTTAGTCCAACAATTGAGCATTAGACCAATAAGGTCTAGTGAGTGTACAAACCTCATACCAATAACTTACATTCCAAACTAACAGTTTTAGAATCAAACCTGTACAGATACAAACATTTTATCCATATTTGTTATAGAGTCTTTTCCTCTTGCGGTTACACCGCCATTTCATCTCTCTTGCGGTTACACCGCCATTTCATCTCTCTCGCGGTTACACCGCCATTTCATCTCCAAACCGAATCAAAATAAAATTCCAAGCAACTTTAGCCAGATTTGAAGTCCGGTCAACCTTGTCCGGATATGAAATCCGGACAAACACTTAGAATGTAAAGAGGATAAATCGATCGTGGCTTAAGCGGTTTAGCTCTAAGTCGGATAACACTTGGGCGGTTTAGGGTTTTCATCGGATAACACATGAGCAGTTTAAGGGAAATCCGGACACCCCTTGTCCGGTTTAGAGTTGAATCTGGACAACACTTGGGCGGTTTAGAAATAATTCGGACAATACTTATCCGATTTTAATAGTTGAATCTGCATGATATATAGTAAGATTCATAGTAATTCAAGTAGCAATGAAATGTATACAAATCTTTAATACTCAAAGCATAATACACTCACCTTTTGAACGAAGATTTGACCGTATTCAGCCTGGGATTTACCTTCAATCTTTACTTTCAATGTTCAGAGAAAACTTTCTAAGAGAGGAAACCTTTTTTCTTTTTCATACACTTGCTATATATAGCAACTGTACTACTGCCTCCACATAAACCATTCATAAATTTACCATATACACCAAATATCCCTTTTTCATAATGAATTTATAAAAAAGGGTTTTAACTCTTAAAATTCTTTATCCAGATATTACATCTTCTTTGGTTCGATCATACTCAGAAAGTTGGCGAAGTGGCATTCATTTGCAGTGGCAGATCTCGTCTTGACATCGGATAATGGATTACCAATGATTTGATGATGTGGATGGTCTTTTGTCCACTTGGTGCAAGATTGGGGTTCTGGAGCAACATGATGCAGTTCTTCATCGACCGATGGAACTGCTTGCTCCCCTTCGAAGAGATCATCTCCAGAGTGATGCTCTAGTTCTGAAGACACAGAAGAAGTAGAAGGTGAAGTAACATGAGTTTCAGAAAGAGTTGTACCTTCAACATTGGAGACTTCATGTTCTTTATCGGCTCTGGAAGAGGGTTATTCAATAGGTTCTTGTCCAGAGACTACTTCTTTTTCGAAGATGTCATCAAATAAATGAGCTAACTCTGATTCATTGGGTTTGCCAAGTGATGAATCAGAGGCTCTCTGTTGTAGTCCGAGTCCTGAACTTCTGTGTCCAGAAGTCATAGGTGAATAATCATCAAAGGACACATTGATGCTTTCAATAACGATCTTTGTCCTTCTGATGAATACTATGTAGGCCTTAGCAGTTTGAGAATAACCCAGAAAGATTCCTTCTTCGGCTTTCTTGTCGAACTTGCCAAGATATTCCCTATCATTGAGTACAAAGCATTTGCACCCAAAGACATGGAAATATTTGACAATTGGCCTTCGTTGGTTGATGAGCTCATAGGGAGTCTTCTGGTGCCTCTTGTTGATGATCGACCGGTTCTGAGTGAAGCATGCAGTAGAAATGGCTTCGGCCCAGAAGGTGATGGGTAACTCCGATGAAGCAAGCATGGTCCTTGCTGCTTCCACTAAGGTTCTATTCCTTCGCCCACTACTCCATTTTGCTGTGGAGTTCTGGCTGCTGAAAAGTTCTCGAAGATGCCTTCACTGATGAGATATTCATCAATTCTTGCATTTCTGAATTCAGTTCTATTGTCGCTACTCGCTTCTCACTTTGGTGAGTTTGCGTTGTAGAAGGACTTGGGAGCTTTTTCATCACCTTGATGAGGAGTTCAGGAACGTCTGATTTCTTCTTTACGAATTCAACCCAAGTGTATCTGGAGTATTCATCGACTAGTACCAGGATGTACTTCTTTCCAGAGAGGCTTTGTGTAGAGATAGGCCGACAGAGGTCGATAGGGATCATGTCCAAGGGCTTGGTGCAGGAGGTTTCTGACTTTTTTCTGTGGGAGGTCTGCTTCAGCTTCCCCATCTCGCAGGTTGAGCATAGATGATCCTTTTCATAGTTGAGATAAGGAATCCCGTTGACCAGCTTCTGTTTGGCTAACTTCTTGAGAACATCAAAATTTAGATGTGAGAACCTTTGGTGCCATAGCCAATTTTCATCACTCTTGTGGGAGACAAGGCAGAGAGTGTTTTGTCCCACAGAAGAGTGAAGTCCAGAAGATAGAGATTCCCTTCTCGCTTCGCCTTGATGATGGTTTGGCCGGGCTTTGTTTCGATGATGCAGAAACCCTTGCGAAATCTGACTTCAAGACCCTTGTTGCAGAACTGGGTTATGCTTAGTAAGTTGTGATTTAGACCTTCAACATAAGCCACTTTGCAGATGGAGATATTGCCTTTGATGAGTGTGCCGTATCCCTTGATGGTACCCTTGATGTTGTCTCCAAAAGTATCAGAGCCTCTAGATTTGTCGATGAAGGAGGACAACTAACTTTTATCACCAGTCATGTTCCTGGAGCAACCTGAATCCATATACCATGGTTGCATATTCTGGTCCTGCAAGAGAAGTTAAGGGTTTTTAGGTACCATTTCATAATGGGTCCTCTGATAAGTCCAGAAATCATACAAACATGATGTAATCTTCAAGAATCATGATGAACATAAAAGGTAGAAAGAATATTATCAAAGGATGATTTGATTGGGAGAGAGAGAGAGAGAGAGAGAGAATTACAGCACTAATCTTGATAATTCTGCTAATGACRAWKGTTAATGACAATTACAAGGAAATTACTATTTATACTAGGAAATAGTAAAGGCTACACTATTACAAAACAATTACACTAAGGAGAAACTTGAATACAACTTCAAAGCACTAACTTGAACCCAATATTCTCCCCCTTTGGATTCAAGTTTGGACTCTTGTGAATTTCATTTTGCGCAGTCCAAGAATCTTCTCCAACCTTCTCAGAGCATTCCTATATTGGATCTTTTCCTCGAGCAAGTTTATCGCATTGATCAACAAATATCTTTCTTTAGAACTCATCCGTTCAGATTCAGCAGCTTTATCGTTCATCACCCTCTTCAAGTCAAGTGCCCTTCTTACTAATTTGATCGTACCGTCAGAATATTTATTCAACTCGCTAAACCTCATGAACTTCTTTACTTGTAGTTGTGCATAATAGACGACCCCGAACTCTGGGCTTTCAAGAACCATATGCACTGGATAGCCTTCTAGGTCTTGATTCGGTCTTTTAAGATTGATGATTTGCTGATTGTCTTCAAGCCCCATCTGTACATCAATGACCATTGCCAGTTTCACATGACATCGTATAAACCTCTTGATTGCTTCAAGAGCAACCAATTCTCCTTCTTTTCTGATCGTCATGTTTTTGAGTTCAAAATACATATATTCAATGTCATCTAAGTATAAGTTTGAGAAGTTTGCTTCGCTGAATCTCCAAATCTGACCATCCTGCCTTGTTACAGCGAAAATAGGATACCAGATTCTCAACAATTTCTGAGCATCTATTTGTTTGATCGTCACAATCCGATGCTTTGTACGAACTTCACTAATTGGTTGACACTTGGCTTTCAGAAGATGACGGTATTCAGTACGATATTCCCTTGTTTGCTTATGAATACCTAGAACTTTATCACCATTTAGCACTTTTCTATGTCGGATGAAAATTCCAAAGTAGATATCTTCCAGATAAGGCTCTCGGATCCTTGCTCGGTCATATCCAGGAAAGTTAGCTCTTATATGAAATGGCACATAGTCTCTGGTGAAGATTTCAGTTGGATCAACATGTTCTCTTTGAGCTGTRATGACTGGCACATCAGATAGGACTGCAGTGGAAGATTCTGGAGCAGACTGACGTTCTTCTTGAACAGGAAAGGCTGGATCTTCATCATCAATATCGCCTTCAAAGTCAAAATAGATCCCAGTCGATTCGTTTATATTGTCAATATATTCTCCAAAGTCTTGCTCTCCACCCAGAGTTTTAGAGAACACTTTGTTGAAACCAACGTTGGCAGACAAGTCCAGAAGCATCCTTGTTCCTACAGTGGAGTCCGCCGGCTTTTCAACCATTGGCTCGATCATAGGACTTGTCTCCAAACCTTCATCTTCAACTACAATAGCCTCAATTGTTCTTTCCTGAACTGATTACCCTTAGCCTTTGCAGGCTTGGGTTTGTTTCCATTTCCCTTGGCCTTTGTAGGCTTGGGCTTTTTCACGTTTTCATTGGTTTGAACATTGTAGCGATAGACATGTTTGGAAAACATGTAGCAATGAGTTAACATCTGATTCTTCAGGTTTTGTAAAAGAGCTAAACATTGGCAGTTGGGAGTTTTAAGACAAGAATGTTTAACTTTCTTTTTATTCGATGAAGCAGAAGTGAAAGCAGAGGATGAAAATTTTGTCCTAGCATTGGTTGTTTTTACAAACTTCCAATCTAGTGTAGATTTTTTATTTGTAGGAGCAGGCTTGGGCTTTACTTCTTTCCTGAGGATGGGCTTCTTTTCTTCAACTGAAGGAGAAGAAAAGTGTTGGTTAGAATGTTCAGAGGCGGGCCACTTCTGTTTCTGTACGCGAGTAAACTTAATGAATTAAGATGAAGTGTTTGGGCCATGTGAAGTATCGTTGGCAGACTTGGCATTACTCAAATTTTCTTTTCCTTTGTCTGAAGTTTTTATAGGTTCTGGAACATCAGATTTCATTGGGGCCTTGAAAGTTTGAGGTTTCTTATCCTCAATGATCTCTGGTGATTCATTCTTCTTCAGAGTCAGAATCAAGAAAGTCTCTTGCGGATTTCTCGAAATCAAAATTCCCATGGATGTTTGTGGGAGCAATGGATTTAGAGGTTGATGGTTCAGAGTGATCGGTTGGGGGTTCCAYCGCTTCTGATTTCTTAGATGAACTTCCAATATCACTTGGATGGTTCATCGATTCATCAGATGATGGTTCCTTACTAAGATTCTCTTTCTCATCAACAACACTTGTTGATGATTTTGTAGGATTGACAACCAGAGGCTCTGGTTTAACCATAAGGTTTCCATCAGTCTCTGTTGTGGAGGAATCATTCCCTTCATCAGAATTTGTACATGTGTTGCTCTCATACACCACATTCTCAAAATCCTGTCTCAAGAGAACAATTTTTCCATTGACTTTAACCCTTTTGAAGTTTGCTTTAGGTTTTGGGAAAAAGTCAGGTTTTTTAATGCATCCAAGTTTGAAAGTAGATTCAAGGGTGGATTTCTTGTTTTCGATGAAAGAATCTAGATCATTGAATCCAATCCCTTGATAATCCTTTTGACCGTTAAGTTTTTCATAGACGTCTTGGGCGTCTTTATATTTCTTCATCAGGAGTTCATTGGTTTGAAGCTTCTGATGAAGAATATCCCTTTCTTTTTGGAAGAAATCCTTAAGAGCCATTGAGTTTAGCCTTTCTGCCTCGGATTCCTTTAAGGCCTTTACTATCTTTTCTAAATCCTTAGTTATTTTCTTGTTAAGATCCAGAAGTTTTTCTTCCTCTGATTTTTTAAGTGATGCGATGCGAATTTTTTTTCCAGTTCAGCTTTTTCTTCGATGAGAAGATCAGTCTCTCTCTTATAGAAACTGACTTCTTTTTCCGCTTTTATTCTTTCAGATTTTTCATAATTCAATTTTTCCTTAAGTTTTAGAAAATCTTCTGAAAGTTTCATTACCCTTAACTCTAGCTCTGATGGAGCAGAGTTGGTTTCATTGATGGAAGGGTTACATACCTGATCATCTGAGTTAGAGGCGGATTCTGCATTGGACGTGGCCATGAGGCATATGAGTGCCTTGTTTTCTTCATCAGACGAAGAATTAGAAAACCAATTTTCCTTTTCAGCCATCAGGCTTCGCTCCTTCAGATTGTATTTATATTTATTTTTATAGTAGTCAGCATCCTTCACCAAGCGTCCTCTGCATTCCTTTGAAAATGTCCTATCTTTCTGCATCTGTAGCAACGAAGATCATTTTTCCTACCTTCTCCATCTCTTTCTTCTCTTCCCTCTCTTCTTTCTTCCTTCTGATGGAATTTCATCGGCTTCTAGTCATATGACGGCTGGTACTTCTCCCTTCTAGAGTCTCTTCTTTCATACGACTTCTTGATAAACTTTTTTTGGAACTGTTTCGTTATCAAGGCCAGAGACTTGGCGAAGGCTTTAAGGTCATCATCAGAATCAGATGGATCTTCTTCGGATTCTGACTCTACTATGAGTGCCTTCTTGCTCTTCTTCCTGTGATCTATGGTGGAGGTCCTTGAAACTTCTTTTTCTTCTGCAACAAGGGCAAGAGGTCCACCGATAGACACTTTCCTATTCATTATGTCTTTTTCTTGTGCAGCAAGTGTTCCATAGACGTCATGAACCGACCAACTGTCTAAGTCCTGATTTTCTTGGAGGAACATCGACAGTTGAGTCCACTCATCATCGAGACTCTTGAGAAACAGAACATTGTTTTCTTCCTTCGTCTTGGAGATGTCGTTTCTGCGACATTGATTAATCAATGTGTTGAAATGATCATAAGTCTTCTGAATCGGTTCATCAGGGAGAGCCTTGAAATTTGTATATTCGTTGAGGCATTGAGCCCTACGATTTTTCTTTGTTTTTTAGCCTCCTTCCAGTTGGCTCGCCAGCTCGTCCCATATTTCCTTCGTTGTGGTGCATGCGTCGAGGGATTGAAAGATGTCATTGGGAATGGCCATTATGATCAGTCTTTTAGCTTTTCTGTCTGCCTCTACACGCTCCAGGTCATCCTCGTCCCAAATTTTTTCATCTTTGGGCATGTAGTAAGCAGCAACTTCTGCTGTAGTGCTCGTTCCTGGGACTCTTGGAACAAGAGTCTGAGGAATATAAGGACCCTCCATGACAGATCTGAGAAGATTCCTGTCCATCCCCTCTAAAAAGTTCACCATCTTTATCCTCCATTGTGGATACTCTTCTCTTTGAAGAGTTGGAGGTTTGGTGAGGGAACCTACATTATATGCAGAATTCCAGTTGGCCATTAGAGATTTTTAAGAGAAGAAAAATGCGCTTTTTGGAGAAGACGAGTATGAACTCGAATTTAAAATGAATGAAAAAATGAATTGAGAGATTTTGATATGATCGTTTTGATTGAAGAACAATCAATTGGCTCTGATACCAATTGTTGATCCCAGATCTCTCAATAACACTAATATTTAAGTTATGAATAACCTAAATATGTCATGTAGATGGAAAACGTGAAGAACACTCAAGAACACAAATAAGAATATTCAAAGAATATAATTGAGTGTCGAATGATTCACTTTATTCAAATGATTAGGCGGAAAAGCATAAAAGATTACATGTAACGTAAAGCCTATTTATACTAGAAAGCTAATTATGGAGATTGCTATCTATGGAAGATATTTAGCAAATCTCTTATGAAAAGGAAAGCTATCTAGACATATGGAAAGTAAATAGAGCAAAGTAAATCTTGGAGAATCCAGCTGTGGATTTGCCATCTCCAACTGTCTTCAATGGGGCGTTGGTCAACCATGTTTTGATATCTTCTTCATCAGGTGCCTCTGGTTGAACTGTCGTGTAAGACTCCAAGTGTTAGTAACCAGAGGGGTTATGAAGATGCGCAGTTCATCACACCTCTGGACGTTCATCGACCTTCTGGTTGTATTGGACACTTAGACTTTTTACTTGAAAGTCTTCCATCGGCCTTCTGCTCTTTCACACTTGTTGTTTTTCATTACTTTTACAAATATGAGTTATGGGGTCTAACATCCCTCCTTTTGGTCTATATCTCTTGACTGAGGGTCTCACTGTTTTATTATGCATGGAAATCTAGCTACCAATCCGTCTCCACCGCCTAGACTGTAATAGTATAGTTACATAAGTATACTATATGCGTTATTATACTTACAGTATTGTCAGGATTGGTATATGAAGAACCATATGAACTCACCATTATTATTCTTGGAGATATGTAACCCGACATGAACATCGCACACGTACAAGTGGTATGTTCATGAACATATGTGCATTTATATGTCTTGTGCTATAGTTCATGAACATAGTGTGAACCATGCGTTCATATGGCTTGTGCTGTGTTCATGAACATTCTGTGAGCTAAATGAACATATATATGCACATATTCACTTGTTGATAAAAACATATATGTGTGTTAGTTGATGAGTAATTTGGTACATATTCATGATTGGCCATGAATGCCATGGTCAGAGAGTGATATTTTGGATGAATGTTTTTTGGGTATAAAGAACAGCTTTGAGAAAAGCAAAGCTTTGAACTGTACAACTTATATTACTTTTCAAATTAAAATATAAGATGAATTGTAAAAAAGGATAGTGATAACGTATGAATGAATGATACACATGAACAAGCCACATAGTGAGAGAATATTGTAGAAATAACATGAACATATAACATCTATGTATATGAACATGTGGTGCAATTAAAGAAAAAAGCTATCAGTACAAGATGAATTATAAAAAACACAACACATTGTAATGAACATTATTTCGATTAAAACGAATGTAATAAAAATAAAAATCTATTACCAAGACATTCGTTGGTTAATTTCTTCACTTCCCGACCTCGAACTCCGATTGTCATCATAAACCATTTTAATTTTCTCATTGTTGTCGATTTCTTTTCCATTGCGTTTATCCATATTAGCTTGATTTATACCGAAAATTCTTACTACCGTGTTTCCTATGCGAATTAATAACTCATAAAACAATGAACATGGAAAATCAAGATTATAAAAAGAAAAATATTAAAATTATATATGCGTATTTTTTGGGATTTGATGATTTGTAACTCCCCATTAATTGTTTGGGAGTTACATATCAAATCAATTTACTGAAAATACTCTTATAATTAAAAAGTGAACAAGACATAAACCTACAAGAAGAATGAAATTTGATTGGTTGAAATGGTTTTCAAAGGTAACACAAAATTGTTGGTTAACATTTGATCTTCTCTCTCTCTCTCTCTCTCTCTATATATATATATATAGATGATTGTAAACACAATTCATTTTTTATTTTTATATAATAAAAATTTGTTTTACAAAAAATGAGGTCATCCAAATAAGATAACTTTATGACTCAAGCCTCATGAGCTAACACAATATAAGATTTGTTTTGCAAAAATAAGATCATTCAAATAAGATGACCTTAGGAGTCAAATCTCATGAGTTGACACAACGAATTTCATCTTTCTTTCTTATACACATATTCTTATTCCAATTATGATAAATGTGAATGTTTCAAACTCAACCACAATTCATCAATACCTAATTCTAATGATGCCACATCAAGTCTCTTGAGTTGACACAATGAATTTCATCTTTTTTTTTTCTTCTTATATACATATCATTCCAATATTTCAATCTCTCATCAAAGTGAGATATCTTAAACTCAACTACAATTAACCAATACCAATAATTAATTCTCATGATGCACCTAATTACTTCTTGGTTCTTCTTTTAGTATATATATATATATATATATATATATATATATATATATCATCTTTGGAAACAATATTTATAATTTTAGACTAGTCTTTTATACAATGAAGAGTAAATTCTTAACTATGTTTAAAAAACTGGATTGTTGTCAAATAAGTCTTTATTATATAAATTGTATGCATTTAACAATTGTAAACCATGAGTCTGAAATTTTTGTAATCTATGACTTGGATCAATGATTTCTTCTAAGGTAGTGTCATACCCTTCTTTTTTGATAAAGAATTTTTAAAAAGATTTTTAGATCCAACACTTACGGAGTCTTTTTTTTAATTATATTTCTAGATAATCTATCTAAATTCATTTTTTAAAATATTTAAATCTAACAAGCCTAAAATAGTATTTTAAACTGGTTCTAAAGAGTAAAAACTGTGTTGATGGCATTTTTCAAAATTACACTTCAGCTTATTTTCATCGGTTAAAGTAACAGATTTTTTAGGATTCATATTAGTATGAGATGCATCAAGATGAGATGTCCAAGGTACACCAGACCAATCCCAATATGAAGCATAATTCATGGATGAATTTGAGATTAAAAGTGATAAACTATTCTTACGTTTCTCAATTTACCTCTCATTCTATCATTTTTGCTTTAAATTCTAACTAGAAGGATACTGACGCAATGCAGCGAGATAATCTTGATTTTAATATTTCATTTTATTTTTTATCTCAGTCAATATTATAGTATGATTTTATATGATTTTGAAAAAGCGATGATGTTTTATTTTTGAATAAAATATAAATTTAAAAATATCATAAAAAATTAACAAAAAATACATCGATATTAGTATCAAATTAACTATTTAAAATCTTTTTCTTTATGTAATTTTTTAATTCAATTTTTTTATTATAATTTAATTTAGTTTCAAGAATGAAGTAATTTATATTTGGTTTTATAATATAATTTTTTTATAAAGATAATAATTAATTATTTTGTTAGAACTCGATAATTATTTTAATTATAT